>NC_134887.1:1246521-1349021 GCF_041734735.1 Babylonia areolata
AGAGACTCCACCAAGGTCACTGAGGCATCGTGAAGTGCCGGGCACTGGCACGGGAAAGTGTCTGGTGGCCAGGTCTTTCAAAGAGGATCGAAAAAGTTGGAGAGGCATGCCAGATTTGTGAGAAAGACAGACAACATCCCCCTGAGCCAATGAAACCAACGAAGGCGCCAGACTAGCCTGGCAGCAAATAGGAATGGACGTATTCCAGCTCAAGGGTCATCAGTGCCTGCTGATGGTGGACTATTATTCCAGATGGATAGAAATAGCCCTATTATTCCAGATGGATAGAAATAGCCCATCTCCACCAAACTACAGCACATGCCGTGATTGAGCATTCAAAATCAATCTTTGCAAGAGACGGCATTCCAGAGGTAGTAGTCTCTGACAATGGCCCTCAGTTCAGCTCCACGGATTTTCTGAAGTTCTCAAAAGTCTACAACTTCACCCATATCACAAGCAGTTCTCACCATCTGCAAGGAAATGGAGAAGCTGAGAGAGCTAAGAACCCTACATTGCCTTATTGAACAACCGAACCACTCCCCTCCAGCACGGTTCGAGCCCTTCAGAACTCCCCATGAGCAGGAAGCTCAGGTCCCAAGTCCCCACATTCCCATCGCTACATGTCCCACAAAAGCAGGATGTAGAGTAGTTCAAGAAGACAGACCTGCAGCTTCGGAACCAGCAGAAGCACAACTTCGACAAACTTCACAGAGCTAGTCCCTCTTGAAGAAGGTCAGCCTGTCTGGGTGAAGACTCCAAAGACCAAGGAAGCAGTAGTGGTGCAGGCCCAGTCACCACGTTCCATTACCATCAAAACTGCCCAGGGCAACCAGCGACGCAACAGACATCATCTTCACGTAGAAGTGACCAGCCCCTGCCTGCCCAGAGGGGTACCCCAAGAGCGTCATCCACACTCCCTGAAGAAGAGGTGCAACCTGTTCCTGGTTCCAGCCCTGATGACGTACCAGACCTGCCCGAGAGGCCCCCAGAGAGAAGACCAGAGGAAGGGATGGCCAGATGACCCCCGCAATGAGAGGTGCCTGATCGCCCACCAGCCCAGCAGCCAGGAGACAGCCCAGTCTATGCTCAGTCCGGCCGCAGGATCAAGGCACCTAACAAACTGAATCTATGAACATTATTGAATTCACAGACAATCACATGTTGTAATCAGATATAATCCGGCCGTCTGCGATTGCAACGCGTTTCGTTTCGTTCGACTTTCGCGTTCCAAAATTTCGACTGTGGAATTCTAGTCAGTTTCGTTTGATTGATGCTAGTCAAAGTTTTGTTGTCTTAAGGTTCTGTATACTCAGAAAGGGGGATGTAAGATAATGAGCCTCCAGTGGCTCCCTCAGTGTAGATTAGAAACAACGACTGTTCCCGTGGCGTGCTTGCTTGAGACAATATACTACACTCAAGAACCCAACACCAGCCTGAAGTCTCTGTTGTCATTTCTACTCCGTTCTGTCAGACAGCTCCATCTTAGATAGTACCTACTAACTTTACAATGACTGGTGCGAAAGCGCTTTGATCTGTCTCTGCACAAGACTGAGCGCTATATTAATACAATTATTATTATTATTTTATCACCGTGGTCCTCAGCGCGCTCAGGTGTGGGAAAATTTGTGGAGTGTGGCCTGCGTAAAACCTTTACATGAGCTGCGACGCCGACGAAACCTGCTGAGAGCGTTCCCCGTGTTAAAGAGTTGCCGAACCTTTTAGTCTCTCTCTGTCCATCACAGACTGACCAAATGGCACGGCTTCGCCTCTCAGCTTGCCGTGTATTAATGTATATGGCATTGGGTCTAGTGGTATTTGAATTATTGGTTGTGAATATTGCGATTCTGTACGTCTTCTCAATTCAACGTGATGTGCTGGAATTCTTATCCAGTTCAGGCAGTTTAATTGACAAGCTGAAGAGAGTGCCTGCAATAAAAAACACTATTTTCCAAGGTAAAGGCGGTGGGTTTGCGAACATCATGCAGAACACATTGGATCGTGTGTTCATTGTGTCAGACCGCAGATCAAACATCAGATCGACAGAGTCTGACACCAGCCGACAGCCTTCGCTGTTCGATCGCAGTGACATCAGCCATTTGGCATTGGATGTGTCCAGTGACGGGGAAGCTCTTTACCTGATACGTAGAATGAAGCAGAGGGGGGAGGCTTTCAGCCGTACATACAGACAGTTGGTGATCGACATTGGAGCGAACGATGGATTGGCGTGCAGCAATTCATTCAACCTCATTCAGTTGGGGTGGGATGCCATTTTGGTGGAGCCACAGATCAGTTTGCTTCGAGTGGCCAAGGAAAATTTGAGAAGGTAAACTTAGCATGGGACGTTACTGGATGTCGATGTTGTGGTCGCGGAGACAGCGAATAGTTGTTCCCCTTTTAAGCTTTTGCTCTTTTACAAACTCGAAAAATCGGTACATTATACACACACACACGTGTGTGTGTGTGTGTGTGTGTGTGTGTGTGTGTGTGTGTGATTGCCAAATATGATGCCTTAGTGAGTCTGTCACTATTTAGTATTTGTTTTAAAATGTATGCCAGAGAGTGCTCACTGCAGATGCCTGGGAACACCTTCCAGAGGATACTTGATTGTGTGTAAGTAGATGGTGCTTCCCCCCCCCCCCCCACCCCCCCATCTTTCTTAAATTCATTTCTTTGTATTTCTGTTTCTGATTTCTATGCTCATAGTTCTTTTTGCATTTTGCCATTGTAGGTTGAAAAAGCATGTCTACTGATTTGTATGGATTTGTGTGTACAAGTGTAATAATAATAATATTTTATTTTTATATAACGCTATAATACAAGCATAAGCAAGCTCTAAGCGCTTTACAATCCAGTACCTAAAGTGAAACAAGAAAGCATATAAAAAGTAGTAGAAACGTAAACAGAATCATTAATATTATAAAAACAGAATGCATAAAACTCACAAAGTAACATACTATCAATACTACAACTGTTACACTCCAACAGTCACACTAACACCCACTCACAGACACACACACATGATTAAACGGCCGAGACGACAGCAATTTTCACTTAAAATGCATACATATAAAAAGGAACATAATAGTAATCTGCATGCCACAGATTTTGTAAACATTGTAAAATAAAATTTTGGATAAAAAGGTAAAAGGGGTAAAAATCGGGTTATTCTCCCTTTCGAACCACACCACCACCATCCATCTACCCACTCCCATTCTCTCTACTCTCACATCACACACACTCATATTGCCATGGGCCTGGGACAACAGCACTATTTGAGTTACGACAAGTATTTTTTAAAGAGATAAGTTTTAAGATTTACTTTAAAGGTAGATATATGAGTTGTTTGTCTGAGAGCAACAGGCAGAGAATTCCACACACACACAGTGTGTGTGTGTGTGTGTGGACAAGTGTGTGTGTGTGTGTGGTGTGTGTGTGATGTGGTGTCATGTGGTGTGCGTGTGTGTGTGTGTGTCACTGTGTGTGTGATGTGGTGTGTGTGTGATGTGGTGTCATATGTGGTGTGTGTATGTGTGTTTGTGTGTGTGTGTGTGTGTGTGTGTGTGTCACTGTGTGTGTTCAGAACGTTTAAGTATTGTATTGTATTTGTACAATTGTAGTGTATGGTATTGTATGTATAGTGTTTTGTATTGTATTTGTACTGTATGGTATTGTATTTGCAGCGTATGGTATTGTAGTGTAGTGTATGATATTGTATTGTATATGTAGTGTACAGTATTGTGTTGTATTTGTAGTGTATGGTATTGTAGTGTAGTGTATGATATTGTATTGTATATGTAGTGTACAGTATTGTGTTGTATTTGTAGTGTATGGTATTGTAGTGTATGGTGTTGCATTGTAGTGCAGTGTATGATATTGTATTGTATATGTAGTGTACAGTATTGTGTTGTATTTGTAGTGTATGGTATTGTAGTGTATGGTGTTGCATTGTAGTGCAGTGTATGATATTGTATTGTATATGTAGTGTACAGTATTGTATTGTATTTGTACAATTGTAGTGTATAGTATTGCATTTGTAGTGTATGATATTGAATTGTAGTGTAGTGTATGGTATGATATTGAATTGTAGTGTAGTGTATGGTATGATATTGAATTGTAGTGTATTGTATTGTATGTGTAGTGTATGGTATTGTATCATATTGTATTGTATTGTAGTGCATGGTATTGTATTGTATTTGTAATGTATGGTATTGCATGGTATTGTATTTGTAGTGTATTGTAAATTGTAGTGTATGGTATTGTATTGTAGTGCATGGTATTGTATTGTATTCATAATGTTTTGTATTGAGTTGTATTGTATTGTAGTATTATTGTAATTGTATTTGTAATAGTTTTGTTTCATATTGTCTGTGTATTGTGTTGTAAAAGTAATTGTATTCTATTTGTATATTTGTGTATTGTACTTTATTGTATTGTTTTTGAATTGTATTGTATTTGAATGTTGTATTTGTTTTAATTAATGTAATGTTTTGTAATTGTCCTGTATTTGTATTGTATGGGATATACATGTGTGTTGTGTTGTGTTGTATTGCAGTAGTTTTTGTCACAGCATATTTCTCAATGTGGAGTTCAGGCTGCTCTTCCCGACAGAGAGCCTGTTGACACACTGCAACCCACTTCTTTTTTCCTGTCACCAAGTGGAAATATCTTTTGCCACCAAACTGGATTTTTTGCTGCAGAATTTTGCCCAGGGCAACCCTTTTCTTGCCGTGGGTTCTTTTACATCCAGAACTATGTGGACATAACATAAGACCTCACTTTATCTTCTCGTCCCAGTGACTAGCATCCAGACCAGGTTTGGTGGAGTGGAAGGGTGGAAAGACCCTGTCCAGGGTCTGTATTATCCTGGAACGAGCACGGTACTGACGAAGGGTTGGGTCCAGGAAGGTAGAAGATCTAGATCCCTACAGGTATTGTGGGTTGTTGTCCAGGTATGTAGATCCCTACAGGGATTGTGGGTTGTTGTCCAGGTATGTAGATCCCTACAGGGATTGTGGGTTGTTGTCCAGGTATGTAGATGTATCCCTACAGGTATTGTGGGTTGTTGTCCAGGTATGTAGATCCCTACAGGGATTGTGGGTGTTGTCCAGGCATGTAGATCCCTACAGGGATTGTGGGTTGCTGTCCAGGTATGTAGATCCCTAAAGGGATTGTGGGTTGTTGTCCAGGTATGTAGATGTATCCCTACAGGTATTGTGGGTTGTTGTCCAGGTATGTAGATCCCTACAGGGATTGTGGGTTGTTGTCCAGGTATGTAGATCCCTACAGGGATTGTGGGTTGTTGTCCAGGTATGTAGATCTGTCCCTACAGGTAATGTGGGTTGTTGTCCAGGTATGTAGGTACAGGTAATGTGGGTTGTTGTCCAGGTATGTAGATCTGTCCCTACAGGTAATGTGGGCTGTTGTCCAGGTATGTAGGTACAGGTAATGTGGGTTGTTGTCCAGGTATGTAGATCTGTCCCTACAGGTAATGTGGGTTGTTGTCCAGGTATGTAGGTACAGGTATTGTGGTTTGTTGTCCAGGTACGCAGACCGGTACAACGAGGAGGGGGGGCAGAGGGTGATACTGGTGAATGGGGTCCTGGGGGAGAGGGACGGAGTGGAGAGCGTGGTTCTGATGGAGGATGACATGGAGACCCACATCCTCCGCACCAACACCGCCCATGTGCCTGGCAGGCTGGTGGTCTCAGTGCCCAGCATGACCGTGGGCACGTTCGCTGCCAAGTACAACGTGCCCACACGCTTCTCCGTGCTCTCCATCGATGCCGAGGGAGTGGGGGATAAAGTGAGTTCAGGTGTTTTTTTGGTGTTAAATAAAAAAGATGATCCTTGAAGTTGAAGATCAGTGTGGGGGATAAAGTGAGTTCAGCTGTTTTTCTGTGTTAAAAAAAATGATGATCCTTGAAGTTGAAGATCAGGTGTGGGGCATAAACCTATTGATAACATCTCTGTGGTGTTACCTGTGTATCACTGATTGATAACATCTCTGTGGTGTTACCTGTGTATCACTGATTGATAACATCTCTGTGGTGTTATCTGTGTATCACTGATTGATAACATCTCTGTGGTGTTACCTGTGTATCACTGATTGATAACATATCTGTGGTGTCACCTGTGTATCACTGATTGATAACATCTCTGTGGTGTTACCTGTGTATCACTGATTGATAACATCTCTGTGGTGTCACCTGTGTATCACTGATTGATAACATCTCTGTGGTGTCACCTGTGTATCACTGATTGATAACATCTCTGTGGTGTTATCTGTGTATCACTGATTGATAACATCTCTGTGGTGTTATCTGTGTATCACCTATTGATAACATCTCTATGGTGTTACCTGTGTATCACTGATTGATAACATCTGTATGGTGTTACCTGTGTATCACTGATTGATAACATCTGTGTGGTGTTACCTGTGTATCACTGATTGATAACATCTCTGTGGTGTTACCTGTGTATCACTGATTGATAACATCTCTGTGGTGTTATCTGTGTATCACTGATTGATAACATCTCTATGGTGTTACCTGTGTATCACTGATTGATAACATCTCTATGGTGTTACCTGTGTATCACTGATTGATAACATCTCTGTGGTGTTACCTGTGTATCACTGATTGATAACATCTCTGTGGTGTTACCTGTGTATCACTGATTGATAACATCTCTGTGGTGTTATCTGTGTATCACTGATTGATAACATCTCTGTGGTGTTACCTGTGTATCACTGATTGATAACATCTCTATGGTGTTACCTGTGTATCACTGATTGATAACATCTCTGTGGTGTTACCTGTGTATCACTGATTGATAACATCTCTGTGGTGTCACCTGTGTATCACTGATTGATAACATCTCTGTGGTGTCACCTGTGTATCACTGATTGATAACATCTCTGTGGTGTTATCTGTGTATCACTGATTGATAACATCTCTGTGGTGTTATCTGTGTATCACCTATTGATAACATCTCTATGGTGTTACCTGTGTATCACTGATTGATAACATCTGTATGGTGTTACCTGTGTATCACTGATTGATAACATCTGTGTGGTGTTACCTGTGTATCACTGATTGATAACATCTCTGTGGTGTTACCTGTGTATCACTGATTGATAACATCTCTGTGGTGTTACCTGTGTATCACTGATTGATAACATCTCTATGGTGTTACCTGTGTATCACTGATTGAAACATCTCTATGGTGTTACCTGTGTATCACTGATTGATAACATCTCTATGGTGTTACCTGTGTATCACTGATTGATAACATCTCTGTTGTGTTACCTGTGTATCACTGATTGATAATATCTCTGTTGTGTTACCTGTGTATCACTGATTGATAACATCTCTATGGTGTTACCTGTGTATCACTGATTGATAACATCTCTATGGTGTTACCTGTGTATCACTGATTGATAACATCTCTGTTGTGTTACCTGTGTATCACTGATTGATAACATCTCTATGGTGTTACCTGTGTATCACTGATTGATAACATCTCTATGGTGTTACCTGTGTATCACTGATTGATAACATCTCTATGGTGTTACCTGTGTATCACTGATTGATAACATCTCTGTGGTGTTACCTGTGTATCACTGATTGATTACATCTCTATGGTGTTACCTGTGTATCACTGATTGATAACATCTCTATGGTGTTACCTGTGTATCACTGATTGATAACATCTCTATGGTGTTACCTGTGTATCACTGATTGATAACATCTCTGTGGTGTCATCTGTGTATCACCTATTGATAACATCTCTGTGGTGTTATCTGTGTATCACTGATTGATAACATCTCTATGGTGTTACCTGTGTATCACTGATTGACATCTCTGTGGTGTTATCTGTGTATCACTGATTGATAACATCTCTGTGGTGTTATCTGTGTATCACTGATTGATAACATCTCTATGGTGTTACCTGTGTATCACTGATTGATAACATCTCTATGGTGTTACCTGTGTATCACTGATTGATAACATCTCTATGGTGTTACCTGTGTATCACTGATTGATAACATCTCTATGGTGTTACCTGTGTATCACTGATTGATAACATCTCTATGGTGTTACCTGTGTATCACTGATTGAAACATCTCTATGGTGTTACCTGTGTATCACTGATTGATAACATCTCTGTGGTGTTACCTGTGTATCACTGATTGATAACATCTCTATGGTGTTACCTGTGTATCACTGATTGATAACATCTCTATGGTGTTACCTGTGTATCACTGTTTGATAACATCTCTGTGGTGTTATCTGTGTATCACTGATTGATAACATCTCTATGGTGTTACCTGTGTATCACTGATTGATAACATCTCTGTGGTGTTACCTGTGTATCACTGATTGATAACATCTGTATGGTGTTACCTGTGTATCACTGATTGATAACATCTCTGTGGTGTTACCTGTGTATCACCTGTTGATAACATCTCTATGGTGTTACCTGTGTATCACTGATTGATAACATCTCTGTGGTGTTATCTGTGTATCACTGATTGATAACATCTCTGTGGTGTTACCTGTGTATCACCTATTGATAACATCTGTATGGTGTTACCTGTGTATCACTGATTGATAACATCTCTATGGTGTTACCTGTGTATCACTGATTGATAACATCTCTGTGGTGTTACCTGTGTATCACCTATTGATGACATCTCTATGGTGTTACCTGTGTATCACTGATTGATAACATCTCTGTTGTGTTACCTGTGTATCACTGATTGATAATATCTCTGTTGTGTTACCTGTGTATCACTGATTGATAACATCTCTATGGTGTTACCTGTGTATCACTGATTGATAACATCTCTATGGTGTTACCTGTGTATCACTGATTGATAACATCTCTGTTGTGTTACCTGTGTATCACTGATTGATAACATCTCTATGGTGTTACCTGTGTATCACTGATTGATAACATCTCTATGGTGTTACCTGTATATCACCTATTGATAACATCTCTGTTGTGTTACCTGTGTATCACCTATTGATAACATCTCTGTTGTGTTACCTGTGTATCACTGATTGATAACATCTCTATGGTGTTACCTGTGTATCACTGATTGATAACATCTCTATGGTGTTACCTGTGTATCACTGATTGATAACATCTCTGTTGTGTTACCTGTGTATCACTGATTGATAACAGCTCCATACCTCTGTCTTGCAGATTCTCCATCAGTGGATAGATGGAGGGTTTGAACCCGGGTACATTGTGTACGAGGCTCTCCACAACAAGGAAAGCATGGTGGACACTGCAGCTTACCTGGAGCACAGTGGTTACCGCTTCATGATACAGCTGGGCTGGAACTATATCTTTGAACACCAGTCCCACATGGGATGAAAGGATATCGCTGTCCACTGTGCGGTCTTCACTTCAGCCTGCATCCACACTGACAAAATAAAATGATCTGCATACAAAGGAGCGAGAGCGTAACACAATGTAGACTGTAAAGGGAATGAAATGAATGGTCTAACTGGACCACGAAGCAAACTTTCAGAAATTTTTAACAGTAGCAAGAAATTGAAACGATTTCCCCCGAAAGCTAGGCATGAAAAGCTGGAAGGACTCGCATTCAAAAAGTATGTGCTGATTGAAAAGTTTTCCTCCATACGAACATGAGACATGTTTGCTGTATTTAGATGTATTTGATTTTACTCTGTACGCTAAGAGGATTATTTGCCTAAATGTGTTACACAGTGCAATGTATTGTACTGTATTGTATTGCATCGTATCATATCATGTTGTATTACATGTACTATTTCATCATATTTCATTGTGTGAATTCAGGCTGCTCTCCACAGGGAGAGTGCATTGCTACAGTGAGGGGTGGCTGTTCTCCACAGGGAGAGAGCATTGCTACAGTGAGGGTGGCTGTTCTCCACAGGGAGAGTGCATTGCTACAGTGAGGTGAGGGTGGCTGTTCTCCACAGGGAGAGTGCATTGCTACAGTGAGGGTGGCTGTTCTCCACAGGGAGAGTGCATTGCTACAGTGAGGGTGGCTGTTCTCCACAGGGAGAGTGCATTGCTACAGTGAGGGTGGCTGTTCTCCACAGGGAGAGTGCATTGCTACAGTGAGGGTGGCTGTTCTCCACAGGGAGAGTGCATTGCTACAGTGAGGGTGGCTGTTCTCCACAGGGAGAGTGCATTGCTACAGTGAGGGTGGCTGTTCTCCACAGGGAGAGAACATTGCTACAGTGAGGTGAGGGTGGCTGTTCTCCACAGGGAGAGAGCATTGCTACAGTGAGAGTGGCTGTTCTCCACAGGGAGAGAGCATTGCTACAGTGAGGTGAGGGTGGCTGTTCTCCACAGGGAGAGAGCATTGCTACAGTGAGGGTGGCTGTTCTCCACAGGGAGAGAGCATTGCTACAGTGAGGGTGGCTGTTCTCCACAGGGAGAGAGCATTGCTACAGTGAGGGTGGCTGTTCTCCACAGGGAGAGAGCATTGCTACAGTGAGGGTGGCTGTTCTCCACAGGGAGAGAGCATTGCTACAGTGAGGGTGGCTGTTCTCCACAGGGAGAGTGCATTGCTACAGTGAGGGTGGCTGTTCTCCACAGGGAGAGTGCATTGCTACAGTGAGGTGAGGGTGGCTGTTCTCCACAGGGAGAGAGCATTGCTACAGTGAGGGTGGCTGTTCTCCACAGGGAGAGTGCATTGCTACAGTGAGGGTGGCTGTTCTCCACAGGGAGAGTGAATTGCTACAGTGAGGGTGGCTGTTCTCCACAGGGAGAGTGAATTGCTACAGTGAGGGTGGCTGTTCTCCACAGGGAGAGTGAATTGCTACAGTGAGGGTGGCTGTTCTCCACAGGGAGAGTGCATTGCTACAGTGAGGGTGGCTGCTCTCCACAGGGAGAGTGAATTGCTACAGTGAGGGTGGCTGTTCTCCACAGGGAGAGAGCATTGCTACAGTGAGGGTGGCTGTTCTCCACAGGGAGAGTGAATTGCTACAGTGAGGGTGGCTGTTCTCCACAGGGAGAGTGCATTGCTACAGTGAGGTGAGGGTGGCTGTTCTCCACAGGGAGAGAGCATTGCTACAGTGAGGTGAGGGTGGCTGTTCTCCACAGGGAGAGAGCATTGCTACAGTGAGGGTGGCTGTTCTCCACAGGGAGAGTGAATTGCTACAGTGAGGGTGGCTGTTCTCCACAGGGAGAGAGCATTGCTACAGTGAGGGTGGCTGTTCTCCACAGGGAGAGTGAATTGCTACAGTGAGGGTGGCTGTTCTCCACAGGGAGAGAGCATTGCTACAGTGAGGGTGGCTGTTCTCCACAGGGAGAGAGCATTGCTACAGTGAGGTGAGGGTGGCTGTTCTCCACAGGGAGAGAGCATTGCTACAGTGAGGGTGGCTGTTCTCCACAGGGAGAGAGCATTGCTACAGTGAGGGTGGCTGTTCTCCACAGGGAGAGAGCATTGCTACAGTGAGGTGAGGGTGGCTGTTCTCCACAGGGAGAGAGCATTGCTACAGTGAGGGTGGCTGTTCTCCACAGGGAGAGAGCATTGCTACAGTGAGGGTGGCTGTTCTCCACAGGGAGAGTGAATTGCTACAGTGAGGGTGGCTGTTCTCCACAGGGAGAGAGCATTGCTACAGTGAGGTGAGGGTGGCTGTTCTCCACAGGGAGAGAACATTGCTACAGTGAGGTGAGGGTGGCTGTTCTCCACAGGGAGAGAGCATTGCTACAGTGAGGGTGGCTGTTCTCCACAGGGAGAGTGAATTGCTACAGTGAGGGTGGCTGTTCTCCACAGGGAGAGAACATTGCTACAGTGAGGTGAGGGTGGCTGTTCTCCACAGGGAGAGAGCATTGCTACAGTGAGGGTGGCTGCTCTCCACAGGGAGAGTGCATTGCTACAGTGAGGTGAGGGTGGCTGTTCTCCACAGGGAGAGAGCATTGCTACAGTGAGGGTGGCTGCTCTCCACAGGGAGAGTGCATTGCTACAGTGAGGTGAGGGTGGCTGTTCTCCACAGGGAGAGAGCATTGCTACAGTGAGGTGAGGGTGGCTGTTCTCCACAGGGAGAGAGCATTGCTACAGTGAGGGTGGCTGTTCTCCACAGGGAGAGTGAATTGCTACAGTGAGGGTGGCTGTTCTCCACAGGGAGAGTGCATTGCTACAGTGAGGGTGGCTGCTCTCCACATGGAGAGTGAATTGCTACAGTGAGGTGAGGGTGGCTGTTCTCCACAGGGAGAGAGCATTGCTACAGTGAGGTGAGGGTGGCTGTTCTCCACAGGGAGAGAGCATTGCTACAGTGAGGGTGGCTGTTCTCCACAGGGAGAGAGCATTGCTACAGTGAGGGTGGCTGTTCTCCACAGGGAGAGTGCATTGCTACAGTGAGGTGAGGGTGGCTGTTCTCCACAGGGAGAGAGCATTGCTACAGTGAGAGTGCCGCCTTTCTTTTTTTGGCCTGTGAGTGTATCTGTTTTACTATCAAAGTGTTTTTTTCTGCAGAATTTTGCAAACAAACAAGAGGGGAACACCCCTCTTGTTGCCATGGGTTCTATAACATGTACTACACATGGAACCTCATCTCCTCCGAAGGACTAGCTTTCAGACCACCCGTCAAGGTCTAGTGGAGGGGAAGGAAATAGTGGTGAGTGTGGGATACGGTTCTGTCCACTCAGAATCTCTGGTTTGTCGTGGCGTGTGGTTCCCCAGTGCTGTTCCAAGCCAGGCCTTCTTCTGTGCAGGCAGCATCCCTGCCTTCCTGGAAACTCCCGTGTGGCACTACCAATTTCCTTTTTTCTATCGCTCTCTTTATTTCTGCCTCTTTCATTCATTTTTGACTCACTTGTGTAAACAAAGTGAGTCTATGTTTTAACCCGGTGTTCGGTTGTCTGTGTGTGTGTGTATGTGTGTCCGTGGTAAATTTTAACATTGACATTTTCTCTGCAAATACTTTGTCAGTTGACACCAAATTAGGCATAAAATAGGAAAAATTCAGTTCTTTCCAGTCATCTTGTTTAAAACAATATTGCACCTCTGCGATGGGCACAAAAAAAAAGAAGCCTAATTATATGCAAACTGCATTTACTGTTATATTTATATTTTTTGTATTCTCAAAACTTGGCACTTTGATCTGATATTCAGACCCAACAACAAGAGCAGTCATTATTATCATTTTTTGTTCAAACAGGAAATTCTTTTGCTAAGCATGGAAGTTATATTTATTTTGCAAACGTTTTGGTGCAGATAGTAAAAAAGGGAAATTACTCTGTAATTAATGCTAGGGGACTTAATTCGAATCTGGTTAGGACTTTTTTTTTTTTTTTTTTTTTTTTTTAAAACGCGAAGCTTTACAATAACAAATACAGAACACATTTTAACGATTAGATTTTTTTTTTTTTTTAGTGTATCACAGGTGAGTTTTGAAGGCCTTGCCTCTCTTGTCTTCCTTTTTCCGGTTTCCTTCAGTACTATGGTCAGCATGGTGCGCCTTCCTGGTCTGCTCACCTTTCCATTTCAAGTGATGTGTGTGTGTGTGGGGGGGGGGGGGGGGTGGGGGGGGGGGGTTGCCCCAGCAACCCTGGACAATGTGTTGCTTTGTGGTGTGTCATGTCGTGTCAAGATGTGTTCTGTCACACCATGTGTCATGTCGTGGTGTGTCATGTTGTGTCAAGATGGGTTCTGTCACACCATGTGTCATGTCGTGGTGTGTCATGTCATGTTGCATCATGATGTGCTGTGTCGTGTTACACTGTGGTATGTTGTGTCATGCCGTGTCATACCACATGTCATGCCGTATCAATGTGCTGTGTCATGTCATACCATGGTGTGTCATGTCACATCATACCGTGTGTCATGTCATGTCATACTGTGATGTGTCGTGTCTTGTCATACCATGGTGTATCATGCCATAACATGATGTGTTATGTCATACCATGATGCTCCTGCCGTGTCATACACCGATGTTCATACCATGATTGTCATGCCATGTGTCATGTTGTGTCATACCATGGTGTGTCATGTTATTCAGTGGTGTGTCATGTTGTGTCATACCGTGATGTGTCATGTCATATCATACCATGTGTCATACCATGTCAGGTTGTGTCATACCATGATGTGTCATGTCGTGTCATGGATGTTGTGATGGGATTTTTCACCTCTCTCTATCCAGTTCCCGGGCAGCTTGGAGATGGATATGTGTGTGTGTGTTTTTTGTGGTGGTGGTGGTGTTTTACAGATGCAACTGCACATGTAGTCTTGTGAGATATGTGGACATTGGAACCACCTTGAATAGTTGAAAAGGATGAATTGGGTGTGCGCGGGGGTGCATGGGGTGTAAAACGTATCAGTGTGTGTGTTGTGGTGGTGGTTTTACAGGCGAAGTGACACACACAGTGTTGTGAGATACAGGGACGCTGGAAATGCCCTGAGAGACAGGAGAGGCGGGAAACCGGTGAATTTTGTTGCATGCGCCGAGTGACTGTGAAAGGGTCGTCTTTCTTGCTGGGCACTTCCCATCATCTCCTGCCGCTGCTTTTGCTGCCATGGGAGCCTCGCTCTGGCGTCGGCCTGCTGCCAGTGGAGGCCCAGTGGTCAGCATGGAAACTTGGCCACTGTCCTGGCAGTACCTGTGGGCGTGAGGCTGGCTGTTTTTTTTGATCCCACAGATCAACAGCGATGTGTGCAGACGTGCCAGTGTGCCTTAACCACTGTCTTGTGTTTATCATGATCATGATCATTATCTTATATATATATATATATATATATATATATATATATATATATATATATATATATATATATATATATATATATATATAAACAAACAAATATAAAGACTTTGTAATGCATGTCTGTGTTCAGTGGGTGATGGAAATGTGGATGAAACCAGAATATTTTATACTTTGAATGATTACGAAGATGATGATCACAGTACATTGGTATCGTGCTTTTTCACAATGCTGTCAAGGTTCTTGGCACTAACACATCAGACATGGCATTGTTGTCATGCCCAGTGTGAGGTTCTTGGCACTAACACATCAGACATGGCATTGTTGTCATGCCCAGTGTGAGGTTCTTGGCACTAACACATCAGTCAGACATGGCATTGTCGTCATGCCCAGTGTGAGGTTCTTGGCACTAACACATCAGACATGGCATTGTTGTCATGTCTAGTGTGAGGTTCTTGGCACTAACACATCAGTCAGACATGGCATTGATGTCATGCCCAGTGTGAGGTTCTTGGCACTAACACATCAGTCAGACATGGCATTGTTGTCATGTCTAGTGTGAGGTTCTTGGCACTAACACATCAGTCATGGCATTGTTGTCATGCCCAGTGTGAGGTTCTTGGCACTAACACATCAGTCAGACATGGCATTGATGTCATGCCCAGTGTGAGGTTCTTGGCACTAACACATCAGTCAGACATGGCATTGTTGTCATGCCCAGTGTGAGGTTCTTGGCACTAACACATCAGACATGGCATTGTTGTCATGCCCAGTGTGAGGTTCTTGGCACTAACACATCAGTATTGGCATTGTTGTCATGCCCAGTTTGAGGTTCTTGGCACTAATACATCAGTCAGACATGGCATTGATGTCATGCCCAGTGTGAGGTTCTTGGCACTAACACATCTGTCAGACATGGCATTGATGTCATGCCCAGTGTGAGGTTCTTGGCACTAACACATCAGTCATGGCATTGTTGTCATGCCCAGTGTGAGGTTCTTGGCACTAACACATCAGTCAGACATGGCATTGTCATCATGCCTAGTGTGAGGTTCTTGGCACTAACACATCAGACATGGCATTGTTGTCATGTCTAGTGTGAGGTTCTTGGCACTAATACATCAGTCAGACATGGCATTGATGTCATGCCCAGTGTGAGGTTCTTGGCACTAACACATCAGTCAGACATGGCATTGATGTCATGCCTAGTGTGAGGTTCTTGGCACTAACACATCAGTCATGGCATTGTTGTCATGCCCAGTGTGAGGTTCTTGGCACTAACACATCAGTCATGGCATTGTTGTCATGTCTAGTGTGAGGTTCTTGACACTAACACATCAGTCATGGCATTGTTGTCATGCCCAGTGTGAGGTTCTTGACACTAACACATCAGTCAGACATGGCATTGTTGTCATGCCCAGTGTGAGGTTCTTGGCACTAACACATCAGTCATGGCATTGTTGTCATGTCTAGTGTGAGGTTCTTGACACTAACACATCAGTCATGGCATTGTTGTCATGCCCAGTGTGAGGTTCTTGACACTAACACATCAGTCAGACATGGCATTGTTGTCATGCCTAGTCAACCACACAGGGCCATTTCATCACTGCTCAGCCCTTATAAAAGTGGAGTATGGCCTACATGTTGGGGATAAAAATGGTCATACATGTAAAAAGCCCACTGGCGCATGCGTATGAGTGAATGTGGGAGTCGTAGCTAACGCGGGGAAAAAAATTACCGGTCAGTCAAGACACAGCACACACAACACACACACACACACTCACACATGTATAGATGCACACTAACTCTCTCTCTCTCTCACACACACACGCGTGTGCACATACACACAAGCATACATGGGAGAAATGGATGTAGATCCACAGACTACAGCCAGGGAATGCAGGAGTGTCTGGTTACATGGAGACTGCTTCTGTTGTCCTTGCTTCAGCTGATGCTGGCACTGTGGGTGCTGAACTGTCCTGTGGCACTGTGGGTGCTGAACTGTCCCGTGGCACTGTGGGTGCTGAACTGTCCCGTGGCACTGTGGGTGCTGAACTGTCCTGTGGCACTGTGGGTGCTGAACTGTCCCGTGGCACTGTGGGTGCTGAACTGTCCTGTGGCACTGTGGGTGCTGAACTGTCCTGTGGCACTGTGGGTGCTGAACTGTCCTCTTGCTTTTTCTCATCTTCCTCCTTCCTTTTTTTTTTTTTTTTTTTTTTTTTTTAGAGAGTCCTTCGATTTCCTGTTTCCCCCACTTTTCTCTTTTACAATGGGTATCCATGCCCCTTTTTTTCCCACTTCTTTCTCTTTTACAATGGGTATCCACCCCCCTGTTTTCCCACTTCTTTCTCTTTTACAATGGGTATCCACCCCCCTGTTTTCCCACTTCTTTCTCTTTTACAATGGGTATCCACCCCCCTGTTTTCCCACTTCTTTCTTTTTTACAATGGGTATCCATGCCCCTTTTTTTCCCACTTCTTTCTCTTTTACAATGGGTATCCAACCCCCTGTTTTCCCACTTCTTTCTTTTTTACAATGGGTATCCATGCCCCTTTTTTCCCACTTCTCTTTTACAATGGGTATCCACCCCCCTGTTCTCCCACTTCTTTCTCTTTTACAATGGGTATCCACCCCCCTTTTTTCCCACTTCTTTCTCTTTTACAATGGGTATCCATACCCCTTTCTCCCACTTCTTTCTCTTTTACAATGGGTATCCACCCCCCTTTTTTCCCACTTCTTTCTCTTTTACAATGGGTATCCATGCCCCTTTTTTTCCTACTTCTTTCTCTTTTACAATGGGTATCCACCCCCCTTTTTTCCCACTTCTTTCTCTTTTACAATGGGTATCCATGCCCCTTTTTTCCCCACTTCTTTCTCTTTTACAATGGGTATCCACCCCCCTGTTTTCCCACTTCTTTCTCTTTTACAATGGGTATCCACCCCCCTTTTTTCCCCTGCAGTTTCTTTTTCTTTGTTTGATAGGTCGTCCGTCCTATTTCTTGCCCTAAATTTCTTTTTTGTTCTGACTGCTTCCTTTATTTTCTTGTTGGTACTACTAAGCCAGAACTGGTTCCTGCTAACATACATGGCACAGGTACAGATACCAACATCAAACATGAAAACCCAGTCCAGTTATATGACTGGGGTTGTACTGTATTGCCTTGTGTTGTATTCTGTTGTATTGTGTTGTATCATGCTGTATGCAAATTTCTTCATAACGGAACAGAGTCTCTGTGGGCTTTTCCAAATACAGTAGACTGAGCAACACGTGTAGACTGGACACCACGTTCCTGGCATCAGAGATCTTTTCCCACCCCTCTCGTGGCCAATCAGTGGCAGCCTGTGTTTGTGTGTGTGTCTGTGTGCGTGTATGCATGCACAAGTGTGTAAGTGTACTCGTGTCAGGAGAGCTCTGTGCATGTGTGTGTATGTGTCTGCACGTGTGTGCGTGTAGGCTGTATGTTTAATATTAATTTTATTTGCTTGTTTATTTATTATCATTAGTCTTTTTATTTTATTATTATCATTATTATTATCTTTTCTTTTTTTAATATATAATTTTTCTAGACATTCATTTATCTTATACCTTTTTTCTTTTCTTTTTTCTCAAGGCCTGAATAAGCGCGTTGAGTTAGGCTACTGGTCAGGAATCTGCTTGCTTGGCAATGTGGTGCAGCGTATATGGATTTGTCTGAATGCAGTGACACCTCCTTGAGCTGCTGACACTGATACTGCATGGAGAGGGAGGTGGCAGAGTGGTTAAGATGTTCATCTGCCAATACAGAACCTGGGTCTGGGTTTGAATCCCAACTTTCGCACTTTCTCCCAAGTTTGATTGGAAAATCAAACTGAGCGTCTTATTGTTTGGATCAGGGAGATGGTAAACCCAGGTCCAGTGTGCAGCACGTGACACACTGAAAAAGAACCCATGGCAACAAAAGTGTTGTCCTCTGGCAAAATTCTGTTGAAGAAATCCACTCTGATGGGAAGACAAATATGTATGCCTGCTTTCAAGGCCTGACTGAGCACGTTGGGTCACACTGCCGAGCAGGCATTTGCCCAGCAGATGTGGTGTTACATGTTCGGATTTGTCCAAATGTAGTGACGCCTCATTGAAAAACTGAAACTGTATTGTGTTGTATTGCTGTAGCACGGCGTTTAAAGCACACACACAAATGCGCACACGTCCACCCACACACACACACACCCCCCATTCAAAGGCAAGGTGAGCTAAAGACGAGGTGTATTTGCTGACACAACAGAGACGTCCTGATCCAAAAGACCAGAGGTGTATTTGCTGACACAACAGAGACGTCCTGATCCAAAAGACCAGAGGTGTATTTGCTGACACAACAGAGACGTCCTGATCCAAAAGACCAGAGGTGTATTTGCTGACACAACAGAGACGTCCTGATCCAAAAGGCCAGAGGTGTATTTGCTGACACAACAGAGACGTCCTGATCCAAAAGGCCAGAGGTGTATTTGCTGACACAACAGAGACGTCCTGATCCAAAAGGCCAGAGGTGTATTTGCTGACACAACAGAGACGTCCTGATCCAAAAGACCAGAGGTGTATTTGCTGACACAACAGAGACGTCCTGATCCAAAAGACCAGAGGTGTATTTGCTGACACAACAGAGACGTCCTGATCCAAAAGGCCAGAGGTGTATTTGCTGACACAACAGAGACGTCCTGATCCAAAAGACCAGAGGTGTATTTGCTGACACAACAGAGACGTCCTGATCCAAAAGGCCAGAGGTGTATTTGCTGACAACAGAGACGTCCTGATCCAAAAGACCAGAGGTGTATTTGCTGACAACAGAGACGTCCTGATCCAAAAGACCAGAGGTGTATTTGCTGACACAACAGAGACGTCCTGATCCAAAAGACCAGAGGTGTATTTGCTGACACAACAGAGACGTCCTGATCCAAAAGACCAGAGGTGTATTTGCTGACACAACAGAGACGTCCTGATCCAAAAGGCCAGAGGTGTATTTGCTGACAACAGAGACGTCCTGATCCAAAAGACCAGAGGTGTTTTTACTGACACAACAGAGACGCCCTGATCCAAAAGACCATAGGTGTATTTGCTGACACAACAGAGACGTCCTGATCCTATAGACCAGAGGTGTATTTGCTGACACAACAGAGACGTCCTGATCCTATAGACCACAGGTGTATTTGCTGACACAACAGAGACGTCCTGATCCAAAAGACCAGAGGTGTATTTGCTGACACAACAGAGACGTCCTGATCCAAAAGACCAGAGGTGTATTTGCTGACACAACAGAGACGTCCTGATCCAAAAGACCAGAGGTGTACTTGCTGACACAACAGAGACGTCCTGATCCAAAAGACCACAGGTGTATTTGCTGACACAACAGAGACGTCCTGACCCAAAACACTGATACACACCACCATGATCCACCACTTCAGTGAAAACCATCAGCACTCAGAACGCTGGTGAGAAAAAAAAGATACCTTCTTCAAAAACATGAAATATTGCACTTCGGGGAGGCGTCTACCTCTGACCATATATATAGACACTGACCAGGTCTTAAAATCAGACAGACACGGTTCACACAGACACTGACCAGGTCTTAAAATCAGACAGACACGGTTCACACAGACACTGACCAGGTCTTAAAATCAGACAGACCCGGTTCACACAGACACTGACCAGGTCTTATAACCAGACAGACCCGGTTCACACAGACACTGACCAGGTCTTATAACCAGACAGACCCGGTTCACACAGACACTGATCAGGTCTTATAACCAGACCTGGTTCACAGACACTGACCAGGTGTTATTACCAGACCTGGTTCACAGACACTGACCAGGTGTTATTACCAGACCTGGTTCACAGATACTGACCAGGTGTTATTACCAGACCTGGTTCACAGACACTGACCAGGTCTTATAACCAGACCTGGTTCACAGACACTGACCAGGTGTTATTACCAGACCTGGTTCACAGATACTGACCAGGTGTTATTACCAGACCTGGTTCACAGATACTGACCAGGTGTTATTACCAGACCTGGTTCACAGATACTGACCAGGTGTTATTACCAGACCTGGTTCACAGACACTGACCAGGTGTTATTACCAGACCTGGTTCACAGATACTGACCAGGTGTTATTACCAGACCTGGTTCACAGACACTGACCAGGTCTTATAACCAGACCTGGTTCACAGACACTGACCAGGTGTTATTACCAGACCTGGTTCACAGATACTGACCAGGTGTTATTACCAGACCTGGTTCACAGACACTGACCAGGTGTTATTACCAGACCTGGTTCACAGATACTGACCAGGTGTTATTACCAGACCTGGTTCAGACACTGACCAGGTCTTATAACCAGACCTGGTTCACAGATACTGACCAGCTGACTGAAGACTGGGATGAAATGATCACAGTGAATTTAGACCTGGTCAAGTCAACAGTGTTTGGTGTGGGCAAGGAAAGTCACAAGGGTAACTATAAATCTGACAGAGAACTGCCAGGACTACCAACTACTGTTTTTGATCTAAATTGGGTTTTTGTTCTCCAGACTCGTGAACTCCCACTTTCCTCCCGTCCATGTTAAAAAAAAAAAAAAAAAAAAAAAATTTTTAAGAACCTTTGTACGTTGGTCATTCTATGATGGAAGGGCTGTGCATTGTACGTTGGTCATTCTATACTGTGCATTGTACGTTGGTCATTCTATGATGGAAGGGCTGTGCATTGTACGTTGGTCATTCTATACTGTGCATTGTACGTTGGTCATTCTATGATGGAAGGGCTGTGCATTGTACGTTGGTCATTCTATGATGGAAGGGCTGTGCATTGTACGTTGGTCATTCTATGATGGAAGGGCTGTGCATTGTACGTTGGTCATTCTATGATGGAAGGGCTGTGCATTGTACGTTGGTCATTCTATACTGTGCATTGTATGTTGTCATTCGATTCCTACTCTTGCAATCTCCCTGAAGTTTGACCATACACAAACTGAGCATCCGGTCATCCAGATGAGGTGATAAACCAAGGTCACAAGTGCAGCCCTCACTAGGCACACTGAGAAAGAACCCGTGGCAACAAAATGTTTGCTCTCAAGCAAAATTCATAGATGAAATCCATTCTGATAGGTTCACAAATATTTACATGCTCTCCAGGCCTGAACAGCATGTTGGGTGATGTTGCCTGAAATCCACTCTGTTACTGTGATAGGTTCACAAATATTTACATGCACTCCAGGCCTGAACAGCATGTTGGGTGATGTTGCCTGAAATCCACTCTGATAGGTTCACAAATATTTACATGCACTCCAGGCCTGAACAGCATGTTGGGTTATGTTGCCGTCAGCCTTCTGCCCAGCACATGTGGTGTGGCATATATGGGTTTCTCTGAACACAGTCACACCTGCTTGAGAAAATATAAATCTGTGACTTTTCTCACAAAATGAGGACTGCAGGCATGTGTTGTGATGGAAACAATTATGGAGCCATGATCAAGAAAGTGCTAAATTTGGATACACACGCATGAATACTTAAATTGCCAATGCAAACAAATTACTTGAAATCCTTAAGAGAGCGTTCACATACCTGGACAGTGCTGCACTTATCACACTGTACAAGACAGAAGAACGCTGATACCTGGGACAAGGAAACAGGGTACGCATGCTGTGTGTGGAGTGGGGTGCTGGCCTACAGCTTACGCACTCACCCAGCAAGCCAGAGAATCTGAGCACACCGGTTTGAATCCAGCACACACCACTTAGTGGTGCGTCTGGACACGAGTCATTGGGATATGGCGACAAACAGGTCTGGTGTGCAGCATGCACTCTTTGGGGCACTTCAGAGAACCCACGGCAACAAAAGGGCTGTCCATGGCAAAATTCTGTCAAAAATCCACCTTGTAGGAAAACCATTTCACTTCCAGGCAGAAAAAAAACACACCAAAAAGTGGATGGTGCTCTCAATGTAGCAACGCGCTCTGCCTGGGGAGAGCAGCCCGCATTTCACACAAAGAAATGTATTGTGACAAAAGAGTGATACAATACAAGCTGTTAAATACATGCATCATAATTTTGCCATTGCTTTAATACTTTTTGAACACACTATACTGTAAATGAACAAACAGGCATGGAGATGAAATGATTAACAAATAGTAAAGAGTGGTAACTCTCTCCATTCACAAGGTACACAACTTCAAGTCAGTGCTGCTTATGCTGCCGATTCGGCTAGCACACAGGTAAATAAAAGGTACATTGGAACGAACCCAGACACTTCCTCAAAGAAAGGAAGCGCTGGGCCTGTCCTAATACCGATCATCTGACATGTGCACACAGCAGCAAAGACAGAAGAAATGTGCAAACACAAATAAGCCTTTATTCAAGACTGGCATAGCCTCTTTAATCCTGAACAAGCCACACAGAACACATGGACAATACAGAACAAACACATGGTGGCCTTGGTGGTTTTCCAACTGGAAATGAACAATCAAATAGGCATGGAGATGAAATGATTAACAAATAGTAAACAGCACTGACTTGAAGTTGTGTACCTTGTGAATGGAGAGAGTTACCACTCTTTACTATTTGTTAAACACTATACTGTACTTTTGTTGTCACTGTAATTGTTTCCGAACACTGTGCACTATGCAGCACACCTGTGGCAATTCCACACAGCACTTTGGAAACGTCAGTACTGGAATAAAAAAAAAAAAAAAGAAAAAAAAAGGGGGGAAAGTTTGCACTGAATTCATATTGCACTGTACTGTATGCAGCACACCCGTGGCAATTCTACACAACTTTGGAAACATCAATACTGGAATAAATCTTTTTTTTTAAAAAGCAGGAAAAGATTGCACTGTATTGCACTAACGAATCAAAGTCAATTGCACATGCAAGTTCACACAAATAATAATAAAACTAAACAAATACAGACGATGTGTCAAGAAATGTGAACACCACAAAGTTGGATTGTGGTGTCAAGAAAGGAACATCCATACAGCTGCTATTCTGCACTGACATTCCTCTGGACACTAGCATGGTGACAGGTTACATCTGGAACATGACTGGCATCCACATAATATCAAATGCTACCACTGAAAGCCAAGCCTCCACATTCAAGGCTTAATAGCAAATTTAACACTGGTACCACTGGTGCTTTAGCACCAGGAGCCAAGAAAAAAATCCCATAAAAAAGGAAGAAAACCATGGGGAACGGCAAACACTGAGACAGGGAAAGGACAGAGCATCATTTACATTTAACATTATACACTGAGACAGGGACAGGACACAGCATCATTTACATTTAACATCAAACACTGAGACAGGGAAAGGACAGCATCATTTACATTTAACATCAAACACTGAGACAGGGAAAGGACAGCATCATTTACATTTAACATTATACACTGAGACAGGGGATGGACACAGCATCATTTACATTTAACGTCAAACACTGAGACAGGGGATGGACACAGCATCATTTACATTTAACATCAAACACTGAGACAGGGACAGGACACAGCATCATTTACATTTAACATCAAACACTGAGACAGGGACAGGACACAGCATCATTTACATTTAACATCAAACACTGAGACAGGGACAGGACACAGCATCATTTACATTTAACATTATACACTGAGACAGGGGATGGACACGGCATCATTTACATTTAACATCAAACACTGAGACAGGGACAGGACACAGCATCATTTACATTTAACATTATACACTGAGACAGGGGATGGACACGGCATCATTTACATTTAACGTCAAACACTGAGACAGGGACAGGACAGAGCATCATTTACATTTAACATTATACACCCACAACAAGGAGATTACAAACTGAAGGAAAGGAGTGCAAACTCATGAAAAAGGAGACTGCACACTGACAGCAAGGAGACTGCACACTGACAGACTGCACACTGACAGCAAGGAGATTGCACACTGACAGACTGCACACTGACAGCAAGGAGATTGCACACTGACAGACTGCACACTGACAGCAAGGAGATTGCACACTGACAGACTGCACACTGACAGCAAGGAGACTGCACACTGACAGACTGCACACTGTTAGCAAGGAGACTGCACACTGACAGACTGCACACTGACAGCAAGGAGATTGCACACTGACAGCAAGGAGACTGCACACTGACAGCAAGGAGACTGCACACTGACAGACTGCACACTGACAGCAAGGAGATTGCACACTGACAGACTGCACACTGACAGCAAGGAGACTGCACACTGACAGACTGCACACTGTTAGCAAGGAGACTGCACACTGACAGACTGCACACTGACAGCAAGGAGACTGCACACTGACAGACTGCACACTGACAGCAAGGAGACTGCACACTGACAGACTGCACACTGACAGCAAGGAGACTGCACACTGACAGACTGCACACTGACAGACTGCACACTGACAGCAAGAAGACTGCACACTGACAGCAAGGAGACTGCACACTGACAGACTGCACACTGACAGCAAGGAGACTGCACACTGACAGACTGCACACTAACAGCAAGGAGACTGCACACTCACAGCAAGGAGATTGCACACTGACAGACTGCACACTGACATAAAGGAGATTGCACACTGACAGACTGCACACTGACATAAAGGAGACTGCACACTGACAGACTGCACACTAACAGCAAGGAGACTGCACACTGACAGACTGCACACTGACAGACTGCACACTG
Organism: Babylonia areolata; assembly: GCF_041734735.1. Taxonomy (NCBI): domain Eukaryota; kingdom Metazoa; phylum Mollusca; class Gastropoda; order Neogastropoda; family Buccinidae; genus Babylonia; species Babylonia areolata. Next base: position 1,271,947 of record NC_134887.1, read on the forward strand.
ACAGCAAGGAGATTGCACACTGACAGCAAGGAGATTGCACACTGACAGACTGCACACTGACAGCAAGGAGACTGCACACTGACAGACTGCACACTGACAGCAAGGAGACTGCACACTGAGAGACTGCACACTGACAGCAAGGAGACTGCACACTGACAGCAAGGAGACTGCACACTGACAGACTGCACACTGACAGCAAGGAGACTGCACACTGAGAGACTGCACACTGACAGCAAGGAGACTGCACACTGACAGACTGCACACTGACAGCAAGGAGACTGCACACTGACAGACTGCACACTGACAGCAAGGAGATTGCACACTGACATACTGCACACTGACAGCAAGGAGATTGCACACTGACAGCAAGGAGACTGCACACTGACAGCAAGGAGACTGCGCACTGACAGACTGCACACTGACAGCAAGGAGACTGCGCACTGACAGACTGCTCACTGACAGCAAGGAGACTGCACACTGACAGCAAGGAGACTGCACACTGAAAACAAGTTGATCGCAAACTGATAAGATGATTACAAAGTGATATCAAGGAAATTACAAAATGATAACAAGATTACACACTGAAAACCTGATCACAAACCGATAACAAGGAGATTACACAGTGAATAATCAGAAGATTAGAAACTGATTAACCAGGTTATAAAATCGATAACAAGGAGATTACACACTAACCACAAGATTACACACTGATAACAAGATTACACACTGAATAACAATATTACGCTGAATAACAAGATTACACACTGAATAACAAGGACATTACACACTGATAACCAGGAAATTACACACTGGCTAACTGGGAGGTGACAGTACCAAGGGAGGTGACAGTACCAAGATAGTGGGACTGGGAGGTGACAGTACCAAGGGAGATGACAGTACCAAGGGAGATGACAGTACCAAGACAGTGGGACCAGGAGGGCAACATGCTGGACAAGGCCACAGTGTGCTTCACCTCACTGCTTGCCCGGCTCCTCACCAGGAACCACCACCCACCCCTCTACCCACAGATCAATAACCACCATCCACCCCTCTACCCACAGATCAATAACCACCATCCACCCATCTTCCCACAGATCAATAACCACCATCTACCCCTCTACCCACAGATCAATAACCACCACACACCCATCTTCCCACAGATCAATAACCACCATCCACACCTCTACCCACTGATCAATAACCACCACACACCCATCTTCCCACAGATCAATAACCACCACACACCCATCTACCCACAGATCAATAACCACCACACACCCATCTTCCCACAGATCAATAACCACCACACACCCATCTTCCCACAGACCAATAACCACCACCCACACCACACACCCATCTACCCACAGATCAATAACCACCACTCACACCACACACCCATCTTCCCACAGATCAATAACCACCACCCACACCACACACCCCTCTACCCACAGACCAATAACCACCACCCACACCACACACCCATCTACCCACAGATCAATAACCACCACCCACCCATCTACCCACAGATCAATAACCACCACCCACACCACACACCCATCTACCCACAGATCAATAACCACCACCCACACCACACACCCATCTACCCACAGATCAATAACCACCACCCACACCACACACCCATCTACCCACAGATCAATAACCACCACCCACACCACACACCCATCTACCCACAGATCAATAACCACCACCCACCCATCTACCCACAGACCAATAACCACCACCCACACCACACACCCATCAACCCACAGATCAATAACCACCACCCACACCACACACCCATCTACCCACAGATCAATAACCACCATCCACACCACACACCCATCTACCCACAGATCAATAACCACCACCCACACCACACACCCATCTACCCACAGATCAATAACCACCATCCACACCACACACCCATCTACCCACAGATCAATAACCACCACACACGCATCTACCCACAGATCAATAACCACCACACACCCATCTACCTACTGATCAATAACCACCACCCACACCACACACCCCTCTACCCACTGATCAATAACCACCACACACCCATCTACCCACAGATCAATAACCACCATCCACCCCTCTACCCACTGATCAATAACCACCACACACCCCTCTACCCACTGATCAATAACCATCATCCACACCTCTACCCACTGATCAATAACCACCACACACCCATCTACCTACTGATCAATAACCACCACCCACACCACACACCCCTCTACCCACTGATCAATAACCACCACACACCCCTCTACCCACTGATCAATAACCATCATCCACACCTCTACCCACTGATCAATAACCACCATCCACTCCTCTACCCACTGATCAATAACCACCATCCACTCCTCTACCCACTGATCAATAACCACCATCCACCCTTATAGTTGTACCCACAGATCAATAACCATCATCCACCCACCACTGCTATCCATATATCCCCAGACGACGACTCCCTCAGCACTTGGACGTGTCATTGGTAATTTACATTTAACAGGACACATAATGACAGTAATCTGATTTGTCTATGATGCAAACATTTTACAGAAAATGAAATGCACTTTGTTCTTTGTTGTCTCTAAGCTAGGAATAATTGAGAAACATTATTTTATCAAGCCTAAAATTTTTAATATCAGACAATTCTTTTAGCAACAATTACTTTTTATTGACATAACAGATAAGTTTCACTATTAATTTTTTGTTTTTGAATCCCTTTCTTAGACTCCAATAAATCAATAAATTCCACTCACTGTTTTCTGAATCCCCCCTCAACCCCCTCCTCCTCCCCTCCCCCCAAAACCCCCCTTAAAACATCGTGTCTCAATGTTACGTATTTCTTTTCAACAGAAATTTGTATGATGATATGGAAAACAATCTTGTCTACTGGTAAGCAAAAATGACTTGTTAATTAATGAGCATTTACATGTTTGCTCGTTTAGGTTTTTTTTTTTTTCAGTGTCTGTTTACCGTTTGACATTACTCTCTTTCTGTTTCCATGCTGTGTGTAAGAGCTGATCGTGTGGAACGTTTCAATGCCCCCTGGGGGGTGGGACCTGAAATAAAGTTCTTGCCTTGCTGCGATCCTCCCCGGGACACCCTCCCTGGGTTTGGATCTCCCTGTGAGTCCCATCGCCATTCTCTCTCTCAGTCCAGGTGTCCTGCATCCTTGATCTTGACATAGCGTGAGGCAATCAGGGCGACAGCGATGGCAGCGATGGTGAGGAGGACGGCAAAGATGTAGAAGGACTCCTCGTCAAAGACATCCGAGAAGGAGGGGATGTGAGAGGTCAGTTTGCGGTGAATGTGCTTGGCGGGGGCTCCCTTGGGCAACATCACGCCCCTGTGCTTTGTAGCAGTGTGCTTTGTAGCGGGGTGTCACGTGGCTTGTAGCGGGGTGTCACGTGGTTTGTAGCGGTGTGGTTTGTAGCGGGGTGTCACGTGGCTTATAGCGGGGTGTCACGTGGTTTGTAGCGGGGTGTCACGTGGCTTGTAGCGGGGTGTCACGTGGTTTGTAGCGGTGTGGTTTGTAGCGGGGTGTCACGTGGTTTGCAGGGCGTGTCACGTGGCTTGTAGTGGGTAGTGGGGTGTCACGTGGCTTGTAGTGGGGTGTCACGTAGCTTGTAGCACTGTGGTTTGTAGCGGCGTGTCACGTGGCTTGTAGCGGCGTGTCACACCGCTTGTAGCTGTGTGTCACGTGGTTTGTAGCGGCGTATCACACTGCTTGTAGCGGTGTGTCACGTGGCTTGCAGCGGTGTGTCACGTGGTTTATAGCGGTGTGTCACGTGGTTTGTAGCGGCGTATCACACTGCTTGTAGCGGTGTGTCACGTGGCTTGCAGCGGTGTGTCACGTGGTTTATAGCGGTGTGTCACGTGGTTTGTAGCGGTGTGTCAGGTGGCTTGCAGCGGTGTGTCACGTGGCTTGTAGCGGTGTGTCACGTGGTTTGTAGCGGTGTGTCACGTGGCCTGCAGGATTTACTTGCTGATGCACATGACAGATACTGGTAACTAACTGCCAAGTTGATTGGTGCTGAAAAAAAAAATGAAAAGAAAAAATCCTGTTACTGTGAAATTAACAAGTGTACCAACCCATCGACGAGCACATTAGATTTTTTTTGGGGGGGTGTGGGGTGGTGGGGGGTGCCCCCCCCCCCCCCCCCCCAGCCACACCTGTCCCCTCTCCCCCCACACCTGTCCCCCTCCCCCACACCTGTCCCCCCTCCCCCCACAGCCACACCTGTCCCCCTCCCCCCCCAGCCACACCTGTCCACCCCACAGCCACACCTGTCCCCCTCCCCCCACACCTGTCCCCCCTTCCCCCACAGCCACACCTGTCCCCCCCCCAGCCACACCTGTCCCCCTCCCCCCACAGCCACACCTGTCCCCCCCACATCCACACCTGTCCCCCTCCACCCACAGCCACACCTGTCCCCCCCACAGCCACACCTGTCCCCCCCCCCCACAGCCACACCTGCCCCCCCTCCCCCCACAGCCACACCTGTCCCCCCCACAGCCACACCTGCCCCCCTCCCCCCACAGCCACACCTGTCCCCCCCCACAGCCACACCTGTCCCCCCCAGCCACACCTGTCCCCCCTCCCCCCACAGCCACACCTGTCCCCCCTCCCCCCACAGCCACACCTGTCCCCCCCCCCCCCCACAGCCACACCTGTCCCCCTCCCCCCACAGCCACACCTGTCCCCCCTCCCACAGCCACACCTGCACCCCCCCTCCTCCACACAGCCACACACAGGTTTGTCAGGCTGCCAGGTGGCCACACACCAGAGGACACCCTGCCATGCTTCCAAGTTGTGTCAACATACCCCATGATACCACCTACTAAGACCTGTGCTGATGACAATAGTCGTTCACAACAGAGCCAGACTGAGTGAGCGTTTCCCCCTGAAGTGGGCACTCCCACCACATCCCTCCAGTGACGGCTCTCTGCAAACCTTCTGGCACTGAACATCTGTGCAGGAATGCACCACAAGAATGGAATTGGGGAAATAAAGGCCACAGAAATTTGGGCTCCCCCCCCCCCCCCCCTTCTTTTTCTTCGATATTTGATAAGATGACGATGATGATAAAGTTGCTATGAAGCTCCATTCAGGCTTGGGACTATGTGACTTTACTTTATGCTTTTTTGTATATATCTGTCTGTCTATCTATCTATCTACATACCTATATACATGCATATATACATGACACACACACACACACACACACAAAAACACACACACTATATATATATATATATATATATATATATATATACATATCTTGGCATCAACAAGGCTCAAGAGATGAGACATGTGTAGTGTTTGTAGGGAAATTCTTTAGCTCCACTCAAGCGGATGATGCTCCACTCTATGCTCCTAGTCCCAGCCTTCCTATCAGAGCCCACAGCACAGGAGCCAACCTCTGGGGATTGAACCTGCAAACCCCAGTTGTAAGTTTATGATGCTGACCACTTTGTCATGGTGGCTGGAAAGACTCGGGACTTTGGTGGTCACCTTGGAGAACTTTGTCCTGGATATGGGTCATCTAAATGAAGACACCCAAGTCAGCACTCACACCAGGCTCAACTTGGTCCCACAGGTATGCATAATATACATGCACAACCCCCCCTCTCTCCCTACCCCAGCCACCATAAAACTGGCAACCAGACCACAGCACCAGATTATACACACTGCAAACAAAGCTCTAACAGTAATAACAACAATAACATAACATTATAATAATTAAAATGATATGCCTATAATGATAAAACAAATTAAAGAGTAACGTATGAGTTGTAACAACGTAGAACTAAAGGGATAAAAAGATTACAATTTAGAGATTATGAGAACATAAATTAAGAGTTAATTGTAATAAGAGTTAAAACACAATAAAACTAAAAGGATAAAGACACACTGCAGTTCACACACACACACACACACACACACACACACACATGTTGACACAGAGTGACAGTAACAGGCTGTTTTCCAAATCTTGCCACTGAAATTCATGTTCTCCTGCAATTGCAAACATGTCTTTTAAGTTCTTTATGACTGTGGATACAATGCTACTTTAGTACTTTATACAGTCACTTGCAAGTAAACAACTCTTCTGTCATTATGAAAACTATTTGACAAAGATGCCTTTAAAAAAAGTTAAAGCAACTATAAGTAATCCTTGAACTTTAGAATTAGATGTTTAAGTTTATATTTTCTATTATTTCTATGAACAATTCACAGCGTTTTCATACTGGTTTGATGTTGTCCATGAAATTAGAATTAGAATGTATGCATATCATAAAACCAACTTTTCCATGCTAACTGAAAATGAAATATTTTGTTGAATATCAAAATGCAATAATAAACAACAAAAACTGTTGTATTACTGTTTTTGTTCAGTTAATGGGACAAAGCCATGCATATAATTTCAAATTTCAAGTGGCTGCTGCAATCAAATCTAGTTCTTTATCCACCTGCTTGCAAAATAAGAGCAATAAATAAACCCAGTTGCACTTATGGTTAATCTTTGGCTTCAATAAATCCCGTTGCAGTTAAGGCTAATCTTTGGCTTTAATAAACCTGGTTGCAGTTAAAGCTAATCTTTGGCTTCAATAAACCTGGTTGCAGTAAAGGCTAATCCTTGGGTTCAATAAACCTGGATGCAGTTAAGGCTAATCTTTGGCTTCAATAAACCCGGATGCAGTAAAGGCTAATCTTTGGCTTCAATAAACCTGGTTGCAGTTAAGGCTAATCTTTGGCTTCAATAAATCCTGTTGCAGTTAAGGCTAATCTTTGGCTTCAATAAACCCGGATGCAGTTATGGCTAATCTTTGGCTTCAATAAACCCAGTTGCAGTTAAGGCTAATCTTTGGCTTCAATAAACCCAGTTGCAGTTAAGGCTAATCTTTGGCTTCAATAAACCCGGATGGAGTTATGGCTAATCTTTGGCTTCAGCAACGTATCCATCTATATATCCAGAAACTCCTTCCAAACATGAAGTTCCAAGTATGATTATCTAACTTTTTCGTAAATTGTACTGTCCATTTGACACATAATGATTTATTGCAGTTCATACACCACACGTCAAATTATACACAATGGTCAACATTTTGACCCTGGGCATGAAATGGGAGAAAACTCAACGATTAGCCTTTTAACACTCAGAACTGACGAGACATTTGAACAATTTATATGATGGACAGATCAACATTTAGCAGTAAACAAGAAGTGAGTACTATATTCATTACCCTCGACGGGAGAAAGGTTTAGCAGTAAACAAGAAGTGAGTACTATATTCATTACCCTTGATGGGAGAAAGGTTTAACAGTAAACAAGAAGTGAGTACTATATTCATTACCCTTGACGGGAGAAAGGTTTAGCAGTAAACAAGAAGTGAGTACTATATTCATTACCCTTGACGGGAGAAAGGTTTAGCAGTAAGGTTTAGCAGTAAACAAGAAGTGAGTACTATATTCATTACCCTTGACGGGAGAAAGGTAACCAACGTTAAGTGAACGTTACTTTTAAGTTCATGCCAGATGGAGTTACATCACTACACGGACAGAAAATGCAGTGAAACTGGAAAGCTAATCCTTTTAGCCCCAAATGCAACCAGCAGAAGTAGCAGTAGTAATAGGGACTGGTATATTTGCCTTCAGGCCTCTCGGCCTGTAAACGTCCCCTCTCTCTATGTATATAAGCAGTTATTCATCACATTTATATGTTACCAAAGTTTTGGATCGCAGTCCTGAAAGTTCTTAAAACTGTTAGTATCTTTTGCAAATTTATCAGAAGGTGGCAGTGAGTTCCACATGTTAACAACACGAATAGAAAAGTTTTTCTTTTGTTCGTGCAAAATGGTAGAACAAATATTTCTCCTTCGGAATTTCTGGTTATGCTTGATTGGCGAAAAGTAAAAATCAGTCCCATCCATAATTACCTATCAGAGGTAAAGCCTTATTTACTGTCAGACATTACCTGGCCAAAATATGGCACAGATTCGTAGAATGCTCTGGAATTGATGCAAAATCTACACAAATGCCTGAAGAGGAAGCAGACGACAGAAAAACGATAGAGTGGCCACCCTTATCAACTTCCTGTTGAAAAGCCGAAACCGAGCGCATTACTTGTAACACACTGTCCATATTTTTGTTGACCATTATGCCTGAGGTAAGGCTTTTACCGCGTAGTTTTACATTTATTGTGCATGTATTGTAGGATATATTACATAAAATCAAATCAAAACGTCGGCCCCACGACTATGACGAAAAAAATAATGCGCCGGCCTCTTGGCAGATTGCATGTGACGATGCTCGCGAACTCTGTGAGAAGGGGAGGGGGGGTGGAATCAGTCGATAGATCTGAGAACGAGTATTACTATCAGAATACTTTTTCTCAGTTCAGATTGGCGAATTTTCCAAGCCTGAGTCTCAAATTCACTTTAGTATTCTAAATTCCTGGAGCTGAATTAGGATTCAAAAGTGGGACAGAAAGAATCCCACTTTAGCATCCTAAATATCCTGACTTGAATTTAGGATGCTTAACTCACTCAGTACGGCCAGTCCTCTCTTCTCCTCTACACAGACCCCTCGGATGTCCAGTGAGTGTCTGAATGACCCAACCTTTAGCTTCCGTCGTCAGAACTGTGGTATTCTTTGTCAACATTCACCTCTTCGGTATAAGAGCCTTCCGCTTGCAATATTTTGATGATGGTAATTGGGGTGAAACGCTGTTAAAGTCGTCTCTTTTGCCGTTCGTATGGAGAGAGTTAAGTGCGAATTTACCCAAATTTCGGCCGATGTGGTGTACCCTGTGGGTGAAGCGAACTTTGCAGACAGCGCAGTCACTTGAAGCCAGAGGCAGTCACTTGACCGGTGCAATAGCCAAGTGGTTAAAGCGTTGGATTTTCAATCTGAGGATCCTGGGTTCGAATCTCGCGAACACCGCCTGGTGGGTAAAGGGTGGAGATATTTCCGATCTCCCAGATCAACTCATGTGCAGACCTGCTAGTGCCTGATCCACCTTTGTGTGTATACGCAAGCAGAAGATCAAATATGCATGTTAAAGATCATGCAGTCCATGTCAGTGTTCTGTTGGTTATGGAAACATGAACATACCCAGGATGCATCAGCCACGACAGTCATCAGCAAGTTGATGTTGGTCATGTAACAGAAAGAAGAAGAAGAAGACTGGCTGCCTCTGTAACAAGTCTGTTCCACTGCAGGTAGCTGCCTCGGACTCGTGGGAGGGTCAGGATTGAAACATGGCGGGCCCCAGTCTGGTCATCGTTGCAACCGACTTGGTAGAGCACATGTTTACATATTGCTTAAAAAGAAAAAGTGATAGAAGACAGCAGCTTCCAGGGAACTTTTGATGGCCACCTTCAATCCCGTGGTTGTCCCTGCACTGATGACTTCTTCCAACTGATACCATTCTGCTATTGTTGTTTTAATTTTGTTGTTGTTGCAGAGAGTGAGTTCTTAAACTGTCCTGTTTTGCTGAACGGAATTGCAAAACCTTTGCTGTTCCTGACTGCACTTCTTATCACTGTGTTATCTGGGTCATGATCCTTAGAAGTTGTTGGTCTGGATCTTCTGTTGGTCTTACTAAAGGTGTTTGGCATTTTTTGGGGGGTAGAGACTTGACAGTCGTGGATAGGTATTGTATGCTGCAGGTGTTAGGAATTTTTTGAGTGGTAGAAACTTGAAAATCGTGTAAAGGTATTGTATATATCCTGAGGTGGATATTTTTGGGTGGTAGACACTTGACAATTGTGTATAGGTATTGTGTATCCTGAGGTGGATATTTTTGTGCCGACCCACCCGGGGTGGTTGTCTCTGCTCCTGTAGCATATAATCAGCAGGAGGAAGGTGGAGGAATGGTTAAGAGGCTTGTCTGCCCATACAGTGTCCGTGAGGGTCTGTGTTCCATTCCTGCTCTTGCCTTCTCTCCCGAGTTCGACTAGAAAATGAAACAGTGTATTTGTATTTGTATTTCTTTTTATCACAACAGATTTCTCTGTGTGAAATTCCGGCTGCTCTCCCCAGGGAGAGTGCGTCGCTACACTACAGTGCCACCCAGAGATGAGTTGAAGGTCGCGAACAACACCTGCGATCGTCCTTCCTGCATCTGCTGCACGTGCAGGAAGGACGATCGCAGGTGTTGTTCGCGACCTTCAACTCATCTCTGCCGACGCCCCGTGTTTTATTGTTGGAGATTTTAATCACTGTGATTTAAAGAAAGCCTTACCTTCTTTTAAACAATATGTTACCTGCCGGACCAGACTGGACAAGACAATCGATCTGTGTTATGGGAACATTCCTAATGCCTACAAATCTGTTCCCCTTGCACCAGTGGGTGTATCTGATCATGATGTTGTACATTTAATCCCAGCCTACAGACCAAAGATACAGACAGAGCCGATTGTGAAAAAGAGTGTGAAAGTTTGGACGTCAGAGAGTGTGGATGAACTGAGAGGATGTTTTGATTGTACTGATTGGAGTGTGTTGACTGACCCATGTGAGAATGTTCATGAAGCAGCTGATGTTGTTACATCTTATATCAGTTTCTGTGAAGACATGATAATTCCGACAAAAATAATTAAACTTTTCCCCAACAACAAACCATGGATCTCAAAGTCTCTCAAAACAATTTTAAACGAGAAAAAGGTAGCGTTTCAGTCAGGGAACAAGAAGGATAGGAAATTGATACAAAAGAAGCTTAGAGGTGAATTACGAAGGGGACAGAGGGAATTCAAGTCAAAAGTAGAGCAACAGTTTCAGACAGGGAGAATGGCAGATGCATGGGATGGGTTAAAAATTATCACTGGAGAAATGAAAAGGAAAACAGTAGCTTGTAAAATGGAAAAGGATGAACAGATTGATTTTTCAAATAAACTGAATGATTTCTACTGTCGGTTTGAAAGGAATGAGCTGGGAAGGGAACTGGATAGTGTTATCTCACAGTTGCAGGAAAAGATCAAAGATAGGAACACAGGTGAAGACTTTGAGATCGATGCAAAAGTTGTTGAATCTTTATTTTTAAAACTGAATGTCACGAAGGCAATTGGCCCCGACAATATCTGCGGAAAATTACTGAAAACATGTGCTTCCCAGTTGTGTGACGTGTTCTGTAAAATTTTCAACTGGTCTCTGAAGGACTGCTCTGTCCCCAGCATCTGGAAAAAATCTACTATCTGTCCTATCCCCAAGAAAAAGAACCCAGCCGCACTAAATGATTACCGTCCTGTTGCCCTGACTTCAGTAGTGATGAAATGCTTTGAAAAAATTATTCTCCGACATCTTCTTTCTTTCACTGAACAGCAGCTTGACTCTCGTCAGTTTGCTTATAAAGCACACAGAAGTACTGACGATGCTATCCTAACTCTCCTTCATAATGCTTTCCTTCATTTGAATAACACGGGATCTTTCGTTCGTATCCTTTTTGTTGACTTCTCTTCTGCTTTTAACACAATACAACCTCATCTCCTTGCCCTCAAACTGCTAGGCATGGATGTTGATCCGAAGCTTACTCTTTGGATAGTAAGTTTTCTTCTCAATAGAACTCAGTCCGTCCGCTTTCATTCTGCCCGCTCTTCTCTAAAATCTACTTCTACTGGTGCACCCCAAGGTACAGTGCTGTCCCCTGTTCTCTTTACACTGTACACAAATGACTGCAGAGGCACGGAGGAAACTCCTGTCATAAAATATTCTGATGACTCAGCAATTGAAGATCTGTCCAACTCTGATGCTATTTATTTCAGTGAAATTAAAAAGTTCTGTTCCTGGTGTGAGAAAAACTATCTGGATCTCAACGTATTGAAAACAAAAGAAATGTTAATAGATTTTCGGAAAGACCCCTTGCCTATAGCTGACCTTGTTATTGATGGTCAAACAGTGGAGAGGGTCAATGAATATAAATATTTAGGGACCATCTTAGACAATAAGCTGACTTTTGACAGAAATGTTGATTCCATTCATAAGAAATGTCAATCTAGAATTTTTTGTTTACAGAAGCTTAGAAATGTTGGTATAAATTCAAATATTCTTCAAAGTTATTATCGATGTTGTATCGAGTCCGTGCTCACAGTTTCATTTATGTGCTGGTATGGAAGTTTGGGAGTGAGGAGTAAGCGTGTTTTGAACGATGTCATGAGTGTATGCAGTAAAATAGTGGGAGTGAAACAAGCTAGTATGCAAGAGCTATATGAAAGTCGAGTGGTTAAAAAAAGCAGGCAGATAGCAACTGACGACACCCATATTTTAGCAAAGTATTATGAGCTGTTGCCATCAGGACGACGCTACAGAACTTTAAAGTTGAAATCCAGAGCTCTGAAGACTTTTATTCCACGTTCAATCCACCTTTTAAATTCTTGAGAACTGTGTGTGTGTGTGTGTGTGCGCGCGCACTCTCATGTGAGACGTGTGAAAGTCCGTGCATGATAGGCTGTACCTTGTTCTAGTTGTGGTGTGTGTGTGTGTGTGTGTGTGTGTGTGTGTGTGTGTGTGTGTGTGTGTTTACTGAGCTTAAAACGTGACAATTGGTTATAATGAATGTGCAATATGTAGGAAGAATAATGTGCAATATGCAGGATGAATGTACAATGAATATGTCTAATGCTAACTCTAAATATATTTCTGTTTAATAATTGCGATGTAATAATTAATTGCAATGTTTTTAAAAGCGAATATGTGAAATGCTTTTATTTGAGAACATATGTTTATTACTCTTGTTTAATCAAGTTATCCGCGTGTGTGGGGTGGGGGGGTGGGGGTGGGGGGGGGGGCGTGCGGTGCGGGTGTGTGCTGATTATCTGGTTGTGGTTTTCCGCAATTCATCTTTATTCTTATCTTATGTGTCTATTATAACCAATGTGTTGTATAGTAAGCTATGTTTATAATTATATTCAAATAATGTTTCTTAATTCTTTCTGTTTTTACATTAAGAATACTAGTTATTACCTGCAGTGTGTGGATGTATGTATGAAACGATGTGTGTGATATTTTTTACATTTGTATCTTCGTAATATTTGTAGGGGCTGTTGTTGGCTTTTACAGCTATGGTCACCATGTTGTTTACTTGTCTATGTTGTGATAATGCACCTGACCAAATTTCTTCAGTTGGAGATAATAAAGTTATTCTTATCTTATCTTATCTTATCTTTTTTTGGTATTTTTTTCCTGCGTGCAGTTTATTTGTTTTTTCCTATCGAAGCGGATTTTTCTTCAGAATTTTGCCAGGAACAACCCTTTTGTTGCCATGGGTTCTTTTACGTGCGCTAAGTGCATGCTGCACACGGGACCTCGGTTTATTGTGATGAAGTGGGTGGTCTGGTGTTCAACCCTCTCAAGCCTCCAACTCCTTTGTGATGAAGTGGGTGGCCTAGTGTTCAACCCTCTCAAGCCTCCAACTCCTTTGTGATGAAGTGGGTGGTCTAGTGTTCAACCCTCTCAAGCCTCCAACTCCTTTGTGATGAACTGGGTGGCCTAGTGTTCAACCCTCTCAAGCCTCCAACTCCTTTGTGAACCAAAAATAGCACGTTCCTCTTTCACCAGTGTTATAATTTTGTTCAACCCTCTCAAGCCTCCAACACATTGTGTGTGTGTGTGTGTGTGTGTGTGTGTGTGTGTGTGTGTGTGTGTGTGTGTGTGTGTGTGTGTGTGTGTGTGTGTGTGAAGTCAAGTCAAGTCAAGTCAAAATGATCTTTATTGAGGGTAAAAGAATAAGCTTATACAGCTTTTTTACATCCTGCCCTCTCAAAAAAAGAGAAGAATTTTTTTTTTTTTTTTTTTTTAAATTTAAATTTAAAAGGGAAGAAATGGGGGAAGTGGGGGGTCTGGAAAAGATATATGGAAATAAACAATTACAAGAAATACACAAAAATTCTACCGAGAACAACAACAACAACAACAGAAATAATACAAGCGTAAAAAGCAATAAATTTACATATGATACTGACACGATTACAACATGCAATGCGACATTCTTACATCATTAACTTAATTCAGGAAGAAAAGAGAGAGAGGAAAAACGAGAGAGAAAGCTACATATATATACATGCACACACACACACACACACACACACACATATATATATATATATATATAGAGAGAGAGAGAGAGAGAGAGAGAGAAACAGACAGATGGGTAAAGGTAACAGTCGAGAGATGGAAAGGAGACAGAAAGTCAGAAGGACAGAGAAGGTTTAAAGTTAGAAAAATAGACTGACAAGTATATAGACAGCAGATACAATGATAGTCAAATCGAAGGATCAAGGGATCATATTTTTTCCATCAAATATTTCTTAAGTGCTTTTTTGAATGGTTGCTTTAGACGACATGACTTTAAAGAAGGAGGTAAACCATTCCATATCGTTCCCCCAGAATATGTTAAACTAGATTTATATAAATTGTTTCGGGGTCGTGGAAAAGATAGTTTGTGAGTGTGTCTATTTTCATTAGTGATAAAATTCTGGGTTATTTTCTTTGGTGCCGTTCCATTCGCTATACTGTGCATACACATACATTTGTTAAGTAACAGTCGACTTTTGAGCGGAAGAATGTCTAAATTTTTATAGTCATTATCTGTCAAAGTATTAGATTTTAGTTTAATCAGTTTTAGAGCTCTTTTGTGCAAGCGACTGATGTGTTTGAGGTTAGTTTCGCTGGCATTATCCCACAACGTGGATGCATAGTTTATGAGAGATAGAATGTGTGCGTGAAAAAATAGCTTCCTAGAATGAAGATTGAGAAAATGTTTAACCTTGCTAAGCTGGTATATTCTTTTGGAAATTCTTTTTCCTAGATCAGCAATATGATCAGTCCATGACAGGTCATTGTCTATTATGACCCCCAATACTTTGTGTGTTGTAACTTCTTCAATTTTTCTTGTGTGTGTGTATGTGTGTGTGTGTGTGTGTGTGTGTGTGTGTGTGTGTGTGTTCTTGTGCACATTGTGTATGTGTGTGTGTTTGTAAATTGTGTGAGTGTATTTTTGCTTGTACATTGTGTGTTTGTGTTTGCATGCACATTGTATATGTATGTGCGTGCGTGCGTGCATACGTGTGTGTGTGTGTGTGTGTGTGTGTGTGTGTGTTGTGCTGTGCTGTGTTACAGGACAGAGGAAAAGCAGCTCGGCAGTTTCTGTACACCACAGTGTACGACCAGTGCTTCTCCCCCTGTGGAAAGTACCTGGCTGCTGCCAGCAACTTTGGTGACATTGCCTTGTACAGGTAATCTGCTGACATTGCCTTGTATCTGTAGATAATCCCTGCTGACAGTGCCTTGTACAGGTAATCTGCTGACATTGCCTTGTATCTGTAGGTAATCCCTGCTGACAGTGCCTTGTACAGGTAATCTGCTGACAGTGCTTTGTACAGGTAATCTGCTGACAGTGCCTGGAATCTGTAGGTAATCCCTGCTGACATTGCCTTGTAAGGTAATCTGCTGACATTGCCTTGTATCTGTAGGTAATCCCTGCTGACAGTGCCTTGTACAGGTAATCTGCTGACATTGCCTTGTATCTGTAGGTAATCCCTGCTGACAGTGCCTTGTACAGGTAATCTGCTGACATTGCCTTGTACAGGTAATCTGCTGACATTGCCTTGTGCAGGTAATCTGCTGACATTGCCTTGTACAGGTAATCTGCTGACATTGCCTTGTACAGGTAATCTGCTGACACTGCCTGGAATCTGTAGGTAATCCCTGCTGACATTGCCTTGTAAGGTAATCTGCTGACATTGCCTTGTACAGGTAATCTGCTGACATTGCCTTGTACAGGTAATCTGCTGACATTGCCTTGTAAGGTAATCTGCTGACATTGCCTTGTAAGGTAATCTGCTAACATTGCCTTGTACAGGTAATCTGCTGACACTGCCTGGAATCTGTAGGTAATCCCTGCTGACATTGCCTTGTAAGGTAATCTGCTGACATTGCCTTGTACAGGTAATCTGCTGACATTGCCTTGTATCTGTAGGTAATCCCAGATGGCTGCAGCTTGACATGTATACCAGCACCTGATTTAACACAACAGTATACCAGCACCTGATTTAACACAACAGTATACCAGCACCTGATTTAACACAACAGTATACCAGCACCTGATTTAACACAACAGTATACCAGCACCTGATTTAACACAACAGTATACCAGCACCTGATTTAACACATCAGAGCTACAGCAGTATGAGTGAGTTTGCCCCCAAAGAAATTCCTTTGTGTAAAAATGCAGGAGACAACTTGTTCAGTGAAATGAAGCACTTTCCCCTTAGTTGGGAAGTAGGAAGATTGAGGGGCTATGAATTTAAAAAGAAAAAACTCATTCCACAAAAACTATAGGAGATACAGAATGAAAGTAAATGTATTGTGAAGGAAAATGAATGTGGATTCTAAGTCTGGGCTTTTCCCCCAATCATTTTAAATATGGATGATAATCAGGCATTTAAAAGTGAAGATGATAATTTTTATGTTTGAAAAAGTCCACCTCCACAGAATGATACCCAAATAGAAAAATGAAAAATAAAATAATAAAAACCAGCTGTAAATAGCTTGCATTTTGTCAGATGATGATGATAATGATTATAATGATAATGAAAGGACATTTGGTATGCCCAGTCTAATGATAGAAAAGCCATGGGCTTTTACAATAAAAAATGCGATCACGCATGCATACTAAAAAACACAAATACACCTGCACGCACAGATCAGCCCGTTCCAACTCCATCCCACAAACCCACACCCACTCCTCACAAGATGTAGACACACACGCGTGCACGTACATCCCGATCGTTCAAGGCATTTGAACATGTGCACGTTTGAAAATAGTAAAAACAATAGAAATAAAAAACACGTGTTCGTTTAAAAATAGTAAAAGCAATAGAAGTAAAAAATTAACTTGATTAAAACATAAAAGTGAAAACAAGGAGTTATTTACTGATTTGAATGGCTGGAAATAAATGAGTTTTCAAAGAGGTTTTGAAAGAAGGGCAAAACACAGCATGACGGACAGGAAACGGGAGTGAGTTCCATGTGGAAGAAGCCCGGAAAGAGAAAGTGCATTTTCTGGTTCTGCAGGAGGGAATTTTTTTCATCACCTGATGAAGAAATTATATACCGTAGAAGAAAATAAAATGGCTGATAAATTGATGATAATAATCACGACTCTAATCGTGTGTGAATAACTGTCCCAGCAGTGAAAAAGGTGGCTTCAGTCAAGGTAAGTCTTGCACCTGCTTGCTTTTGGTTGTGTACACCTGTCTGCACAGAGACAGCTACATGCTGCCATGTGTCTGAGGCGAGGAAACATTTTTTTTTTTTTTTTAATATTCTATTAATTTTATTCAAATTTTTCATGTTTTACATAACAGATATATACATGTACTTACATTAGTTAGGACATCTTGTTTCTTTACCGTGAAATTAAGTATATCATAAGGAGTTAAGATACATGAAACAATATCATTTGAAACGTGCAATCACTTTACATGCTAGCCTAGTGTGGCAACTTTAGTCTGATTTAACCCCTGCCCAGTTGCTTGATGATCTGATTTGTGAGTTGTTAAAGAAAATTTTTGACATTCATTAATTCCTGTTCATCACACATCTTGTATTATTGAACGCCTTGGCTTTCTTGTGTGTGTGTGTGTGTGTGTGTGTGTGTGTGTGTGTGTGGTTTGTGTGCCTATGAACATATGTATGGTATATGTGGATGGAAGTGTGAGGTTGGTAATGTAGAATGTGTTGGTTGTGGTGTGTGTGGAAGGAGGATGAGGGTGATGTAGAATGTGTTGGTTGTAATGTGTGTGGAAGGAGGGGGAGGGTGATGTAGAATGTGTTGGTTGTGGTGTGTGTGGAAGGAGGGGGAGGGTGAGGGTGATGTAGAATGTGTTGGTTGTAGTGTGTGTGGAAGCAGGGGGAGGGTGATGTAGAATGTGTTGGTTGTAGTGTGTGTGGAAGGAGGGGGAGGGGGATGTAGAATGTGTTGGTTGTAGTGTGTGTGGAAGGAGGGTGAGGGTGATGTAGAATGTGTTGGTTGTGGTGTGTGTGGAAGGAGGGGGAGGGGGATGTAGAATGTGTTGGTTGTAGTGTGTGTGGAAGGAGGGGGAGGGTGATGTAGAATGTGTTGGTTGTAGTGTGTGTGGAAGGAGGGGGAGGGTGATGTAGAATGTGTTGGTTGTAGTGTGTGTGGAAGGAGGGGGAGGGGGATGTAGAATGTGTTGGTTGTAGTGTGTGTGGAAGGAGGGGGAGGGGGAGGGGGATGTAGAATGTGTTGGTTGTAGTGTGTGTGGAAGGAGGGGGAGGGGGATGTAGAATGTGTTGGTTGTAGTGTGTGTGGAAGGAGGGGGAGGGTGAGGGTGATGTAGAATGTGTTGGTTGTAGTGTGTGTGGAAGGAGGGGGAGGGTGATGTAGAATGTGTTGGTTGTAGTGTGTGTGGAAGGAGGAGGAGGGGAGGGTGATGTAGAATGTGTTGGTTGTAGTGTGTGTGGAAGGAGGGTGAGGGTGATGTAGAATGTGTTGGTTGTAGTGTGTGTGGAAGGAGGGTGAGGGTGATGTAGAATGTGTTGGTTGTAGTGTGTGTGGAAGGAGGGGGAGGGTGATGTAGAATGTGTTGGTTGTAGTGTGTGTGGAAGGAGGGGGAGGGTGATGTAGAATGTGTTGGTTGTAGTGTGTGTGGAAGGAGGGGGAGGGTAATGTAGAATGTGTTGGTTGTAGTGTGTGTGGAAGGAGGGGGAGGGTGATGTAGAATGTGTTGGTTGTAGTGTGTGTGGAAGGAGGGGGAGGGGGAGGGTGATGTAGAATGTGTTGGTTGTAGTGTGTGTGGAAGGAGGGGGAGGGTGATGTAGAATGTGTTGGTTGTAGTGTGTGTGGAAGGAGGGTGAGGGTGATGTAGAATGTGTTGGTTGTAGTGTGTGTGGAAGAAGGGTGAGGGTGATGTAGAATGTGTTGGTTGTAGTGTGTGTGGAAGGAGGGGGAGGGTGATGTAGAATGTGTTGGTTGTAGTGTGTGTGGAAGGAGGGGGAGGGTGAGGGTGATGTAGAATGTGTTGGTTGTAGTGTGTGTGGAAGGAGGGGGAGGGTGATGTAGAATGTGTTGGTTGTAGTGTGTGTGCAAGGAGGGTGAGGGTGATGTAGAATGTGTTGGTTGTAGTGTGTGTGGAAGGAGGGGGAGGGTGATGTAGAATGTGTTGGTTGTAGTGTGTGTGGAAGGAGGGGGAGGGTGATGTAGAATGTGTTGGTTGTAGTGTGTGTGCAAGGAGGGGGAGGGTGATGTAGAATGTGTTGGTTGTAGTGTGTGTGGAAGGAGGGGGAGGGTGATGTAGAATGTGTTGGTTGTAGTGTGTGTGGAAGGAGGGGGAGGGGGATGTAGAATGTGTTGGTTGTAGTGTGTGTGGAAGGAGGATGAGGGTGATGTAGAATGTGTTGGTTGTAGTGTGTGTGGAAGGAGGGGGAGGGTGATGTAGAATGTGTTGGTTGTAGTGTGTGTGGAAGGAGGGGGAGGGTGATGTAGAATGTGTTGGTTGTAGTGTGTGTGCAAGGAGGGTGAGGGTGATGTAGAATGTGTTGGTTGTAGTGTGTGTGGAAGGAGGGTGAGGGTGATGTAGAATGTGTTGGTTGTAGTGTGTGTGGAAGGAGGGGGAGGGTGATGTAGAATGTGTTGGTTGTGGTGTGTGTGGAAGGAGGGGGAGGGTGATGTAGATTGTGTTGGTTGTAGTGTGTGTGGAAGGAGAGTGAGGGTGATGTAGAATGTGTTGGTTGTAGTGTGTGTGGAAGGAGGGGGAGGGTGATGTAGAATGTGTTGGTTGTAGTGTGTGTGGAAGGAGGGTGAGGGTGATGTAGAATGTGTTGGTTGTAGTGTGTGTGGAAGGAGGGGGAGGGTGATGTAGAATGTGTTGGTTGTAGTGTGTGTGGAAGGAGGGGGAGGGTGATGTAGAATGTGTTGGTTGTAGTGTGTGTGGAAGGAGGGGGAGGGTGATGTAGAATGTGTTGGTTGTAGTGTGTGTGGAAGGAGGGGGAGGGTGAGGGTGATGTAGAATGTGTTGGTTGTAGTGTGTGTGGAAGGAGGGGGAGGGTGATGTAGAATGTGATGGTTGTAGTGTGTGTGGAAGGAGGGGGAGGGTGAGGGTGATGTAGAATGTGTTGGTTGTAGTGTGTGTGGAAGGAGGGGGAGGGTGATGTAGAATGTGTTGGTTGTAGTGTGTGTGGAAGGAGGGGGAGGGTGATGTAGAATGTGTTGGTTGTAGTGTGTGTGGAAGGAGGGGGAGGGTGATGTAGAATGTGTTGGTTGTAGTGTGTGTGGAAGGAGGGGGAGGGTGATGTAGAATGTGTTGGTTGTAGTGTGTGTGGAAGGAGGGGGAGGGGGATGTCAGTGCAGTGATGTAGAATGTGTTGGTTGCAGCGTGTCGGCAGCTCTGTCCGCGGATGCCACAGAGAAATCCAAGCACCCTGTTTATTCCTTCAAAGGTATGATTTTCACCACCTGATTTAGGTGTGCTTTAACGCTGTGTGGAAGTCAGCTTACTGTTGGTGCTTGGTTTGAACCTGCTAACACCCCCTGTTTTGCTGGTTTATTGGTTTATCATTGTTGTCTTTTTTCTTTTTTTTTCTTCATCACTTTGTGTCTTGTCATCATGTGGTGGTACACTACCCCCCTGTCTGAGAAGAAAACTAGGGTTTGGGGCAAATGCCATTAACTAGTCTGTGCTATAATACATCTATGATAGCTTCAATAATTGATTCTGTATCAACTATTCATAGCTCAGGAGAGAAAAAAGCTACCTTTTTGCAAAGTTATTTTCAAATCCAGTCAGAAGAACCTCCAAAGCCATGACCATGCGGAACATCCTGCACTGTCCTGAATGGAAATTCCACAAATACCGCTAAGTTCGGTCTATTGAGCGCACTGGTATATAAGCCGCACCCACTAAATTTAGGATAAAATTTAACTTCATACATACATAAGCCACACTGGCGTATAAGCCACACTTATTTCTGGTACCGGAACACACACTGATACTACAGAAAAGCTGTCAATACTGTAGGTTATGAAATAAACACAAGTGGGAACAACACAAAGAAAAGCAAGCGAAAATACTGCTAGTGCCGCAAAAAAAAAAGAAAAAAAAAAAGAACACAACAAAAATAAGATCCATAATTCAGGGATAGTCACATTTATTCAACGTCATCCTGCTCACTGAATCCACTGAAATCTTCGTCTTCAGTGTCTGAGTTGAAGAGAACCAGCACAGCTTCCTCCGCCATCTTGTCACTGACTTCAGCCTCGCTTTCACTTCATGAACATGAATGCAAAGTGGAGGTCGCTGCTGGTTCGTCACTTGCACTGTCGCCTGCTATGTCGATTGTCTTCAATTTGAAGGCTGCATCAGAGGCATTACGTCGCGTTTTCGGCATGATGAGGGTGTACGCTTGAGCAGAGTAGAACTGAATGCTGATCTGAAGGCTTTAATGTGTGGGGATTTGATTTATAAAACGTGAACAGTTAGCACACTATTGTGAAGCTCATCCAAAAATTCATGGACAGAAATCATGATTTTGGTGAGTTGAAGAGCAGCTAAGAATAGATGAGAACGTGACACTCCCGGGATCGTTAAAATCCTCAAATAAGCCGCATCGTTGTATAAGCTGCAGAGGTTGAAGCTGGGGTAAAAAGTCGCGGCTTATAGACCGAACTTTACGGTATGTCCAAGCACAAAAAGTGTCTCTTCCCTTAAACAATACTGGATTGTCTTTATCACTCAGGCTTTATTCTGAATCTTCACAGCACATAGTCTGTTCAAGTCTCTACATCACTCAAAATAACGTTCACTTACTGTCACTCAACATTGAATCAGAATCTTCACAGCACATAGTCTGTTCAAGTCTCTACATCACTCAAAATAACGTTCACTTACTGTCACTCAACATTGAATCAGAATCTTCACAGCACATAGTCTGTTCAAGTCTCTACATCACTCAAAATAACGTTCACTTACTGTCTCTCAACATTGAATCAGAATCTTCACAGCACATAGTCTGTTCAAGTCTCTACATCACTCAAAATAACGTTCACTTACTGTCACTCAACATTGAATCAGAATCTTCACAGCACATAGTCTGTTCAAGTCTCTACATCACTCAAAATAACGTTCACTTACTGTCTCTCAACATTGAATCAGAATCTTCACAGCACATAGTCTGTTCAAGTCTCTACATCACTCAAAATAACGTTCACTTACTGTCTCTCAACATTGAATCAGAATCTTCACAGCACATAGTCTGTTCAAGTCTCTACATCACTCAAAATAACGTTCACTTACTGTCACTCAACATTGAATCAGAATCTTCACAGCACATAGTCTGTTCAAGTCTCTACATCACTCAAAATAACGTTCACTTACTGTCTCTCAACAATGAATCAGAATCTTCACAGCACATAGTCTGTTCAAGTCTCTACATCACTCAAAATAATGTTCACTTACTGTCACTCAACATTGAATCAGAATCTTCACAGCACATAGTCTGTTCAAGTCTCTACATCACTCAAAATAACGTTCACTTACTGTCACTCAACATTGAATCAGAATCTTCACAGCACATAGTCTGTTCAAGTCTCTACATCACTCAAAATAACGTTCACTTACTGTCACTCAACATTGAATCAGAATCTTCACAGCACATAGTCTGTTCAAGTCTCTACATCACTCAAAATAATGTTCACTTACTGTCACTCAACATTGAATCAGAATCTTCACAGCACATGTAGTACCGTTATTCACTGATGAAATAAGATGTGATTTTAATATTCAGCACACTCCACAGGAAAATAATTTCTTTCATTATCCAGACATTCAGCATAACTGCAGTCATTTACTCACATGCACACACACTGTTTCAGTCCAGTTTTTTCACTGACTTAAGCAGTCCTGCACAGACTGACTGAAATCAGAGTCCTACAGGCATCATGAACAGCATTTGTCTTTCTTCACAAACAGAATTTATCTGATCCACATGGCATCCAGACAAAACATCAGGATGACTGTTTGCGGAACCGCTGATAGTTTCATTCGAAATGTGTGTTCCTGCAATGCTGATGCCCATGGCATGAGTTTTTGTTTCTTGTGCATGCTTCATTTTAAGTACAGGAATGGCTTGTGGTCTGTCTGAAGCAGAAAGTCCTGACCATAAAGGTAACGGGACAATTTGTTCAGTACCCAAACAGTTGCAAGACATTCACATTCTACCGTTGAGTGCTGTTGTTGGCTGTGAATAAGCTTTTTGGTTGTATGAATGATGACTGGATGTAGTAATTCGTCATTGTCATTGTGCTGGAGTAAAACACCACCAACTCCAGAGCTACTTACGTCCGTTCTGACAACAACTTCTTTCTTGGAATCACTGTCAAGTAAAATGTACATTGTTTCATTGTGGTTGTTTAACAAATAAAATGTACACTGTTCATTGTGGTTGTTTAACAAGTAAAATGTACAATGTTCATTGTGGTTGTTTAACAAGTAAAATGTACAATGTTCATTGTGGTTGTTTAACAAGTAAAATGTACAATGTTCATTGCGGTTGTTTAACAAGTAAAATGTACAATGTTCATTGTGGTTGTTTAACAAGTAAAATGTACAATGTTCATTGTGGTTGTTTAACAAGTAAAATGGACAATGTTCATTGTGGTTGTTTAACAAGTAAAATGGACACTGTTTCATTGTGTTTGTTTAACAAGTAAAATGGACAATGTTCATTGTGGTTGTTTAACAAGTAAAATGGACAATGTTCATTGTGGTTGTTTAACAAGTTAAATGTACAATGTTCCTTGTGGTTGTTTAACAAGTTAAATGTACAATGTTCCTTGTGGTTGTTTAACAAGTAAAATGTACAATGTTCCTTGTGGTTGTTTAACAAGTAAAATGTACAATGTTCATTGTGGTTGTTTAACAAGTAAAATGTACACTGTTTCATTGTGGTTGTTTAACAAGTAAAATGTACACTGTTTCATTGTGGTTGTTTAACAAGTAAAATGTACAATGTTCATTGTGGTTGTTTAACAAGTAAAATGTACACTGTTTCATTGTGGTTGTTTAACAAGTAAAATGTACAATGTTCATTGTGGTTGTTTAACAAGTAAAATGTACAGTGTTCATTGTGGTTGTTTAACAAGTAAAATGTACACTGTTTCATTGTGGTTGTTTAACAAGTAAAATGTACAATGTTTCATTGTGGTTGTTTAACAAGTAAAATGTACAGTGTTCATTGTGGTTGTTTAACAAGTAAAATGTACAGTTTCATTGTGGTTGGTTAACAAGTAAAATGTACAATGTTCATTGTGGTTGTATAACAAGTAAAATGTACAATGTTTCATTGTGGTTGTTTAACAAGTAAAATGTACAATGTTTCATTGTGGTTGTTTAACAAGTAAAATGTACAATGTTTCATTGTGGTTGTTTAACAAGTAAAATGTACAATGTTCATTGTGGTTGTTTAACAAGTAAAATGTACAATGTTCATTGTGGTTGTTTAACAAGTAAAATGTACAATGTTCATTGTGGTTGTTTAACCCTCAAAGTGCTGGATATAATAAAACATACTTACAGAAATCATGCTTAAAACAAAGGGATAGTTTGCCTCCGCTACCTGTGCTCTGATTTGGGGCATTTGTATGCTTATCAGTAAGAATAAATAGGTAAACCTATACATTTTTGGAAAGTAGAGTGAATGAAGAATCAGATAAAAGTAAGAAAAAGGCTGTACCTTGTATGTAGTTGGAGATATTCCATAGGATATAATTAACAAATTTTGCACACTTGTTTTCCAAAAACGTCAACCACAATGTTTATAGGTATTTTCACATCTTTTACAGAGTCAAAATCTCAAAATTGGAATT
The DNA here is from genome assembly GCF_041734735.1 of Babylonia areolata. Classification (NCBI taxonomy): domain Eukaryota; kingdom Metazoa; phylum Mollusca; class Gastropoda; order Neogastropoda; family Buccinidae; genus Babylonia; species Babylonia areolata. Next base: position 1,296,845 of record NC_134887.1, read on the forward strand.
AAACTGTACAAAAAATGTTCTGGCTGCAGAATTATGATATGAATATAACTGAAACAATAAAATTATAAGCATTGTATTATTTATTTGAGACACACCGACCGACGCCACGCACGCGCACATCTACAATACTTTATGCAATCACAGGCAAAAACAGAAATAAATGTTTTCTTTTAGCTCATGTTGCTTTCAAAAGCAGCAAGAATGCTTTAAATCAAAATAATTTCCAGTTTTCTAGCTTGATTTGGTCAAGAAATCGCAAGAGATCCATGCCTAACCCACTTTACCACCCCTCCCCACCCCCATCACCCACCCCCCAGTTTTTGTGGCTGGAGACACAAAACTGAACAACAAGCAAGCCAGCATGCCCAAGTGTCAAAATAACAAAGCCGTTTTCACCAGAATCCCTGTCAGCAAACGAATCATCACCAGTGACAAGGTCACTCATTTCCTGAGCTTTGTCAACTTCAGTGTCACTCATTGTTTACAAAAAATACGAAGATCTGGACTTATAAACTCGGTCAAAGTTTGTGCAAACACAAGCAGGGAGGCAGTAACACCAGAACGAGGCAGTTTTACGAAGGCTGCCGAGTATAGCGGTATGATGTCGGACCTTATGTAAACAGAGCCACGATGGTGGCCCATCGCACTTTACCGGGAAAGCCACGATCGTGGCTCATCGCGCTCTCCGGGTTAACAAGTAAAATGTACAATGTTCATTGTGGTTGTTTAACAAGTAAAATGTACACTGTTTCATTGTGGTTGTTTAACAAGTAAAATGTACAATGTTCATTGTGGTTGTTTAACAAGTAAAATGTACACTGTTTCATTGTGGTTGTTTAACAAGTAAAATGTACACTGTTTCATTGTGGTTGTTTAACAAGTAAAATGTACAATGTTTCATTGTGGTTGTTTAACAAGTAAAATGTACAATGTTCATTGTGGTTGTTTAACAAGTAAAATGTACAATGTTCATTGTGGTTGTTTAACAAGTAAAATGTACACTGTTTCATTGTGGTTGTTTAACAAGTAAAATGTACAATGTTCATTGTGGTTGTTTAACAAGTAAAATGTACAATGTTCATTGTGGTTGTTTAACAAGTAAAATGTACAATGTTCATTGTGGTTGTTTAACAAGTAAAATGTACACTGTTTCATTGTGGTTGTGTGGTTGTTTAACAGAGAAATTGTTTGATGTTGCAGCCTGCAAAGATGGAGGTATATTTACTTTGGCTTCCACTGACACCTTTTTAATCAGGTAACACAATTTGCCTTTGTGTTCATGTGTGCATAGTGTGTGTATATCGTGTGTGTGTGTGTGTGTGTGTGTGTGTTCTTCCTTTAATTCAACGTCTTTCACTTTACGTGATATTAGACGTGACATGTTTGTGTATGTGTGTTTGTGTTTGTGAGGAGGGGGTGAGGTGGGGAAGGTGGATTCAAGGGTGATATACAGAGAAAGGATAGGCTACAATAGTGGGATCAAGTGATATACAGAGAAAGGATAGGCTACAATAGTGGGATCAAGTGATATACAGAGAAAGCATAGGCTACAATAGTGGGATCAAGTGATATAGTACAAAGAATAGGCTACAATAGTGGGATCAAGTGATATACAGAGAAAGGATAGGGTACAATAGTGGGATCAAGTGATATAGTACAAAGAAAGGATAGGCTACAATAGTGGGATCAAGTGATATACAGAGAAAGGATAGGGTACAATAGTGGGATCAAGTGATATAGTACAAAGAAAGGATAGGCTACAATAGTGGGATCAAGTGATATACAGAGAAAGGATAGGGTACAATTGTGGGATCAAGTGATATAGTACAAAGAAAGGATAGGCTACAATAGTGGGATCAAGTGATATACAGAGAAAGGATAGGCTACAATAGTGGGATCAAGTGATATAGTACAAAGAAAGGATAGGCTACAATAGTGGGATCAAGTGATATACAGAGAAAGGGTAGGGTACAATTGTGGGATCAAGTGATATAGTACAAAGAAAGGATAGGCTACAATAGTGGGATCAAGTGATATACAGAGAAAGGGTAGGGTACAATAGTGGGATCAAGTGATATACAGAGAAAGCATAGGCTACAATAGTGGGATCAAGTGATATACAGAGAAAGGATAGGCTACAATAGTGGGATCAAGTGATATACAGAGAAAGCATAGGCTACAATAGTGGGATCAAGTGATATACAGAGAAAGGATAGGCTACAATAGTGGGATCAAGTGATATACAGAGAAAGGATAGGCTACAATAGTGGGATCAAGTGATATACAGAGAAAGGATAGGCTACAATAGTGGGATCAAGTGATATAGTACAAAGAAAGGATAGGCTACAATAGCGGGATCAAGTGATATAGTACAGAGATAGGATAAGCTAGAATAGTGGGATCAACAATCTATAAAAATAAGTGTAACGGCAATTAACTACATGAACAACAAAAAGGACCTGTAGATTGCATCCTAAAAACACTCCTGTTGGACTATGTACCAGGGATTCAGCAGTTTGGAATAACAGTAAATGGTTAGACAGAACTTCTTTAATGTTTTGTTATGAAAAATGACTGACTTTACATGACTGTGGAAGCAAGACACCAGAGAGATTAACAGTCTGTAATACTATGATGGAAATTCCATCATTTTTTGTAGAGTAATTTCAGTTGTAATCCCCATTTCCTTTGAGTAAGAAATCGTATTATCAGTACCAGGATGACATCTGCTCTCCATTAAGACTGGAGCAGTCTGTAGCATTCTGGATAAATGTCAAATGTATTCTGTGTTCTTTGTGCACCTTTGTTTGCTGTTCTGTCGGCCATTTCATTTCCTTGTATAACAGTATGAGAAGGTACCCAGCAAAATTCTGTGACTGTGCCTTTGGCTGGTAGAATGCGTAATGAATAATTCATTTCAAATGTAAGATCTGGTCGAGTTTTCATATCAAATGAATCTAAAGCTTGTATCACTGATCTTTTAATTAATATAACTGTTTGGTGTATAGTAACTGGGAGATTTATCAGATATTCTAATGCAAACATAACAGCAACTAATTCAACTATAAATATATATACTTCCAAGATAAAGTGACCTTTCAATTTTAACTGTAGGAATGACGAAAGCTGCACCTCGGTCTTTACTTTCTAGCACCGAACCATCTGTAAACACCTGAAGGTGGTTTGGCTACTTTTCACATGGACCAGTGTTTGCATTCAATTTCATAATATTGATATTTTCATCCTTTTTCATATCACAATAGTTTATACCAAAATTTATATCAAATTGCATGTTTGGTGCATATCTGTTATGCATGTGTGGGTGTATGTGTGTCTTCATGCTTTACATTTATTTGCTTATTTATCATCATTGTTGTCTTATTTATTTATTTATTTATTTATTATTATTATTATTTTATTATTATTATTATTACTACTACCTTTTTTTTTTTACATGATAATTATTATATATTTATTTATTTATGTAAGCTGATCTATTATTTATTCACCTTTTTTTTTCTCTCTCAAGGCCTGACTAAGCGTGTTGGGTTACGCTGCTGGTCACACATCTGCTTGGCAGATGTTGTTGTGTATATGGATTTGTCCGAATGCAGTGACGCCTCCTTGAGCTACTGAAACTGAAACTGAAACTTATATCAAAAGCCGGTTTTTGTGTTTCCTGTAACGGTGTGGGTGTGGAAGTAGATGCAGCTGCCACATTTGCTAGTGGATGAACATAACCTTAAAAAGTCAACACCACGGGCGCAATAGCCGAGTGGTTAAAGTGTTGGACTGTCAATCTGAGGGTTGCGGGTTCGAATCACGGTGACGGCGCCTGGTGGGTAAAGGGTGGAGATTTTTACGATCTCCTAGGTCAACATATGTGCAGACCTGCTAGTGCCTGAACCCCCTTCGTGTGTATATGCAAGCAGAAGATCAAATACGCACGTTAAAGATCCTGTAATCCATGTCAGCGTTCGGTGGGTTATGGAAACAAGAACATACCCAGCATGCACACCCCCGAAAACGGAGTATGGCTGCCTACATGGCGGGGTAAAAACGGTCATACACGTAAAAGCCACTGGTGTGCATACGAGTGAACGCAGAAGAAGGAGAAGAAGAACACCACCAAGAACACAGGATTATATTATTTTAGGAGAGATTATTTCAGGCGGATCTCAACAGCCTGGGACGATACATGTTTGAAATCAGATTATCACTGTCTGCTGATAAAACCAGTGTGATGTTATTTAACCCAACTAAGTTAACAAATTTCAAATTACTTGGAGAAACTTTAGAATACAAGCAATGTTTCAAATTTGTTTGAGTTTTCCTTAAAACAAAACTGAGTCGGAATTTACATTTTGACTACATGCTAACGGAAGCAAGGAATATTTTTAATCTCTTAAAGATCATGACTAACATCTTTGGGGGGATAATAATAATAATGATAGTATTTATATAGCGCTGAATCTTGTGCAGAGACAAATCTAAGCGCTTTCACACCAGTCGTTCACATGCATGCATAACTCTAAAACTGAAGAAACTGAAGACAAGGAAGAGGGAGGGAGGCTATCTTGTGAAGAGGTGGGTGTTAAGGCCAGACTTGGAAGAGCTGAGTGCAGAGATGCGACAAAGCGAAAGAGGAAGTTCATTCCAAATGCAAGGTCCAGAGACAGAGAAAGAACGGCCTCCAACAGTGGAGTGTTTGAATCTGGGTATGTGTAAACAGAGTGGATCCGAAGCTGATTGTAGAGAGCGAGATGGAGTGTGGAGATGAAGGCAGCCAGAGATAGGAAGGGGCAGATTTGTGAATACATTTATAACATAGAGTGCTGATCTTGTACTTTATTCTGTGTGAGACAGGGAGCCAATGGAGATGTTGCAAAATAAGAGTGATGTGCTCAGATCTTTTCGTTCTGAGGATGGGTTGGGCAGTTTTGTGTGCGCTGAAGGGACTGAATGGATGAAGCAGGCAAACCAGACAATAGAGAGTTACAGCAGTCAAGGCGAGAGAGAATGAGAGAAACGACAAGTCTAGATGTTGTGTCAGTGGACAGATATTTCCAAATGGAACTGATGTGTCGCAGTTGACAGTAGCAGGATTGACATGTCTGACTGATAAATCTTTGCATGGACAGTGTGTTGTCAAGGATAATGCCGAGGTTCCTGTCTGAGCTGGAAAGAGGGATGGATGTAATGCCAAGGCTGATTTTGTCAGTTGTGATGGAAGAGAGTTTTTGTTTAGTTCCTATGATCATTGCTTTGGTTTTGTCTGCGTTCAGTTGTAACTTATTTAGATGGATGTAAAAACTTTTAATTCACCTGTCCACAGTGCCTTGCAGATCAAAACTTACATATGGTCAAGAAGTGTACTTTAGTGCCCTGAAATATTTATTCCAAAAATGACAAAGATTAGACTCTAAAGCGTTGTCTTGCACCAGGTGTCCCTAGTCACACATCCAATTTGGAAACATACAGAGAAGCTGGAATTCTACCACTTGATGAATATCAAGAACTTGCAACATCAAAGTTTGTAGTAAGGGCGAGCAAAAGTAAGAACTATTGGAGAGGGGCTGAAAATGAGATCAGATAGAGACTTTCCCCAAAGGGCCAGCACTATTTCATCCCAAATGACAATAACAACATATGCCTCATGATCCAAAGTTCAGGAACAGATTAAAAACAAATGTGTTTGTGTGTGTTTGTGTTGGACTTGAGTGTTTGTATGCACAAGCATGCATGAGTTTTCCTCAGTGTGTTGCGTAACTTTCTTGTCTCAACAGATTTCTCTGCAGAACTAAAACTGCCTTCCAAAGAGAGGACTGTGGTATAACTTGATGCTACCTTTGCATGTATTGTCTTTTTCCTTTGCTTGAGTTGTAGTTTGTTGTATTATGTTTTGTCATTACAGATTTCTCTGTGTGAAATTGGGGCTGCTCTTTCCAGCGTGTCCACAGTACAGCGCCATACAGTGTTTGTCATTACAGATTTCTCTGTGTGAAATTGGGGCTGCTCTTTCCAGCGTGTCCACAGTACAGCATACAGTGTTTGTCATTACAGATTTCTCTGTGTGAAATTGGGGCTGCTCTTTCCAGCGTGTCCACAGTACAGCACCATACAGTGTTTGTCATTACAGATTTCTCTGTGTGAAATTGGGGCTGCTCTTTCCAGCGTGTCCACAGTACAGCATACAGTGTTTGATATTTTGTTTTTGTCTGCAAGTGTATTTGTTTTACTACTATCACAGTATCAGACTGGTTTTTTTTTGACTCACTTGTGTAAACAAAGTGAGTCTATGTTTTAACCCGGTGTTCGGTTGTCTGTGTGTGTGTGTGTCTGTGTGTCCATGGTAAACTTTAACATTGACATTTTCTCTGCAAATACTTTGTCAGTTGACACCAAATTAGGCATAAAAATAGGAAAAATTCAGTTCTTTCCAGTCATCTTGTTTAAAACAATATTGCACCTCTGGGATGGGCACAAAAAAAAAAAAAAAAAAATGAAGCCTAATTATATGCAAACTGCATTTACTGTTATATTTATATTTTTTGTATTCTCTAAACTTGGCACTTTGATCTGATATTCTGACCCAACAACAAGAGCAGTCATTATTATCATTTTTTGTTCAAACAGGAACTTCTTTTGCTAAGCATGGAAGTTATATTTATTTTGCAAACGTTTTGGTGCAGATAGTAAAAAAGGGAAAGTACTCTGTAATTAATGCTAGGGGACTTAATTCGAATCTGGTTAGGACTTTTTTTTTTTTTTTTTTTTGTAATGCGAAGCTTTATAATAACAAATACAGAACACATTTTAACGATTAGATTTTTTTAAAAAGTGTATCACAAGTGAGTCTTGAAGGCCTTGCCTCTTGTTTGTGTTTGAACAACACAATGACAGCAGTCCCCATTTCTGTGCCCAGACAATCCGCTTTGTGTTTGGACAACACAGCCACAGTCCCCATTTCTGTGCCCGGACAATCCGCTTTGTGTTTGGACAGCACAGCCACAGTCCCCATTTCTGTGCCCTGACAATCCGCTTTGTGTTTGGACAACACAGCCACAGTCCCCATTTCTGTGCCCCGACAATCCGCTTTGTGTTTGGACAACACAATGACAGCAGTCCCCATTTCTGTGCCCGGACAATCTGCTTTGTGTTTGGACAACACAATGACAGCAGTTCCCATTTCTGTGCCCGGACAATCCACTTTGTGTTTGGACAACACAATGACAGCAGTCCCCATTTATGTGCCCGGACAATCCGCTTTGTGTTTGGACAACACAATGACAGCAGTCCCCATTTCTGTGCCCTGACAATCCGCTTTGTGTTTGGACAACACAGCCACAGTCCCCATTTCTGTGCCCTGACAATCCGCTTTGTGTTTGGACAACACAATGACAGCAGTCCCCATTTCTGTGCCCTGACAATCCGCTTTGTGTTTGGACAACACAACCACAGTCCCCATTTCTGTGCCCCGACAATCCGCTTTGTGTTTGGACAACACAATGACAGCAGTCCCCATTTCTGTGCCCGGACAATCTGCTTTGTGTTTGGACAACACAATGACAGCAGTTCCCATTTCTGTGCCCGGACAATCCACTTTGTGTTTGGACAACACAATGACAGCAGTCCCCATTTCTGTGCCCGGACAATCCGCTTTGTGTTTGGACAACACAATGACAGCAGTCCCCATTTATGTGCCCGGACAATCTGCTTTGTGTTTGGACAACACAGCCACAGCAGTCCCCATTTCTGTGCCCCGACAATCCGCTTTGTGTTTGGACAACACAATGACAGCAGTCCCCATTTCTGTGCCCGGACAATCTGCTTTGTGTTTGGACAACACAGCCACAGCAGTCCCCATTTCTGTGCCCCGACAATCCGCTTTGTGTTTGGACAACACAATGACAGCAGTCCCCATTTCTGTGCCCGGACAATCTGCTTTGTGTTTGGACAACACAGCCACAGCAGTCCCCATTTCTGTGCCCGGACAATCTGCTTTGTGTTTGGACAACACAGCCACAGCAGTTCCCATTTCTGTGCCCCGACAATCCGCTTTGTGTTTGGACAACACAATGACAGCAGTCCCCATTTCTGTGCCTGGACAATCTGCTTTGTGTTTGGACAACACAATGACAGCAGTCCCCATTTCTGTGCCCGGACAATCCGCTTTGTGTTTGGACAACACAGCCACAGCAGTCCCCATTTCTGTGCCCGGACAATCTGCTTTGTGTTTGGACAACACAATGACAGCAGTCCCCATTTCTGTGCCCGGACAATCCGCTTTGTGTTTGGACAACACAATGACAGCAGTCCCCATTTCTGTGCCTGGACAATCTGCTTTGTGTTTGGACAACACAATGACAGCAGTTCCCATTTCTGTGCCCGGACAATCCGCTTTGTGTTTGAACAACACAGCCACAGCAGTGCCCATTTCTGTGCCCGGACAGGGCTGGTCAGGCCGTGGACTGGGATCCACTGTTCACCGGTCATCAGGGTTCAAGGCCCCGGTTTCAGCATGGTTATGTGTCCTTGGGGAAAGGCGCTAGAGTCCTGATTTCCCTCACTCCAGCCAGATGTGGATGGGCCCTTTAGTTTGGTTGGATGGTGGAGAGTGAGGATGGGGTTCCACCGTCCTGTGCAGAGCATTAGACACAGTGGATGTGAATTGCTGTAACAGGCTGTCAGACCTGTAGACACAGTGGATGTGAATTGCTGTAACAGGCTGTCAGACCTATAGACACAGTGGACGTGAATTGCTGTAACAGGCTGCCAGACCTGTAGACACAGTGGATGTGAATTGCTGTAACAGGCTGTCAGACCTATAGACACAGTGGACGTGAATTGCTGTAACAGGCTGTCAGACCTATAGACACAGTGGACGTGAATTGCTGTAACAGGCTGTCAGACCTATAGACACAGTGGACGTGAATTGCTGTAACAGGCTGTCAGACCTATAGACACAGTGGACGTGAATTGCTGTAACAGGCTGTCAGACCTATAGACACAGTGGACGTGAATTGCTGTAACAGGCTGCCAGACGTATAGACACAGTGGACGTGAATTGCTGTAACAGGCTGCCAGACGTATAGACACAGTGGACGTGAATTGCTGTAACAGGCTGTCAGACCTATAGACACAGTGGATGTGAATTGCTGTAACAGGCTGTCAGACCTATAGACACAGTGGACGTGAATTGCTGTAACAGGCTGTCAGACCTGTAGACACAGTGGACGTGAGTTGCTGTAACAGGCTGTCAGACCTATAGACACAGTGGACGTGAATTGCTGTAACAGGCTGTCAGACCTGTAGACACAGTGGATGTGAATTGCTGTAACAGGCTGTCAGACCTGTAGACACAGTGGATGTGAATTGCTGTAACAGGCTGTCAGACCTATAGACACAGTGGACGTGAATTGCTGTAACAGGCTGTCAGACCTGTAGACACAGTGGATGTGAATTGCTGTAACAGGCTGTCAGACCTGTAGACACAGTGGACGTGAATTGCTGTAACAGGCTGTCAGACCTGTAGACACAGTGGACGTGAATTGCTGTAACAGGCTGTCAGACCTGTAGACACAGTGGACGTGAGTTGCTGTAACAGGCTGTCAGACCTGTAGACACAGTGGACGTGAATTGCTGTAACAGGCTGTCAGACCTGTAGACACAGTGGACGTGAATTGCTGTAACAGGCTGTCAGACCTGTAGACACAGTGGACGTGAATTGCTGTAACAGGCTGTCAGACCTATAGACACAGTGGACGTGAATTGCTGTAACAGGCTGTCAGACCTGTAGACACAGTGGACGTGAATTGCTGTAACAGGCTGTCAGACCTGTAGACACAGTGGACGTGAATTGCTGTAACAGGCTGTCAGACCTATAGACACAGTGGACGTGAATTGCTGTAACAGGCTGTCAGACCTGTAGACACAGTGGACGTGAATTGCTGTAACAGGCTGTCAGACCTGTAGACACAGTGGACGTGAATTGCTGTAACAGGCTGTCAGACCTGTAGACACAGTGGACGTGAATTGCTGTAACAGGCTGTCAGACCTGTAGACACAGTGGACGTGAATTGCTGTAACAGGCTGTCAGACCTATAGACACAGTGGACGTGAATTGCTGTAACAGGCTGTCAGACCTGTAGACACAGTGGATGTGAATTGCTGTAACAGGCTGCCAGACGTATAGACACAGTGGACGTGAATTGCTGTAACAGGCTGTCAGACCTTTAAGCTTGAACCTTCTCATCTGAATGTGTGTGCAGCGCTGGAGATGGTGAGATACAAGCGTGGAGATGGAGCGACCTTCAGTCAAAGGTAACCTTTGGAGCATGTCCTTGCTTCTGTGTGTGTGTGTGTGTGTGTGTGTGTGTGAGAGAGAGAGAGAGAGAGAGAGAGAGGTGTGCATGTGAGAGAGCAAGCAGGTGTGTGTGTGCGACTGTGTGTTTGAGAGAGATCGAGTGTGTGTGTGTGTGTGTGTGTGTGTGTGTGTGTGTGTGTTTATGAGAGAGAGAGCAAGCCTGTGTGTTTGTGTGTGTGTGTGTGAGAGTGAGTATGTTTGTGTGTGTGTGTGTATGTATGTATGTATTTGAGAGAGAGAGAGAGTGCGCGTGTGTGTTTGTCTGTGTGTGTGTGTGTGTGTGTGTGAGTGAATGTGTTTGAGTGTGTGTATATGTGAGAGAGAGTGTGTGTGTGTGTGAGAGAGAGAGTGAGTGTGTGTGTATGTGCTCAAAAGTGACATGGTTGGGAGCATTTCCTTGTTATGTGTGGCGATGAAAAGAAAAAAATGTTCAGAAATTTTCGGTCTTTTATTTGACTTTGTGTGGCTATTTTCATTGGTCTCTTTCTTTCTTGGTGTTTGTTTCTGTTTCTCATTAAAGTTTGCATCGGCAAAGCGTTCTTTGTTTTGAGTGTGTTTTTTTGTGGTTTTCAGACGGCCAAACTGGCCTGGGCTCTGTCTCTTCCTCGAAGGTCGGTAACTGTGTGTGTATTGTGTCATGTATCGTGTACCACGTCGTTTGTCAGGTGTGGTGTCATGTTGTGTTGTTAGGTCATGTTGTGTTGGTAGGTCATGGTGTGTTGTTAGGTCATGTTGTGTTAGGTGTGGTGTCATGTTGTGTTGTTAGGTCATGATGTGTTGTTAGGTCATGTTGTGTTGTTAGGTCATGTTGTGTTAGGTGTGGTGTCATGTTGTGTTGTTAGGTCATGTTGTGTTAGGTGTGGTGTCATGTTGTGTTGTTAGGTCATGATGTGTTGTTAGGTCATGTTGTGTTGTTAGGTCATGTTGTGTTAGGTGTGGTGTCATGTTGTGTTGTTAGGTCATGATGTGTTGTTAGGTGTTGTTATTTATCACCATTGTTGTCTTATTTATTTATTTATTTATGTTTTATTATTATCATTTTATTAGTATTACTAATATTATTACTACTACCTTTTTCTATATTATAATTATTATTTATTTATTTATTTATTTATTTATTTATGCAAGCTTATCTATTATTTATTCCCCCGTTTTTTTTGTTTTTTTTTGTTTTTTTTTGTTTGTTTTTTTTTGTTTTTTTTGTGTGTGTGTGTGTGTGTTCTCAAGGCCTGACTAAGCGCGTTGGGTTACGCTGCTGGTCAGGCATCTGCTTGGCAGATGTGGTGTAGCGTATATGGTTTTGTCCGAACGCAGTGACGCCTCCTTGAGCTACTGAAACTGAAACTGAAACTGTTAGGTCATGTTGTGTTGTTAGGTCATGATGTGTTGTTATGTCATGTTGTGTTGTTAGGTGTGGTGTCTTGTGTTGTTAGGTGTGGTGTCATGTTGTGTTGTTAGGTCATGTTGTGTTGTTAGGTCATGTTGTGGTGTTGTTAGGTCATGTTGTGTTGTTAGGTCATGATGTGTTGTTAGGTCATGTTGTGTTGTTAGGTCATGATGTGTTGTTAGGTCGTGTTGTGTTGTTAGGTCATGTTGTGGTGTTGTTAGGTCATGTTGTGTTGTTAGGTCATGATGTGTTGTTAGGTCATTTTGTGTTGTTAGGTCATGATGTGTTGTTAGGTCATGTTGTGTTGTTAGGTGTGATGTCATGATGTGTTGTTAGGTGTGGTGTCTTGTGTTGTTAGGTGTGGTGTCTTGTGTTGTTAGGTGTGGTGTCATGTTGTGTTGTAAGGTGTGGTGTCATGTTGTGTTGTTAGGTGTGATGTCATGTTGTGTTTTTAGGTGTGGTGTCATGTTGTGTTGTTAGGTGTGATGTCTTGTGTTGTTACGTTTGATGTCACGTTGTGTTGTTAGGTGTGATGTCATGATGTGTTGTTAGGTCATGGTGTGTTGTTAGGTGTGGTGTCATGTTGTGTTGTTAGGTGTGGTGTCATGTTGTGTTGTTAGGTGTGATGTCTTGTGTTGTTAGGTGTGGTGTCATGTTGTGTTGTTAGGTGTGATGTCATGTTGTGTTGTTAGGTGTGATGTCTTGTGTTGTTAGGTGTGATGTCTTGTTGTGTTGTCAGGTGTGATGTCATGTTGTGTTGTTAGGTGTGATGTCATGTTGTGTTGTTAGGTCATGTTGTGTTGTTAGGTGTGATGTCATGTTGTGTTGTTAGGTGTGGTGTCATGTTGTGTTGTTAGGTGTGATGTCATGATGTGTTGTTAGGTCATGTTGTGTTGTTAGGTGTGGTGTCATGTTGTGTTGTTAGGTGTGATGTCATGTTGTGTTGTTAGGTGTGATGTCATGATGTGTTGTTAGGTCATGTTGTGTTGTTAGGTGTGGTGTCATGTTGTGTTGTTAGGTGTGGTGTCATGTTGTGTTGTTAGGTGTGGTGTCTTGTTGTGTTGTTAGGTGTGATGTCTTGTTGTGTTGTTAGGGTGTCATGTTGTGTTGTTCAGTTATGTGTTGTTAGGTGTGATGTCATGCTGTGTTGTTAGGTGTGGTGTCATGTTGTGTTGTTCAGTCATGTGTTGTTAGGTGTGATGTCATGTTGTGTTGTTAGGTGTGATGTCATGTTGTGTTGTTAGGTGTGGTGTCACGTTGTGTTGTTAGGTGTGGTGTCTTGTTTTGTTGTTAGGTGTGATATCTTGTGTTGTTAGGTATGATGTCATGTTGTGTTGTTAGGTGTGATGTCTTGTGTTGTTAGGTGTGATGTCTTGTGTTGTTAGGTGTGGTGTCATGTTGTATTGTTAGGTGTGATGTCATGTTGTATTGTTAGGTGTGATTTCATGTTGTGTTGTTAGGTGTGATATCTTGTGTTGTTAGGTGTGATGTCATGTTGTGTTGTTAGGTGTGATGTCATGTTGTATTGTTAGGTGTGTTGACTTGTTATGACACGCGCTGATGATGCGACTCATGGGAAGTTCAAAGCGCTTACCGCGAGAACTGATTTTCCGGGCTGCCGGAAGGAAAGGGGGAATTCTCTGCTGCACGGTTTTCCGGCCTCCACGAATGAAGGGTAAAATTCCTGTAAACCGGAAAAGTGTGCTGCAGGATTGAAAGGGTTAATGTTATTATTGTTATTATCATTAATGTTTTTACTGCTATTATTGTTATTGTCATCGTCATCATCATTATTACTGTTATTATCATCATCATCATATTATTGGCATTATTCTGAGAGAAAGATGCTGAGAAAGTGTCTTGTTGTGTACAAATGGGGGGGGGAGAGAGAGGAGTCCGTTATCATTTTGCATGTAGACATATTTAGGGGGACAGGGGGACAGTATGTGATGATTATCAGGGTGATGCGTGTTAGTGCGCATGCATGTGCCTTTGTATGCATGGAAGGACAGTGTATGCACAATGGTTGTGTTTGTCATGAATGTGTATTAACACTATGCATTTGTATATAATATAATATATGTATACATGTGTGTGTCTGATGTGCATGTGTGTGTGTGGGTGCACATGTTTGTGTGTGCATGTGTGTGTGTGTGTCTGGTGTGTGTGTGTGTGTCTGGTGTGTGTGTGTGTGTGAGTGTGTGTGTGTCTGGTGTGTGTGTGTGTGTGTGTGTGTGTGTGTAAAGTCACTGTCCACATCAGCACAAGAAATGACATGACAGTGATGATGATGACGATGGTGACAGATGACAGTGATGATGATGACGATGGTGACAGATGACAGTGATGATGATGACGATGGTGACAGATGACAGTGATGATGATGATGATGGTGACAGATGACAGTGATGATGATGATGACGATGGTGACAGATGACAGTGATGATGATGATGGTGACAGATGACAGTGATGATGACGATGGTGACAGATGACAGTGATGATGATGGTGACAGATGACAGTGATGATGACGATGGTGACAGATGACAGTGATGATGATGATGACGATGGTGACAGATGACAGTGATGATGACGATGGTGACAGATGACAGTGATGATGATGACGATGGTGACAGATGACAGTGATGATGATGACGATGATGGTGACAGATGACAGTGATGATGACGATGGTGACAGATGACAGTGATGATGATGATGGTGACAGATGACAGTGATGATGACGATGGTGACAGATGACAGTGATGATGACGATGGTGACAGATGACAGTGATGATGATGACGATGGTGACAGATGACAGTGATGATGACGATGGTGACAGATGACAGTGATGATGATGATGACGATGGTGACAGATGACAGTGATGATGATGATGGTGACAGATGACAGTGATGATGATGATGATGGTGACAGATGACAGTGATGATGATGATGACGATGGTGACATGACGCATCATTCACACGTGGATGTTTTATCTTTCAGTGGGGTCTTTTCCAACGCTGAAGTGAACTCCATTGCTGTGGATGAGAAATTGGTGAGACATGTCCTCTAGTTTTTATTTGCTGGTATTGTTGTAATTAATATTTCATTATTATTATTATTATTATTTCTACTACTATTACTGTTGTTATTATCATGATATTCCTTTTAAAAAAATTTTTTTTTTAAAGCGTGTTTGTCACAACCCGTAAGGGGTTGGCCATGAACCCCCGCCCCTTCCCAGACTAACTAACGTCCCAACAACACAAACACGGAGACACAGAAAAGTTCAGCTCATTTTACTGTGGTCATGCAAACATACAGAAATAAATGAACACCACAAACCCAAGCATTACTCACACACACACGTAAATAACCTCTGTCTAACTACAGCACAACACAACTTGCTGTCAACTGCAGCGCCAGTTCCGCTAAAACACGCTGCCAGAGTTCATTCACATGCTGACAGCCAAAGACGGACCAAGCTGGTAGTTTGCTGGTTGAAGCTGGTCGGGGAAGAGGGA
This sequence comes from Babylonia areolata, assembly GCF_041734735.1. Classification (NCBI taxonomy): domain Eukaryota; kingdom Metazoa; phylum Mollusca; class Gastropoda; order Neogastropoda; family Buccinidae; genus Babylonia; species Babylonia areolata. The sequence continues at coordinate 1,312,122 of NC_134887.1, forward strand.
CAGTGGGAAAGTACGAACGGGAACAGGAGTGAGGGAGTTTCGGGGTGACACGTTAGAAGGGGGACGAGGACCATTCCAGGCTTGTCCCGGAGACCCGTCGAAGGCAGTGGCACGGAAGGGAGGGAATCAGGAAAACCTGTAACACCTCACTGGCTCTGTTGACTATGTTCTTTTTTACTAGTTCCAAAAGAGTACATTCCCACTTATCTCTTCCTTAAGCAATATATACTACGCTAAACAAAGCAAGTGGATATTTTTACTTTACATGAACTATCAGCCTCAGCGTACAAAACTATCGCCTTGAAAAGTATTTGATCGTCTGCTTTCGATTTTCCAAATAATAAAAGGGTTAAACCAACACACAACCCCAAACGTACATTACGACTAAGCACAAATGGCAATAATATTTCAGTTTCCATCATGCTAGTTCCGAATAATATAAACAGCACCAGCCGGGCTACATTACAATTACATTACATTTCCATCCACACCAAAAATGTTTGGGAAAATTTACATACTGCACTTAGACAATCACCATTACAGACCTGAAACAATCCGAGCTGAATATAATTATGGCAAAATGATACACCCAAACAACAAATTTACTAATTTCCCCCGAATATTTAGAGATAAAAGAGTGCTGGATTTAAAAGATTTCCACTAAAAAAACACATCACCCCGACCTTGCAAGTAACCTAAACCTCACTTTAACGTCAACCAATATCACAATTCACAACACTACATTAATATTACGCAGACAAACACAGACTCCCTCACCTGTCACCAGGTAAATGGGCACACCGCTGCCCAGGGTGAAACACAGACCCACACACACAGAAAGGGGGTGACAACGCACACACCCCACTACTTCTGTCGGACGACACCCAACAGCTCCCTCGCTGGAACGGTGATCCGTCGCTTGACAGAGCTTGGCATCAAAAGCCCAGAGAAATCTTTCTCTCCCCACCATATAGACTTCTGAACTCACTCAGAGTTCACAAAGCGTTCAGGAGAAGGGACATGACATACACATATCCTCAGATATGCACGTGTAAAAGCATGAAAGGGGACAGAGGGGGGGTGAAGGAGAGGGATGGAAAAAGGGGGAGAAGGGAGAGAGAGAGAGGAGAGGGAGGGAGAGAAAGGGGGAGAAGGGATGGAAAAGAGAGTTGCACATGAACACAAGCATATCAACCGTCACGAGCCGTGACAGTGTTATTTGTTTATTGGCCTCTTTTGTAGAGTTTGTAATTGGTCATTGTTTCAGTTGTGATGGTTACAAGAATAGGATGATAATGATTATGATCATGGTGACATTGACAGGAAATGACGGTATATCTGGGTCATTGCGATTGGATGATAATAATGATAATAATAATGATAATATAATAATGATAATAATAATAATATGTATAATATGTAGTAATATATAAAAAAAAATTATATGGTGCAAACTCCCCATATAATGGGCTTTGGTTGCCTCCCATGAAATAACTCACTCACAGTAGTGCACAATGACACACAACAACACATGAAAACATACAAGAGAGAGAAAAAAAAGAGATATATATATATATATCAGCACAACCAAAAACTATACTACACACGCACACACACACACACACACACACACACACACACACACACAGAGCAGGGTCTATGCAGATCATGGATAACAAGGGGAGGTAGGGAGGGGTCTGTAATGAGGGGAGGGAGGGGTCTGTAATGAGGGGAGGTAGGGAGGGGTCTGTAATGAGGGGAGGGAGGGGTCTGTAATGAGGGGAGGTAGGGAGGGGTCTGTAATGAGGGGAGGGAGGGGTCTGTAATGAGGGGAGGTAGGGAGGGGTCTGTAATGAGGGGAGGTAGGGAGGGGTCTGTAATGAGGGGAGGTAGGGAGGGGTCTGTAATGAGGGGAGGGAGGGGTCTGTAATGAGGGGAGGTAGGGAGGGGTCTGTAATGAGGGGAGGGAGGGGTCTGTAATGAGGGGAGGTAGGGAGGGGTCTGTAATGAGGGGAGGTAGGGAGGGGTCTGTAATGAGGGGAGGTAGGGAGGGGTCTGTAATGAGGCGAGGGAGGGGTCTGTAATGAGGGGAGGGAGGGAGGGGGGGTCTGTAATGAGGGGAGGGAGGGAGGGAGGGGTCTGTAATGAGGGGAGGAGGGAGGGGTCTGTAATGAGTGGGTAATGGGTGGAGGTAGAGAGGGGTGGGTGGAAGGGTGCAGGCAGGTTAGGGGAAGACAAGTGGCCAGCAGAGGGGACTGTACAGCGTTGAGCGTTGTGTTGCAGGCCACACGGCGGCTGTACGCAGGAGCTGGAGACCGCAAGATACACGTGTGGGACATGGAGGCCGGCCAGTACTTGGTGAGTGTGTCTGAGGGCAGTGCTGTGTACTTGGTGAGTGTGTCTGAGGGCAGTGCTGTGTACTTGGTGAGTGTGTCTGTGGGCAGTGCTGTGTACTTGGTGAGTGTGTCTGTGGGCAGTGCTGTGTACTTGGTGAGTGTGTCTGTGGGCAGTGCTGTGTACTTGGTGAGTGTGTCTGTGGGCAGTGCTGTGTACTTGGTGAGTGTGTCTGTGGGCAGTGCTGTGTACTTGGTGAGTGTGTCTGTGGGCAGTGCTGTGTACTTGGTGAGTGTGGTGTGGAGTGTTGTGCTGTGTTCTGTAGTGGTGTGGGGTGTTGTGTTCTGTAGTGGTGTGGGGTGTTGTGTTCTGTAGTGGTGTGGGGTGTTGTGTTCTGTAGTGGTGTGGTGTGGGGTGTTGTGTTCTGTAGTGGTGTGGGGTGTTTTGTTCTGTAGTGGTGTGTTGTGTCGTGTTCTGTAGTGGTGTGGGGTGTTGTGTTCTGTAGTGGTGTGGTGTGTCGTGTTCTGTAGTGGTGTGGGGTGTTTTGTTCTGTAGTGGTGTGTTGTGTCGTGTTCTGTAGTGGTGTGGGGTGTCGTGTTCTGTAGTGGTGTGGGGTGTTGTGTTTTGTTCTGTAGTGGTGTGGTGTGGGGTGTTGTGTTCTGTAGTGGTGTGGTGTGGGGTGTTGTGTTCTGTAGTGGTGTGGGGTGTTATGTTCTGTAGTGGTGTGGGGTGTTGTGTTGTGTTCTGTAGTGGTGTGGTGTGGGGTGTTGTGTTCTGTAGTGGTGTGGGGTGTTGTGTTGTGTTCTGTAGTGGTGTGGGGTGTTGTGTTCTGTAGTGGTGTGGGGTGTTGTGTTGTGTAGTGGTGTGGTGTGTTGTGTTGTGTTCTGTAGTGGTGTGGTGTGGGGTGTTGTGTTCTGTAGTGGTGTGGGGTGTTATGTTCTGTAGTGGTGTGGGGTGTTGTGCTGTGTTCTGTAGTGGTGTGGTGTGTTGTGTTCTGTAGTGGTGTGGGGTGTTGTGTTGTGTTCTGTAGTGGTGTGGTGTGGGTGTTGTGTTCTGTAGTGGTGTGGTGTGGGGTGTTGTGTTCTGTAGTGGTGTGGGGTGTTGTGTTCTGTAGTGGTGTGGGGTGTTGTGTTGTGTTCTGTAGTGGTGTGGGGTGTTGTGTTGTGTTCTGTAGTGGTGTGGGGTGTTTTGTTCTGTAGTGGTGTGGGGTGTTGTGTTCTGTAGTGGTGTGGGGTGTTGTGTTGTGTTCTGTAGTGGTGTGGGGTGTTTTGTTCTGTAGTGGTGTGGGGTGTTGTGTTGTGTTCTGTAGTGGTGTGGGGTGTTGTGTTGTGTTCTGTAGTGGTGTGTTGTGTTGTGTTGTGTTCTGTAGTGGTGTGGGGTGTTGTGTTGTGTTCTGTAGTGGTGTGGGGTGTTGTGTTGTGTTCTGTAGTGGTGTGGGGTGTTGTGTTCTGTAGTGGTGTGTTGTGTTGTGTTCTGTAGTGGTGTGGGGTGTTGTGTTCTGTAGTGGTGTGGGGTGTTGTGCTGTGTTCTGTAGTGGTGTGGGGTGTTGTGTTCTGTAGTGGTGTGTTGTGTTGTGTTCTGTAGTGGTGTGGGGTGTTGTGTTGTGTTCTGTAGTGGTGTGGGGTGTTGTGTTCTGTAGTGGTGTGTTGTGTTGTGTTCTGTAGTGGTGTGGGGTGTTGTGTTGTGTTCTGTAGTGGTGTGGGGTGTTGTGTTGTGTTCTGTAGTGGTGTGGGGTGTTGTGTTCTGTAGTGGTGTGTTGTGTTGTGTTCTGTAGTGGTGTGGGGTGTTGTGTTGTGTTCTGTAGTGGTGTGGTGTGTTGTGTTGTGTTCTGTAGTGGTGTGTTGTGTTCTGTAGTGGTGTGTTGTGCTGTGTTCTGTAGTGGTGTGGGGTGTTGTGCTGTGTTCTGTAGTGGTGTGGGGTGTTGTGTTGTGTTCTGTAGTGGTGTGGGGTGTTGTGTTGTGTTCTGTAGTGGTGTGGGGTGTTGTGTTGTGTTCTGTAGTGGTGTGGGGTGTTGTGTTGTGTTCTGTAGTGGTGTGGGGTGTTATGTTCTGTAGTGGTGTGGGGTGTTGTGTTGTGTTCTGTAGTGGTGTGGGGTGTTGTGTTCTGTAGTGGTGTGGGGTGTTGTGTTGTGTTCTGTAGTGGTGTGGGGTGTTGTGTTCTGTAGTGGTGTGGGGTGTTGTGTTGTGTTCTGTAGTGGTGTGTTGTGTTGTGTTCTGTAGTGGTGTGGGGTGTTGTGTTGTGTTCTGTAGTGGTGTGTTGTGTCGTGTTCTGTAGTGGTGTGGGGTGTTGTGTTCTGTAGTGGTGTGTTGTGTTGTGTTCTGTAGTGGTGTGGGGTGTTGTGTTGTGTTCTGTAGTGGTGTGGGGTGTTGTGTTGTGTTCTGTAGTGGTGTGGGGTGTTGTGTTGTGTTCTGTAGTGGTGTGGGGTGTTGTGTTGTGTTCTGTAGTGGTGTGGGGTGTTGTGTTCTGTAGTGGTGTGGTGTGTTGTGTTGTGTTCTGTAGTGGTGTGTTGTGTTGTGTTCTGTAGTGGTGTGGGGTGTTGTGTTGTGTTCTGTAGTGGTGTGGGGTGTTGTGTTCTGTAGTGGTGTGTTGTGTTGTGTTCTGTAGTGGTGTGGGGTGTTGTGTTGTGTTCTGTAGTGGTGTGGGGTGTTGTGTTCTGTAGTGGTGTGGGGTGTTGTGTTGTGTTCTGTAGTGGTGTGGGGTGTTGTGTTCTGTAGTGGTGTGGGGTGTTGTGTTGTGTTCTGTAGTGGTGTGGGGTGTTGTGTTGTGTTCTGTAGTGGTGTGTTGTGTTGTGTTCTGTAGTGGTGTGTTGTGTTGTGTTCTGTAGTGGTGTGGGGTGTTGTGCTGTGTTCTGTAGTGGTGTGGGGTGTTGTGTTGTGTTCTGTAGTGGTGTGGGGTGTTGTGTTGTGTTCTGTAGTGGTGTGGGGTGTTGTGTTGTGTTCTGTAGTGGTGTGGGGTGTTGTGTTCTGTAGTGGTGTGGGGTGTTGTGTTGTGTTCTGTAGTGGTGTGGGGTGTTGTGTTCTGTAGTGGTGTGGTGTGGGGTGTTGTGTTCTGTAGTGGTGTGGGGTGTTGTGTTCTGTAGTGGTGTGGGGTGTTGTGTTGTGTTCTGTAGTGGTGTGGGGTGTTGTGTTGTGTTCTGTAGTGGTGTGGGGTGTTTTGTTCTGTAGTGGTGTGGGGTGTTGTGTTCTGTAGTGGTGTGGGGTGTTGTGTTGTGTTCTGTAGTGGTGTGGGGTGTTTTGTTCTGTAGTGGTGTGGGGTGTTGTGTTGTGTTCTGTAGTGGTGTGGGGTGTTGTGTTGTGTTCTGTAGTGGTGTGGTGTGTTGTGTTGTGTTCTGTAGTGGTGTGGGGTGTTGTGTTGTGTTCTGTAGTGGTGTGGGGTGTTGTGTTGTGTTCTGTAGTGGTGTGGGGTGTTGTGTTCTGTAGTGGTGTGTTGTGTTGTGTTCTGTAGTGGTGTGGGGTGTTGTGTTCTGTAGTGGTGTGGGGTGTTGTGCTGTGTTCTGTAGTGGTGTGGGGTGTTGTGTTCTGTAGTGGTGTGTTGTGTTGTGTTCTGTAGTGGTGTGGGGTGTTGTGTTGTGTTCTGTAGTGGTGTGGGGTGTTGTGTTCTGTAGTGGTGTGTTGTGTTGTGTTCTGTAGTGGTGTGGGGTGTTGTGTTGTGTTCTGTAGTGGTGTGGGGTGTTGTGTTGTGTTCTGTAGTGGTGTGGGGTGTTGTGTTCTGTAGTGGTGTGTTGTGTTGTGTTCTGTAGTGGTGTGGGGTGTTGTGTTGTGTTCTGTAGTGGTGTGGTGTGTTGTGTTGTGTTCTGTAGTGGTGTGTTGTGTTGTGTTCTGTAGTGGTGTGTTGTGCTGTGTTCTGTAGTGGTGTGGGGTGTTGTGTTGTGTTCTGTAGTGGTGTGGGGTGTTGTGTTGTGTTCTGTAGTGGTGTGGGGTGTTGTGTTGTGTTCTGTAGTGGTGTGGGGTGTTGTGTTGTGTTCTGTAGTGGTGTGGGGTGTTATGTTCTGTAGTGGTGTGGGGTGTTGTGTTGTGTTCTGTAGTGGTGTGGGGTGTTGTGTTCTGTAGTGGTGTGGGGTGTTGTGTTGTGTTCTGTAGTGGTGTGGGGTGTTGTGTTCTGTAGTGGTGTGGGGTGTTGTGTTGTGTTCTGTAGTGGTGTGGGGTGTTGTGTTCTGTAGTGGTGTGGTGTGTTGTGTTGTGTTCTGTAGTGGTGTGGTGTGTTGTGTTGTGTTCTGTAGTGGTGTGGGGTGTTGTGCTGTGTTCTGTAGTGGTGTGGGGTGTTGTGTTGTGTTCTGTAGTGGTGTGGGGTGTTGTGTTGTGTTCTGTAGTGGTGTGTTGTGTCGTGTTCTGTAGTGGTGTGGGGTGTTGTGTTCTGTAGTGGTGTGTTGTGTTGTGTTCTGTAGTGGTGTGGGGTGTTGTGTTGTGTTCTGTAGTGGTGTGGGGTGTTGTGTTGTGTTCTGTAGTGGTGTGGGGTGTTGTGTTGTGTTCTGTAGTGGTGTGGGGTGTTGTGTTGTGTTCTGTAGTGGTGTGGGGTGTTGTGTTCTGTAGTGGTGTGGTGTGTTGTGTTGTGTTCTGTAGTGGTGTGGTGTGTTGTGTTCTGTAGTGGTGTGGGGTGTTGTGTTGTGTTCTGTAGTGGTGTGGGGTGTTGTGTTCTGTAGTGGTGTGTTGTGTTGTGTTCTGTAGTGGTGTGGGGTGTTGTGTTGTGTTCTGTAGTGGTGTGGGGTGTTGTGTTCTGTAGTGGTGTGGGGTGTTGTGTTGTGTTCTGTAGTGGTGTGGGGTGTTGTGTTGTGTTCTGTAGTGGTGTGGGGTGTTGTGTTGTGTTCTGTAGTGGTGTGGGGTGTTGTGTTCTGTAGTGGTGTGGGGTGTTATGTTCTGTAGTGGTGTGTTGTGTTGTGGTATGTAGTGGTGAGGGCTGTTGTGCTGTGTTCCAGAGTTACAGAGGTGTGTTACAGACAACAGTGTTACAGAGGTGTGTTACAGACAACAGCGTTACAGAGGTGTGTTACAGACAACAGTGTTACAGAGGTGTGTTACAGACAACAGTGTTCCAGAGGTGTGTTACAGACAGCAGCGTTTGAGAGGTGTTACAGAGAGCAGCGTTTGAGAGGTGTTACAGAGGTGTTACAGACAGTGGTGTGTGTTACAGACAGCGATGGAGGGCCATACAGACTACATCCACAAAGTTCTGATCAGGAACGAGGGTCAGGAATGTGTATCGGCGTCTGAGGATGGCACTGTTCGCACATGGGGTCAGTGTGTGTGTGGAGGGGTGGGGGGTACTGTGTGTGTGTAGGTGAAAGAGATATATATGTGTGTGTGTTGTGTGTGTGTGTGTGTGTGTGTGTGTGTGTGTGTGTGTGTATGAGATATGTGTGTGTATGTGTTTTGTGTTTGTGTGTGTGTCTGTCTTCATTTGTATTGTGTGTGTGGGGTTTTTTTTTTTTTGGTGTGTGAGGTTCATATGTGTGTGTATGTGTGATGTGTTTGTGTGTGTGTCTATGTATGTGTGTTGTGTGTGTGTGTGTGTCTGGGAGATGTATTTGTGTGTGTTGTGTGTGCGTGTGGTATATGTGTGTGTGTGTGTGTGTGTGTCTGGGAGGTATGTGTGTGTGTGTGTGTGTCTGGGAGGTATATGTGTGTGTGTGTGTGTATGTGTGTGTCTGGGAGGTATATGTGTGTGTGTGTGTATGTGTGTGTGTCTGGGAGGTATATGTGTGTGTGTGCATGTTTGTGGTTATCAGGGTGGTATATGTGTGTGTGTGTGTGAGTGTGTGTCTGGGTGGTATGTGTGTGTGTATATATGGTGTGTATGTGTCTGGGTGGTATATAAATAATGATAATAATAATAATAATAATAATGATATTTATATAGCACTGAGTCTTGTGCACAGACAAATCAAAGCGCTTTCGCACCAGTCATTCAGACACATGCATAACTCTAAAACTGGAGAAACTGAAGACGAGGAAGAGGCAGAGAAGGGAGGCTATTTTGGGAAGAGGTGGGTTTTAAGGCCAGACTTGAAAGAGCTGAGTGCGGAGACTTGATGAAGCAAAAGTGGAAGTTACTTCCAATTGCAAGGTCCAGAGACAGAGAAATAACGGCGGCCAACACTCGAATGTTTGAATCTGGGTATGTGTAAACAGAGTGGATCCGAAGCCGATTGTAGAGAGCGAGATGGAGTGTGGAGATGAAGGCAGCCAGAGATAGGAAGGGGCAGATTTGTGAATACATTTATGACATAGAGTGCTGATCTTGTACTTTATTCTGTGTGAGACAGGGAGCCAGTGGAGATGTTGCAAAATAGGAGTGATGTGCTCAGATCTTTTCTTTCTGAGGATGAGTCGGGCAGCAGAGTTTTGTATGCACTGAAGGGACTGAATGGGTGAAGCAGGCAAACCAGACAATAGAGTTACAGTAGTCAAGGCGAGAGAGAATGAGAGAAACGACAAGTCTAGATGTTGCGTCAGTGGACAGATATTTCCAGATGGAACTGATGCACCGCAATTGACAGTAGCAGGATTGACATGTCTGACTGATAAATTTTTGCATGGACAGTGTGTTGTCAAGGACAACGCCGAGGTTCCTGACTGAACTGGAAAGAGGGATGGATGTACTGCCAAGTTTGATTGTGTCAGTTGTGATGGAAGAGAGTTTTTATTTAGTTCCTGTGATCATTGCTTCAGTTTTGTCCGTGTGTGTTAGAGTCATCCAGTTTTGTATGTCCAGGAAGGAGTTGGATGTTTCTTGCAAGACCAACGACAATTTTTCAGGGTTATCACTCTTCTGGAGTTGAGTGTCATCAGCATAAGAATGATGACTGACATTATGGCAGTTGATAATTTCAGCGAGAGGAGCAGTGTACAGTGTGAAGAGCACTGGGCCTAAAACAGATCCCTGTGGGACATCATGTTCAATTTTAATGGGTTCAGACTGGAAATTATCAACAATGACAGACTGGAATCGATCAGTGAGATAAGATTTGAACCAGTTTAGGACAGCACCGTTGATACCAAATGTAAGATGAAGTCGGGAAAGAAGGATTGAATGGTCTACCGTGTCAAAGGCGGCTGACAAGTCGAGAAGAGTGAGAAGGGAGATCTGTCCCGAGTCAGACGCTAGCAGTAGATTATTCCGGATGAGTGTGCGTGTGTATATGTGTCTGGGTGGTATATGTGAGTGTGTGTGTGTGTGTGTGTGTGTGTGTGTGTGTGTGGTATTTGTCTCTGTGTGTGTGTGTTGTGTGTCTGGTTGGATGTGTGAATGACTGGTGCGAAAGCGATTTGATTTGTCCCTGCACAAGATTAAGCGCTATATAAATACCATTATTATTATGATGATGATGATGATGATGTCATAATGTGAGTGTGTGTTTGTGTGTGGGGGTGGTATGTGTCTGTGTGTATGTGTGTGTGTGTGCATATGTTGAGTTTGTGTGTGTGTGTGTGTGTATGAGCGTACACAAACACACACTGAGATACACACAGACACTCAATCTCTGTCTCCCTCCTTCTGTCTCTCTCTCTGTCAGTCTGTGTGTGTGTGTGTGTGTGTGTGTGTGTGTGTGTGTAACTGTGGCTGTGGTGATGATTTCAGACGTCAGATGTTCAGCAGAGACTGTGCACTGTCTGGAGCCCAGCAAACATGAGGTGTGTGTGTTTGTGTGTTGTGTGTACGTGTGTTTGTTTGTGTGTGTTGTATGTACATGTGTGTGTGTGTGTGTTTGTATGTGTGTTGTGTGCGTGTATGTGTGTGTGTGTATGTATGTGTGAGTGAGTCACTGTGTGTGTGTGTCACTGTGTGTGTGTGTCAGTCACTGTGTGTGTGTGTCACTGTGTGTGTGTGTGTGTGACAGCTGTGTGTGAGTCAGTCACTGTGTGTGACAGTCACTGTGTGTGTGAGTCAGTCACTGTGTGTGTGAGTCAGTCACTGTGTGTGTGAGTCAGTCACTGTGTGTCAGTCACTGTGTGTGTGAGTCAGTCACTGTGTGTGTGAGTCAGCTGTGTGTGTGAGTCAGTCACTGTGTGTCAGTCACTGTGTGTGTGAGTCAGTCACTATGAGTCAGTCACTGTGTGACAGTCAGTGTGTGTGACAGTCAGTGTGTGTGACAGCTGTGTGACAGTCAGTGTGTGTGACAGCTGTGTGACGTCAGTGTGTGTGACAGCTGTGTGACAGTCAGTGTGTGTGACAGCTGTGTGACAGTCAGTGTGTGTGACAGCTGTGTGACAGTCAGTGTGTGTGACAGCTTTGTGACAGTCAGTGTGTGTGACAGCTGTGCAGCAGACCACTGATGGGGAAGTGGCTGCGCTGCCTGGCGCTGGACCCTGAGGAAGGCTGGGTGGTGAGTCCTGTTGCTTTTCTCCTTCACTCATTGTTCTCCTTCCTTCCTCCATCTGTGTCCTGTTTGTCTCTCTCCTCCCTCCATCTGTGTCCTGTTTGTCTCTCTCTCTCTCCTCCATCTGTGTCCTGTTTGTCTCTCTCTCTCTCTCCTCCATCTGTGTCCTGTTTGTCTCTCTCTCTCTCCTCCATCTGTGTCCTGTTTGTCTCTCTCTCTCTCCTCCATCTGTGTCCTGTTTGTCTCTCTCCTCCCTCCATCTGTGTCCTGTTTGTCTCTCTCTCTCTCTCCTCCATCTGTGTCCTGTTTGTCTCTCTCTCTCTCCTCCATCTGTGTCCTGTTTGTCTCTCTCCTCCCTCCATCTGTGTCCTGTTTGTCTCTCTCTCTCTCTCCTCCATCTGTGTCCTGTTTGTCTCTCTCTCTCTCCTCCATCTGTGTCCTGTTTGTCTCTCTCTCTTTCTCCTCCATCTGTGTCCTGTTTGTCTCTCTCTCTCTCTCCTCCATCTGTGTCCTGTTTGTCTCTCTCTCTCTCTCCTCCATCTGTGTCCTGTTTGTCTCTCTCTCTCTCCTCCATCTGTGTCCTGTTTGTCTCTCTCTCTCTCCTCCATCTGTGTCCTGTTTGTCTCTCTCCTCCCTCCATCTGTGTCCTGTTTGTCTCTCTCTCTCTCTCCTCCATCTGTGTCCTGTTTGTCTCTCTCTCTCTCCTCCATCTGTGTCCTGTTTGTCTCTCTCCTCCCTCCATCTGTGTCCTGTTTGTCTCTCTCTCTCTCTCCTCCATCTGTGTCCTGTTTGTCTCTCTCTCTCTCCTCCATCTGTGTCCTGTTTGTCTCTCTCTCTTTCTCCTCCATCTGTGTCCTGTTTGTCTCTCTCTCTCTCTCCTCCATCTGTGTCCTGTTTGTCTCTCTCTCTCTCTCCTCCATCTGTGTCCTGTTTGTCTCTCTCTCTCTCCTCCATCTGTGTCCTGTTTGTCTCTCTCTCTCTCCTCCATCTGTGTCCTGTTTGTCTCTCTCTCTCTCCTCCATCTGTGTCCTGTTTGTCTCTCTGTCTTTCTCCTCCATCTGTGTCCTGTTTGTCTCTCTCTCTCTCTCCTCCATCTGTGTCCTGTTTGTCTCTCTCTCTCTCTCCTCCATCTGTGTCCTGTTTGTCTCTCTCTCTCTCCTCCATCTGTGTCCTGTTTGTCTCTCTCTCTCCTCCATCTGTGTCCTGTTTGTCTCTCTCTCTCTCCTCCATCTGTGTCCTGTTTGTCTCTCTCTCTCCTCCATCTGTGTCCTGTTTGTCTCTCTCTCTCTCTCTCCTCCATCTGTGTCCTGTTTGTCTCTCTCTCTCCTCCATCTGTGTCCTGTTTGTCTCTCTCTCTCTCCTCCATCTGTGTCCTGTTTGTCTCTCTCTCTCTCCTCCATCTGTGTCCTGTTTGTCTCTCTCTCTCTCCTCCATCTGTGTCCTGTTTGTCTCTCTCTCTCTCTCCTCCATCTGTGTCCTGTTTGTCTCTCTCTCTCTCTCCTCCATCTGTGTCCTGTTTGTCTCTCTCTCCTCCATCTGTGTCCTGTTTGTCTCTCTCTCTCTCCTCCATCTGTGTCCTGTTTGTCTCTCTCCTCCATTATCAATAGTATTATTTACAAGACTAATTAAAGATATGTAAGCAGATGATGACAGATGAGAGTGATGATTATGATAATGGTGAAAAAATGATGATGATAGTATATATTGATTATGATAATGGTGGTGATGATGATGATAGTAATGATATGATGATGATGATTTTGATAGCCTAATGTTGGTGATGATGATAGTAATGATGTGATGATGATGATTTTGATAATGGTGGTGATGATGACAGTATTTATTGATGATGATAATGGTGGGGATGATGATGTTACTAATGATGATGATGATGACAGGTGAAGGATGATGATGATGATGTTGGTGGTGATGATGATTATGATGTGAAGATGATGACAACAATTATCGAGACAGGTGTGATGATGTAAATGATGATGATAACAGTAATCATAATGACGACAAGAATGATGGTGACAATGAAGGTGACTGGGATAATGATGATTATGATGATGACAGTGACGACTATGACACTGACGATTACAGCGGTGATGATGATGATGGTGTCATTGATGATGATGACAGTGAATATGACAGTGATGATGACAATGCTGACAGGTGTGTGGTGGAGGTCCTGCGATGTCAGCCTGGCACCTGCGCACCCTGTCTCCCACCACCATCTTCCACACGCCTGCAGCTTGTCAGAATGTTGCTCTGTTTCACGACGAGTTTGTGAGTAGCCGTACAGCACACCACGTCACACTGCACCACGTCACACCGCACCACATCACACCGCACCACCACATCACACCGCACCCTGTCTCCCACCACCATCTTCCACACGCCTGCAGCTTGTCAGAATGTTGCTCTGTTTCACGACGAGTTTGTGAGTAGCCGTACAGCACACCACGTCACACTGCACCACGTCACACCGCACCACATCACACCGCACCACCACATCACACCGCACCCTGTCTCCCACCACCATCTTCCACACGCCTGCTGCTTGTCAGAATGTTGCTCTGTTTCACGACGAGTTTGTGAGTAGCCGTACAGCACACCACATCACACCGCACCATGTCACACCGCACCACATCACACTGCACCACCACGTCACACCGCACCACATCACACCGCACCACATCACACTGCACCACGTCACACCGCACCACGTCACACCGCACCATGTCACACCGCACCACGTCACACCGCACCATGTCACACTGCACCACCACGTCACACCACAGAACGTCACACCGCACTACGTCACACCACACTACGTCACACCGCACCACGTCACACCACACCATGTCACACCACACCACGTCACACCACACCATGTCACACCACACCATGTCACACCGCACCATGTCACACCGTACCACGTCACACCGCACCACGTCACACTGCACTACATCACACCGCACCACATCATACCGCACCATGTCACACCACACCACGTCACACTGCACCACGTCATACCGCACCACGTCACACCGCACCACACTACGTCACACCGCACCACACTACGTCACACCGCACCACACTACGTCACACCGCACCACGTCACACCGCACCACGTCACACCGCACCACGTCACACCGCACCACGTCACACCGCACCACGTCACACCGCACCACGTCACACCGCACTACGTCACACCACAACACACTACGTCACACCGCACCACACTACGTCACACCGCACCACGTCACACCGCACCACGTCACACCGCACCACGTCACACCGCACCACGTCACACCGCACCACGTCACACCGCACCACGTCACACCGCACCACGTCATACCGCACCACGTCACACCGCACCACATCACGTCACACCGCACCACGTCACACCGCACCACACCACGTCACAACACACAACATCACACCGCACCGGGGAACAGGAAGATGGGAAGAGGAAAGAGGGGAACAGGGGAGAGGGAAGAGGGGAACAGGGGAGAGGGGAACAGGGGAGAGGGAAGAGGAGGGAACAGGGGAGAGGGAAGAGGAGGGAACAGGGGAGAGGGAATAGGGGGAGGGGAACAGAGGAGAGGGAAGAGGAGGGAAGAGGGGAACAGGGGAGAGGGGAACAGGGGAGAGGGAAGAGGGGAACAGCGGAGAGGGGAACAGGGGAGAGGGAAGAGGAGGGAACAGGGGAGAGGGAATAGGGGAGGGGAACAGAGGAGAGGGAAGAGGAGGGAAGAGGGGAACAGAGGAGAGGGAAGAGGGGGAGGGGAACAGGGGGAGAGGGAAGAGGGGAACAGAGGAGAGGGAAGATGAGGGGAACAGGGGAGAGGGGAACAAGGGGAGAGGGAAGAGGGGGAGGGGAACAGGGGAGAGGGAAGAGGGGAACAGAGGAGAGGGAAGAGGAGGGAAGAGGGGAACAGGGGAGAGGGAATAGGGAAAGAGGGGAACAGAGGAGAGGGGAACAGAGGAGAGGGGAACAGGGGAGAGGGAAGAGGGGAACAGAGAAGAGGGAAGAGGGGAACAGAGGAGAGGGGAACAGAGGAGAGGGAACCACACCGCACCACGTCACACCGCACCACCACGTCACACCGCACCACGTCACACCACACATCACACCGCACCACGTCACACCGCACCACGTCACACCACACGTCACACCGCACCACATCACACCGCACCACATCACACCGCGCCACGTCACACCGCACCACATCACACCGCACCACGTCACACCGCACCACATCACACCACGTCACACCGCACGTCACACCACACCACGTCACACCGCACCACGTCACACCGCACCATGTCACACTGCACCACAGGGGAGAGGGAAATGGGAGAGAGGGGAAGAGGGGAACAGTGGAGAAGGGAAGACGGGAGAGGGGAACAGAGGAGAGGGAAGAGGGGAACAGAGGAGAAGGGAACATGGGAGAGGGGAACAGGGGAACAGAGGAGAGGGAAGAGGGGAACAGAGGAGAGGGAAGAGGGGAACAGAGAAGGGAACAGGGGAGAGGGGAACAGAGGAGAGGGAAGAGGGGAACAGAGGAGAGGGAAGAGGGGAACAGAGGAGAAGGGAACATGGGAGAGGGGAACAGAGGAGAAGGGAACATGGGAGAGGGGAACAGGGGAGAGGGGAACAGGGGAGAGGGGAACAGAGGAGAAGGGAACAGGGGAGAGGGGAACCGGGAAGAGGGGAACAGAGGAGAAGGGAACAGGGGAGAGGGGAACAGAGGAGAAGGGAACAGGGGAGAGGGGAACCGGAAAGAGGGGAACAGAGGAGAGGGAAGAGGAAGAGGGGAACAGGGAGAGGGGAAGGCAAGTGGAGCTGAGCGGTGTGGTATGTGTGCAGATCCTGTCGGCGGGGACAACGCCGGTGATGAACCAGTGGAGGTTGGACGGCTCTCTGCGGACCAGTGTCCCCTGCACCCCATCCTGTGTCTTCAGCCTGGCCCTCAACACTGCAGCCCCCTCCCCATCCACCAAGGTGCTGCACGCCCTCTGTACACCCACTCACACCCTCTGCATACCCACTCATACCCAGTGCACGCCATCTGCACACCCACTCACACCCTCTGCATACCCACTCATACCCTCTGCATACCCACTCATACCCACTGCACGCCCTCTGTACACCCACTCACACCCTCTGCATACCCACTCATACCCAATGCACGCCATCTGCACACCCACTCACACCCTCTGCATACCCACTCATACCCACTGCACGCCCTCTGCACACCCACTCACACCCTCTGCATACCCACTCATACCCAATGCACGCCATCTACACACCCACTCACACCCAATGCACGCCATCTAGATACCCACTCACACCCAATGCATGCCATCTACACACCCACTGCACACCCAGTCACACCATTTTCACACCCACTGCACAGCCAGTCACACGCTCTGCACACTCAGTAACACTCAAACACACTGTGTGTGTCCAGTGATAACATGATGATGTGGTGACTGTCTCCAGTGATAACATGATGATGTGGTGACTGTCCAGTGATAACATGTGGTGACTGTGTCCAGTGATAACATGATGATGTGGTGACTGTGTCCAGTGATAACATGATGATGTGGTGACTGTGTCCAGTGATGACATGATGATGTGGTGACTGTGTCCAGTGATGACATGATGATGTGGTGACTGTCCAGTGATAACATGATGATGTGGTGACTGTGTCCAGTGATGACATGATGATGTGGTGACTGTGTCCAGTGATAACATGATGTGGTGACTGTGTCCAGTGATGACATGATGATGTGGTGACTGTGTCCAGTGATGACATGGTGACTGTCCAGTGATGACATGATGATGTGGTGACTGTGTCCAGTGATGACATGACGATGTGGTGACTGTCCAGTGATGACATGATGTGGTGACTGTGTCCAGTGATGACATGATGATGTGGTGACTGTGTCCAGTGATGACATGATGATGTGGTGACTGTGTCCAGTGATAACATGATGATGTGGTGACTGTGTCCAGTGATGACATGATGATGTGGTGACTGTGTCCAGTGATGACATGATGATGTGGTGACTGTCCAGTGATGACATGATGATGTGGTGACTGTGTCCAGTGATGACATGATGTGGTGACTGTCCAGTGATGACATGATGTGGTGACTGTGTCCAGTGATGACATGATGATGTGGTGACTGTGTCCAGTGATGACATGATGATGTGGTGACTGTGTCCAGTGATAACATGATGTGGTGACTGTCCAGTGATGACATGATGATGTAGTGACTGTGTCCAGTGATGACATGATGACGTGGTGACTGTCCAGTGATGACATGATGATGTGGTGACTGTGTCCAGTGATGACATGATGACGTGGTGACTGTCCAGTGATGACATGATGATGTGGTGACTGTGTCCAGTGATGACATGATGATGTGGTGACTGTCCAGTGATGACATGATGATGTAGTGACTGTGTCCAGTGATGACATGATGATGTGGTGACTGTCCAGTGATGACATGATGATGTGGTGACTGTCCAGTGATGACATGATGATGTGGTGACTGTCCAGTGATGACATGATGTGGTGGTGACTGTCCAGTGATGACATGATGATGTGGTGACTGTGTCCAGTGATATCATGATGTGGTGACTGTGTCCAGTGATAACATGATGTGGTGACTGTCCAGTGATGACATGATGATGTGGTGACTGTGTCCAGTGATATCATGATGTGGTGACTGTGTCCAGTGATAACATGATGTGGTGACTGTGTCCAGTGATGACATGATGATGTGGTGACTGTCCAGTGATGACATGATGATGTGGTGACTGTCCAGTGATGACATGATGATGTGGTGACTGTGTCCAGTGATGACATCATGATGTGGTGACTGTGTCCAGTGATAACATGATGTGGTGACTGTGTCCAGTGATGACATGATGTGGTGGTGACTGTGTCCAGTGATAACATGATGTGGTGACTGTGTCCAGTGATAACATGATGTGGTGACTGTCCAGTGATGACATGATGTGGTGGTGACTGTGTCCAGTGATAACATGATGTGGTGACTGTCCAGTGATGACATGATGATGTGGTGACTGTGTCCAGTGATGACATGATGATGTGGTGACTGTCCAGTGATGACATGATGATGTGGTGACTGTGTCCAGTGATAACATGATGTGGTGACTGTGTCCAGTGATGACATGATGATGTGGTGACTGTGTCCAGTGATAACGTGATGTGGTGACTGTGTCCAGTGATGACATGATGATGTGGTGACTGTGTCCAGTGATGACATCATGATGTGGTGACTGTGTCCAGTGATAACATGATGTGGTGACTGTGTCCAGTGATGACATGACGATGTGGTGACTGTCCAGTGATGACATGATGTGGTGACTTCCAGTGATGACATGATGATGTAGTGACTGTCCAGTGATGACATGATGATGTGGTGACTGTCCAGTGATGACATGATGATGTGGTGACTGTGTCCAGTGATGACATGATGTGGTGACTGTCCAGTGATGACATGATGATGTGGTGACTGTCCAGTGATGACATGATGATGTGGTGACTGTCCAGTGATGACATGATGTGGTGACTGTCCAGTGATGACATGATGATGTGGTGACTGTCCAGTGATGACATGATGATGTGGTGACTGTCCAGGTGCTGTGTATATCAGGAAGCAGCCCCCATGTGGACTGCTGCATTAACTTTGGCTACAAGGCCTTCTCCTTTGTCTTCAACCTGCACAAGTCCGGCACGCTGACTCACTGACCATGGCTGCACATGTCTTACTCAACTGAGTTTAGGACAGACAGACAGACCTGAGCACAGACAGACAGACCTGTGGACAGGACAGACAGACCTGAGGACAGACAGACCGACCGACCTGTGGACAGACAGACAGACAGACCTGTGGACAGGACAGACAGACCTGAGAACAGACCGACTTGTGGACAGGACAGACAGACCTGATGACAGACCGACTTGTGGACAGGACAGACAGACTGACCTGTGGACAGGACAGACAGACCTGATGACAGACCGACTTGTGGACAGGACAGACAGACCTGATGACAGACCGACCTGTGGACAGGACAGACAGACCTGATGACAGACCGACTTGTGGACAGGACAGACAGACCTGATGACAGACCGACCTGTGGATAGGACAGACAGACCGACCTGTGGACAGGACAGACAGACCGACCTGTGGACAGGACAGACAGACCTGATGACAGACCGACTTGTGGACAGGACAGACAGACCTGATGACAGACCGACCTGTGGACAGGACAGACAGACCTGATGACAGACCGACTTGTGGACAGGACAGACAGACCTGATGACAGACCGACCTGTGGACAGGACAGACAGACCTGATGACAGACAGACCGACCTGTGGACAGGACAGACAGACCTGATGCCAGACCGACCTGAGGACAGACAGACAGACTTGATGACAGACAGACCTGAGAACAGACAGACCTGTGGACAGGACAGACAGACCGACCGACCTGTGGACAGACAGACAGACAGACCTGTGGACAGACAGACAGACCTGAGAACAGACAGACCGACCGACCTGTGGACAGACAGACAGACAGACCTGAGGACAGACAGACAGACAGACCTGTGAACAGACAGACAGACCTGAGAACAGACAGACAGACCTGTGGACAGACAGACAGACAGACCTGTGGACAGGACAGACAGACAGACCTGAGGACAGACAGACAGACAGACCTGTGGACAGACAGACAGACAGACCTGTGGACAGACAGACAGACCTGAGAACAGACAGACAGACCTGTGGACAGGACAGACAGACCGACCGACCTGTGGACAGGACAGACAGACAGACCTGTGAACAGACAGACAGACCTGAGAACAGACAGACAGACCTGTGGACAGGACAGACAGACCGACCGACCTGTGGACAGGACAGACAGACAGACCTGTGAACAGACAGACAGACCTGAGGACAGACAGACAGACCTGTGGACAGGACAGACAGACCGACCGACCTGTGGACAGGACAGACAGACAGACCTGTGAACAGACAGACAGACCTGAGAACAGACAGACAGACCTGTGGACAGGACAGACCAACCGACCTGTGGACAGGATAGACAGACAGACCTGTGAACAGACAGACAGACCTGAGAACAGACAGACAGACCTGTGGACAGGACAGACAGACAGACCTGTGGACAGACAGACAGACCTGTGAACAGACAGACAGACCTGAGAACAGACAGACCGACCTGTGGACAGACAGACAGACAGACCTGTGGACAGACAGACAGACCTGTTGACAGACAGACAGACCTGTAGACAGACAGACAGACCTGTGGCCAGACAGACAGACCGGTTGACAGACAGACAGACCTGTGGACAGGACAGACAGACAGACCTGAGAACAGACAGACAGACCTGTGGACAGGACAGACAGACAGACCTGTGGACAGACAGACCTGAGAACAGACAGACAGACCTGAGAACAGACAGACAGACCTGAGGACAGGACAGACAGACAGACCTGTGAACAGACAGACAGACCTGTGGACAGACAGACAGACCTGTGGACAGGGCAGACAGACAGACCTGTGGACAGACAGACAGACAGACCTGTGGACAGACAGACCGACAGACCTGTGGACAGGACAGACAGACCTGAGAACAGACAGACAGACAGACCTGAGAACAGACAGACAGACCGACCTGAGGAGACAGACCTGAGGACAGACAGACAGACCTGAGGACAGACAGACAGACCTGAGGACAGACAGACCTGAGGACAGGACAGACAGACAGACCTGAGGACAGACAGACCTGTGGACAGGACAGACAGACAGACAGACATGAGCACAGACTGACTGACTGATGTGGGTGTCCTGTAGATGTGTCTGGGTTTGGGGGGTGGGGTGATGGGGAAGGGTGGTGGGGGGTGAAGACCTGTTAGTGGTGTGGTGTGTGAGCCAGAGAGAAAGAGACAGGAATGCCAATGATGCATTGTTGTTTGCTATGTGTGTGTGTGTGTTCTTTATTTGTGGTTTAATAAAGAGAAAGATGATTCTTGACTTTTGGAAGTCTTTGAAATGAGGTTGCTGGCACAATACTGTCACACTGGTCGTTTCCTTCACAACTGAATGAGTAACTCATACTTTGTATTAGTCACATCCTCACCGGACAGGCGTATCAAGTCCAAAATGAGTTACTTTATTATATGATCTGGTCATTCTGGAACTCCCAGACAGTGGCAAATTGTATTTTTCAATAATGCTCATTTGTGATGAATAAATTCATTCCCAAAACAAGTTGATACCAGAACTGTACTTCTATTGAACACCGACATATATATATTTTTTAAGTATCAAAAAATAAAATAAAATAAAATAAAATAAAACAAGAGAGGCAAAGCCTTCAAGACTCACTTGTGATACACTTTTTTTTTTTTAAATCCAAGCTTTTTATGTATTGAGTATAATGCATTTACTGTTATATTTATATTTTTTATATTCTCTAAACTTGGCACTTTGATCTGATATTCGACCCAACAAATGATCTGTCATTATTTTCATTTTTTGTTCAAACAGGAACTTCTTTTGCTAAGCATGGAAGTTTTGTTTATTGCAAACGTTTTGGTTCAGACAGTAAAACAAGGGAAATTACTCTGCTGGGGGACTTAGTTTGCTTTAAACTGATCTTTCTCATCTTAAACATTACATTTTGAAATTATACTCAATACATAAAAAGCTTGGATGTTTTTTAAAAAGTGCATCATGAGTGAGTCTTGAAGGCCTTGCCTCTCTTGTTTCAAAATGTAATGTTTAAGATGAGAAAGATCAGTTTAAAGCAAATTAACTCCCCCCTAGCATTACAGAGTAATTTCCCTTTTTTACTATCTGAACCAAAACGTTTGCAAAATAAATAAAACTTCCATGCTTAGCAAAAGAAGTTTCTGTTTGAACAGAAAATGATAATAATGACTGCTCTAGCTGTTGGGTCAGAATATCAGATCAAAGTGCCAAGTTTAGAGAATACAAAAAATATAACAGTAAATGCAGTTTGCATATAATTAGGCTTCATTCTTTATTTTTTTGTGCCCATCCCAGAGGCACAATGTTGTTTTAAACAAGATGACTGGAAAGAACTGAATTTTTCCTATTTTTATGCCAAATTTGGTGTCAACTGACAAAGTAGTTAAAGAGAAAATGTCAATGTTAAAGTTTACCACGGACACACACACACACACACACACACAGACAACTGAACACCGGGTTAAAACATAGACTCACTTTGTTTACACAAGTGAGTCAAAAAGGTGAAATTGGTGGGATATTATTGTAATGTCACAACACAAATATCACTCCAACCAAAGCCCACAACTTGCAGCAACCATAATTTAGGTACAGCCCTCTCTGCACTGTCAGAACAGAAAGTACAGCTGAAGACAGCCCTCCCTGCACTGTCAGAACAGAAGGTACAGCTGAAGACAGCCCTCCCTGCACTGTCAGAACAGAAGGTACAGCTGAAGACAGCGCTCCCTGCACTGTCAGAACAGAAGGTACAGCTGAAGACAGCCTTCTCTGCACTGTCAGAACAGAAGGTACAGCTGAAGACAGCGCTCCCTGCACTGTCAGAACAGACGGTACAGCTGAAGACAGCGCTCCCTGCACTGTCAAAACAGAAGGTACAGCTGAAGACAGCGCTCCCTGCACTGTCAGAACAGACGGTACAGCTGAAGACAGCCTTCTCTGCACTGTCAGAACAGAAGGTACAGCTGAAGACAGCCCTCCCTGCACTGTCAGAACAGAAGGTACAGCTGAAGACAGCGCTCCCTGCACTGTCAGAACAGACGGTACAGCTGAAGACAGCCTTCTCTGCACTGTCAGAACAGAAGGTACAGCTGAAGACAGCCCTCCCTGCAGTGTCAGAACAGAAGGTACAGCTGAAGACAGCGCTCCCTGCACTGTCAGAACAGACGGTACAGCTGAAGACAGCGCTCCCTGCACTGTCAGAACAGAAGGTACAGCTGAAGACAGCCCTCTCTGCATTGTCAGAACAGAAGGTACAGCTGAAGACAGCCCTCCCTGCACTGTCAGAACAGAAGGTACAGCTGAAGACAGCGCTCCCTGCACTGTCAGAACAGAAGGTACAGCTGAAGACAGCGCTCCCTGCACTGTCAGAACAGAAGGTACAGCTGAAGACAGCGCTCCCTGCACTGTCAGAACAGACGGTACAGCTGAAGACAGCGCTCCCTGCACTGTCAGAACAGAAGGTACAGCTGAAGACAGCCCTCCCTGCACTGTCAGAACAGAAGGTACAGCTGAAGACAGCCTTCTCTGCACTGTCAGAACAGAAGGTACAGCTGAAGACAGCCCTCCCTGCACTGTCAGAACAGAAGGTACAGCTGAAGACAGCCCTCCCTGCACTGTCAGAACAGAAGGTACAGCTGAAGACAGCCCTCCCTGCACTGTCAGAACAGAAGGTACAGCTGAAGACAGCCCTCCCTGCACTGTCAGAACAGAAGGTACAGCTGAAGACAGCCCTCCCTGCACTGTCAGAACAGAAGGTACAGCTGAAGACAGCCTTCTCTGCACTGTCAGAACAGAAGGTACAGCTGAAGACAGCCCTCTCTGCACTGTCAGAACAGAAGGTACAGCTGAAGACAGCCCTCCCTGCACTGTCAGAACAGAAGGTACAGCTGAAGACAGCCTTCTCTGCACTGTCAGAACAGAAGGTACAGCTGAAGACAGCCCTCCCTGCACTGTCAGAACAGAAGGTACAGCTGAAGACAGCCCTCTCTGCACTGTCAGAACAGAAGGTACAGCTGAAGACAGCCCTCCCTGCACTGTCAGAACAGAAGGTACAGCTGAAGACAGCCTTCTCTGCACTGTCAGAACAGAAGGTACAGCTGAAGACAGCGCTCCCTGCACTGTCAGAACAGAAGGTACAGCTGAAGACAGCCCTTCTCTGCACTGTCAGAACAGAAGGTACAGCTGAAGACAGCCCTCCCTGCACTGTCAGAACAGAAGGTACAGCTGAAGACAGCGCTCCCTGCACTGTCAGAACAGAAGGTACAGCTGAAGACAGCGCTCCCTGCACTGTCAGAACAGAAGGTACAGCTGAAGACAGCGCTCCCTGCACTGTCAGAACAGACGGTACAGCTGAAGACAGCGCTCCCTGCACTGTCAGAACAGAAGGTACAGCTGAAGACAGCCCTCCCTGCACTGTCAGAACAGACGGTACAGGTGAAGACAGCCTTCTCTGCACTGTCAGAACAGAAGGTACAGCTGAAGACAGCGCTCCCTGCACTGTCAGAACAGAAGGTACAGCTGAAGACAGCCCTCCCTGCACTGTCAGAACAGAAGGTACAGCTGAAGACAGCCCTCCCTGCACTGTCAGAACAGAAGGTACAGCTGAAGACAGCCTTCTCTGCACTGTCAGAACAGAAGGTACAGCTGAAGACAGCCCTCTCTGCACTGTCAGAACAGAAGGTACAGCTGAAGACAGCCCTCCCTGCACTGTCAGAACAGAAGGTACAGCTGAAGACAGCGCTCTCTGCACTGTCAGAACAGAAGGTACAGCTGAAGACAGCCCTCTCTGCATTGTCAGAACAGACGGTACAGCTGAAGACAGCCTTCTCTGCACTGTCAGAACAGAAGGTACAGCTGAAGACAGCCCTCCCTGCACTGTCAGAACAGAAGGTACAGCTGAAGACAGCCCTCCCTGCAGTGTCAGAACAGAAGGTACAGCTGAAGACAGCCCTCCCTGCACTGTCAGAACAGAAGGTACAGCTGAAGACAGCCCTCTCTGCACTGTCAGAACAGAAGGTACAGCTGAAGACAGCCCTCTCTGCACTGTCAGAACAGAAGGTACAGCTGAAGACAGCCCTCTCTGCACTGTCAGAACAGAAGGTACAGCTGAAGACACAGAATTACAAAAAGCCGCTCCAGCATCTGATATTAAAACAGTCATTACTGAATTGGAAGCTTGTGTAGCTGATGTAAAAACATGGATGGACAAAAACAAGCTAAAGCTCAATGAAGACAAAACTGAACTCTTAGCCGTTGGAGACCTAACTCACCTTGAGGCAGCAGAAAAGGACCCAGTTACGTTTGGCGCTGCTTCAGTAGTATTTCAAACATCAGCCAAATACCTGGGTGTATATCTCGATCAAACCTGGACTACGAACGACCAAATTTCATTCTTGTGTCGCTCATGTAATTTTCATCTCTGAAGGCTAGCCTCAGTCTGACCCTACATAACAGAAAAATATGGCTCTGTTGGTTTCCTCTTTTGTCCTGCCCAGACTGGATTACTGCAATTCCACTCTTGCAGGCTTACCATCTTCCTCCATCAACAGATTACAGAAAATTCAGAACAATGCTGCACGACTGGTTCTGGCCAAAAGGAAATCTGGTCATGTTACACCTCTGCTGAATCGGTTACACTGGCTTCCAATTGAGTCCCACATTCACTATAAGTTAGCAACACTCGCCTTCAAACATTTTGACAAGTCTCTTCCATTGTATCTCTCCTCTGTACTGGAAACACATGAACCGCACAGAACACTAAGATCCAATTCTGAAAAGCTGCTTAAAGTTCCAAGGACTAATCTGAAATGTGCTGGAAATAGGTCTTTCAGAGCTCAGGTTCCCCAAGTGTGGAACTCTCTACCTTCATCTCTTAGGAATGCCTCTGACACATTCCTTGAAGTCAGATCTGAAAACCTTTTCCGTAAGCATTTTTGCTGTGGGCGAAACGGTTAAACCAAGGTATGCCTGTGTCACAACCCATAAGGGGTTGCCCATGAACCCCCCACACCTTCCCAGACTAACACCCTGACAACACAAAACACAGACATAGATAATTCAGCTCAATTCTTTACTGTTGTGCACTTTGAATATCTTGGTCCAGACACACAAATTTAAACACTTAACTACAGCAACACTCTTTAGTTACACCATAGCAGCATGACACGACACCGTAAGCCCTAGCAACGGCAGCTCAGATCTACACGAAAAAAATGTCAGTTCACTTGAACCTAAATCAAGTTCGTCCGTTGAAGGCCAGCATCACTGAACTGGCTTTAGTCACATGCCTGCAGAATCGGAGAGGGTGGAACGGGTTGAGGGACTGTGGGTGAGGACGTTGGAAATATGAGGTCGGGGAAAGGAGTGGGAGTGAGGGAGTTTGGAACGGACAGGGATGAAGTGGAATGATGACCACTGAAAAGGCGAATCCTGGAGTCCCGTCGGGGTGGCAGTCAGGGGGAACCCACAGGAATAAGGCACAGGGGAAAAATCTGTAACAAGACTCCCATATCTCTGTAGACTATGCTCTAACATTGTTGGTGGTGGTGGTTTATTTGTTGTTGTTGCAAGTATCGAAATATCGGGGAGGGTTGGGGTTAACTTGCACATGCGCATGAAGTATGAGTTGTTTGTTTTTCTTTGTAATTATAAACCCCTGTGGTTGCTCACACATGTTCCGGATCAACTGATAAGTTGCCTTGCCCATTGATATTAGTGCCACTGATACGATTGAGGAGTCCTGATTTTTCTCTCTATATATAATAGCTTTCATTTGTCATTATATATTATTAGCCTGTTATCATAAGGTGAAATTGTTATCTACCCCATAATTTGCTCATTTAATTGGTTCCGCTTGATTGATTGTTTCATTCCTTATAGTGTTTGATCTTCAGAATTTACTCTTTTTTTTCTCAATTTGATTGCTATCTACTTGACATTATTATTTTTGTTACTTTTCCCATATAATCTAGATTGTCCTGTGTCTTGTTTACTGAATTTTTCATTACTTATATTGTCAGCTTAAGATAATCATGAATGCTAACACACACCAGACGTGCGATGCATGGCCATTGGGAGAAGGTTTGAGAGTAGGCTTTCTTAATATCAATCATATAATTAATAAGTTATCTGATGTTTCTGATATATTGAATAATTTTGGAAAAAACTTTCACATTTTTGGATTTGGTGAATCAAGATTATCAGAACATATGTCAGACTCTGACCTAACCATGCCTGGATATAATGTCGTTCGTAAGGATCCTTTCAATCCAAAGGAAACAGGTTTACTTATTTATGTACATGAACATATTAGATTCAAAAGAATTCAATCACTCGAAAACCACCATGTTGAATCAGTATGGATCCAGGTACACTTTAAAAAATCGGAACCGTTTCTTATAGGCTTTATCTATAGGAATCCTGCAGAGCACGTTGACTGGATGGATAAGTTCACGCTAAATCAGTTGAAAAATAAGAATAGAGCCACACAAATTACATCACTCACAGACATATCCACAGATAGACTTAACTCACATTTCTGTAACATAGCTACTTCAATTATAAAATCAGACAAATCAAACCTTAACTCTTTAGATGCTCTGTTAAAATTCTGTCAATCAAAAAATATTTCATCCACATTAGATATTCCTTTGATATGTGTACATGAAGTTTATAATGCTCTGATCCATTTAAAACAAACTAGTACAAGAGGTCTTGATGGCATAGACGGAAAAATATTAAAACTCTCAGCTCCTATAATAGCAGAATCCCTCACATACATATATAATTTAAGTATTACAAAAAATAAGATTCCCAAAACGCTCAAAACTGCTAAAGTTATTCCTATATATAAGAATGGTGATCACTCTGAACCATCAAACTACAGACCAATTTCTATTTTGCCAATATTATCAAAACCCCTGGAAAATCATATAAATAAACATATTCTTAAGCATTTTAATAATTTTGACTTGTTCCATCCAAATCAGTCTGGATTTAGAGCTAATCACTCATGTCATTCTGCACTAACAAATTTAGTAGATCAATGGCTCACTAACATTAATAATAACGAAATTACTGGAGCCCTTGTTGTCGACTTTATGAAGGCTTTTGATGTGATTGATCATTCTCTCCTCCTGAAAAAACTAAAGATTTATGGTTTGTCTTTGAATACATTAGAACTTATCTCATCTTTTCTCTCTGAAAGAAAACAACTTGTGTCCACAAATGGTTCAAAATCAATGTTATTACCAATTAACTATGGTGTACCTCAAGGTTCTGTTTTGGGACCTATCTTATTTTCTGCATATATTAATGACCTACCCTTATCTATCAAGACACCATGTGAAATGTTTGCTGATGACACCACCATTCATACTAGTCATACTAACCTATGTATCGTATCTCTTTCTCTTCAGGAAAGTATTGACCAATTGATTGAATGGTCCGAACTAAACCACATGTGTCTCCATCCTAAAAAAACAAAATTCCTAATAATCACAACAAGACAAAAACGTCAAAATATATCCATAAACTGTTCGCCTATTTTCATCAAAGGTGACAAGATTGAAGAAGTTGACCACCATAAAATCCTTGGCATCACTATCGATAATAATTTGTCATGGTCACATCATATTTCTCTGTTATGCAAACAGGTATAAAAAAATATCTATCAACTGTCTAGAATCAAACACTTTTTGGATCTTCATTGCCGAAAACTATTTGTCAGTACTTATATAGAATCACACATTAACTATGCTTCGACAGTGTGGGATTCGGCGAGTGACAGTATTATAAAACCTCTATTGAGTCTGCATAGAAGAGCTGTAAAATTGATTCTTTTAAAATCTTCATCATTGACTGTATCTGATTATAAAGCTCTCGATATCCTCCCACTGAAAACAAAACTTCTATTTAACAAAGGTCTATTTATGTTCAAAATCATGTCTGGATTTGCTCCCCCCTCACTGAAGAATAAATTTGTAATCAACACTCATCGTCATCTTCATAAAGTTATGGTACCACTTCCAAAGATCGATCTTTTTAAATCTAGTCTGTCTTATTCAGGGGGCTGTTTATGGAATGAATTATTATCCTGCCTCAATGTAAACACTGTAAAAGGCATCCCTAACTTTAAAAACATATATCGTGCACATTTATTGAAAAACATGTGATTATGTGACACATCAATTATAAACAAAAAATCATGTATAGATTGTCAATATATATACGCCTCTCTCCTCCCCTGTCAGTCTCTATGTCTCTCCACTGTCACTGTCACTATATCTGTCTGTTGTCAGCCTCCCCTACCTTCTTTACTCTTCCCCTTGTCCATTCTTCCTTCCGCTCTCCACCACGCCCCTACCCTATTGTCCTCGTTGTTATTCATCTATCGCGATATTGTATTGTACATACGTTCTATGTTTATGTTTGCACATGCTTATGCAATTTTGACGTTGATGTTGTGAATTGACTCTCGCTTTTTTTTTCTTTTTTTTTTTTTTTACTTTGTTGCTTTTTTTCCAATTATTATTTATGCCCAGAGGGCTGGATGTAAAAAAGTACT
Organism: Babylonia areolata; assembly: GCF_041734735.1. Taxonomy (NCBI): domain Eukaryota; kingdom Metazoa; phylum Mollusca; class Gastropoda; order Neogastropoda; family Buccinidae; genus Babylonia; species Babylonia areolata. The sequence goes on from NC_134887.1 coordinate 1,341,182, forward strand.
TTGTGCTTACTCCTTTACCCTCGTAAAATAAAATTTCGTTCGTTCGTTCGTTCGTTCTCTCCCCCCCTCTCTCTCTCTCAGGGGGTTGAGTGGGGGAAGTGACACTGTACAAGACAAGACGTGTTTCTGCTCAGTCTCACTTTTATTCAAATTTTCGCTGGTTGATGATCAGTACAAAGCTGACAGTACTGCAGGTGGTGTTTAAAGTACCACACCAGAGGCAGCACTTGCTTTCTGAGTGAAAAATGGTGGTGTTCCTCAATTTCATGCCCCCCCCCCCGCCCCCGGCCCCCTCCGACCCCACCCCACCCCCATGCTCAGAGAACCATAGAGATGTGGTGTTGGACATGTAAAGCGAAGTGCCGACTGTACGGTGTCGTGCGAGGACTGTTACTCAATGTGATTTTTTTTTCTGTGCAATTTGTTGATGCAGTGCAGTGTTGTTGACCCTGGTCCACCCAGCAGTAGAATAGAATAGAATAGAATATGTCTTTATTACCAAGTGTACCGGGGTCACAAGGAATATTGAGGGTGGGGGATAGTACATAACAAAACACGAACATAAATCAAAAATCACACACAAACACAGATACAGTAGAAATAAGATACATGCAAGTGCATATCAATATAAAAACTTGTGCATACTCACGCATGCACACACTGCACGCACTGCACACACACACACACACACACACACACACACACACACACACACACACACACACACACAAACACAAACACAAACACACACACGTTTGAACAGAAGCTGCATATTACATGTGGATGGGGCTGATGACTAGATATTCAGGTAGACGGTTGTTGGTTGCACAGTTCTATTTATCACACTGGATTTGTTAGAGAGACAGGGCATTGGCTGTTTGGGGAAAAAGCTGTTGGCGAAGCGATTGGTTTTCGTCCTTATACTTCTGTACCGTCGACCAGAGGGGAGCATCTCGAAAATCCCAAAAGCTGGATGTGATTCGTCCTGGCCGATTGATTGATTGTACCACTGAGACAGACCTGTTTGATCAGTGGCAGTAACAGTCAGAGGATGAGTGTGGAGACCAGGGTGGGTAGTGAGTGAGGATGAGTGTGGAGACCAGGGTGGATAGTGAGGATGAGTGTGGAGACCAGGGTGGATAGTGAGGATGAGTGTGGAGACCAGGGTGGGTAGTGAGGATGAGTGTGGAGACCAGGGTGGGTAGTGAGGATGAGTGTGGAGACCAGGGTGGGTAGTGAGGATGAGTGTGGAGACCAGGGTGGATAGTGAGGATGAGTGTGGAGACCAGGGTGGGTAGTGAGGATGAGTGTGGAGACCAGGGTGGGTAGTGAGGATGAGTGTGGAGACCAGGGTGGGTAGTGAGGATGAGTGTGGAGACCAGGGTGGATAGTGAGGATGAGTGTGGAGACCAGGGTGGATAGTGAGGATGAGTGTGGAGACCAGGGTGGATAGTGAGGATGAGTGTGGAGACCAGGGTGGATAGTGAGGATGAGTGTGGAGACCAGGGTGGATAGTGAGGATGAGTGTGGAGACCAGGGTGGATAGTGAGTGAGGATGAGTGTGGAGACCAGGGTGGGTAGTGAGGATGAGTGTGGAGACCAGGGTGGGTAGTGAGTGAGGATGAGTGTGGAGACCAGGGTGGATAGTGAGGATGAGTGTGGAGACCAGGGTGGATAGTGAGGATGAGTGTGGAGACCAGGGTGGATAGTGAGGATGAGTGTGGAGACCAGGGTGGATAGTGAGGATGAGTGTGGAGACCAGGGTGGGTAGTGAGGATGAGTGTGGAGACCAGGGTGGGTAGTGAGGATGAGTGTGGAGACCAGGGTGGGTAGTGAGGATGAGTGTGGAGACCAGGGTGGATAGTGAGGATGAGTGTGGAGACCAGGGTGGATAGTGAGGATGAGTGTGGAGACCAGGGTGGATAGTGAGGATGAGTGTGGAGACCAGGGTGGATAGTGAGGATGAGTGTGGAGACCAGGGTGGGTAGTGAGGATGTGTGGAGACCAGGGTGGATAGTGAGGATGAGTGTGGAGACCAGGGTGGGTAGTGAGGATGAGTGTGGAGACCAGGGTGGGTTGTGAGGATGAGTGTGGAGACCAGGGTGGATAGTGAGGATGAGTGTGGAGACCAGGGTGGGTAGTGAGGATGAGTGTGGAGACCAGGGTGGGTTGTGAGGATGAGTGTGGAGACCAGGGTGGGTAGTGAGGATGAGTGTGGAGACCAGGGTGGATAGTGAGTGAGGATTAGTGTGGAGACCAGGGTGGGTAGTGAGGATGAGTGTGGAGACCAGGGTGGATAGTGAGTGAGGATGAGTGTGGAGACCAGGGTGGGTAGTGAGGATGAGTGTGGAGACCAGGGTGAGTAGTGAGGATGAGTGTGGAGACCAGGGTGGGTAGTGAGTGAGGATGAGTGTGGAGACCAGGGTGGATAGTGAGTGAGGATGAGTGTGGAGACCAGGGTGGGTAGTGAGGATGAGTGTGGAGACCAGGGTGGGTAGTGAGTGAGGATGAGTGTGGAGACCAGGGTGGGTAGTGAGGATGAGTGTGGAGACCAGGGTGGATAGTGAGTGAGGATGAGTGTGGAGACCAGGGTGGGTAGTGAGGATGAGTGGAGACCAGGGTGGGTAGTGAGTGAGGATGAGTGTGGAGACCAGGGTGGGTAGTGAGGATGAGTGTGGAGACCAGGATGGATAGTGAGGATGAGTGTTGAGACCAGGGTGGATAGTGAGGATGAGTGTGGAGACCAGGGTGGGTAGTGAGTGAGGATGAGTGTGGAGACCAGGGTGGATAGTGAGGATGAGTGTGGAGACCAGGGTGGGTAGTGAGGATGAGTGTGGAGACCAGGGTGGATAGTGAGGATGAGTGTGGAGACCAGGGTGGGTAGTGAGGATGAGTGTGGAGACCAGGGTGGATAGTGAGGATGAGTGTGGAGACCAGGGTGGATAGTGAGGATGAGTGTGGAGACCAGGGTGGATAGTGAGTGAGGATGAGTGTGGAGACCAGGGTGGGTAGTGAGGATGAGTGTGGAGACCAGGGTGGGTAGTGAGTGAGGATGAGTGTGGAGACCAGGGTGGATAGTGAGGATGAGTGTGGAGACCAGGGTGGATAGTGAGGATGAGTGTGGAGACCAGGGTGGATAGTGAGGATGAGTGTGGAGACCAGGGTGGGTAGTGAGTGAGGATGAGTGTGGAGACCAGGGTGGATAGTGAGGATGAGTGTGGAGACCAGGGTGGGTAGTGAGGATGAGTGTGGAGACCAGGGTGGGTAGTGAGTGAGGATGAGTGTGGAGACCAGGGTGGATAGTGAGTGAGGATGAGTGTGGAGACCAGGGTGGGTAGTGAGTGAGGATGAGTGTGGAGACCAGGGTGGATAGTGAGTGAGGATGAGTGTGGAGACCAGGGTGGGTAGTGAGTGAGGATGAGTGTGGAGACCAGGGTGGATAGTGAGTGAGGATGAGTGTGGAGACCAGGGTGGATAGTGAGTGAGGATGAGTGTGGAGACCAGGGTGGATAGTGAGGATGAGTGTGGAGACCAGGGTGGGTAGTGAGGATGAGTGTGGAGACCAGGGTGGATAGTGAGTGAGGATGAGTGTGGAGACCAGGGTGGATAGTGAGTGAGGATGAGTGTGGAGACCAGGGTGGATAGTGAGTGAGGATGAGTGTGGAGACCAGGGTGGATAGTGAGGATGAGTGTGGAGACCAGGGTGGGTAGTGAGGATGAGTGTGGAGACCAGGGTGGATAGTGAGTGAGGATGAGTGTGGAGACCAGGGTGGGTAGTGAGGATGAGTGTGGAGACCAGGGTGGATAGTGAGGATGAGTGTGGAGACCAGGGTGGGTAGTGAGGATGAGTGTGGAGACCAGGGTGGATAGTGAGTGAGGATGAGTGTGGAGACCAGGGTGGATAGTGAGTGAGGATGAGTGTGGAGACCAGGGTGGATAGTGAGTGAGGATGAGTGTGGAGACCAGGGTGGATAGTGAGTGAGGATGAGTGTGGAGACCAGGGTGGATAGTGAGGATGAGTGTGGAGACCAGGGTGGATAGTGAGGATGAGTGTGGAGACCAGGGTGGGTAGTGAGTGAGGATGAGTGTGGAGACCAGGGTGGGTAGTGAGGATGAGTGTGGAGACCAGGGTGGGTAGTGAGGATGTGTGGAGACCAGGGTGGGTAGTGAGGATGAGTGTGGAGACCAGGGTGGGTAGTGAGGATGAGTGTGGAGACCAGGGTGGGTAGTGAGTGAGGATGAGTGTGGAGACCAGGGTGGGTAGTGAGGATGAGTGTTGAGTAGGGTGGGTAGTGAGTGAGGATGAGTGTGGAGACCAGGGTGGATAGTGAGGATGAGTGTGGAGACCAGGGTGGGTAGTGAGGATGAGTGTGGAGACCAGGGTGGGTAGTGAGGATGAGTGTGGAGACCAGGGTGGGTAGTGAGGATGAGTGTGGAGACCAGGGTGGGTAGTGAGGATGAGTGTGGAGACCAGGGTGGGTAGTGAGGATGAGTGTGGAGACCAGGGTGGGTAGTGAGTGAGGATGAGTGTGGAGACCAGGGTGGATAGTGAGGATGAGTGTGGAGACCAGGGTGGGTAGTGAGGATGAGTGTGGAGACCAGGGTGGATAGTGAGGATGAGTGTGGAGACCAGGGTGGGTAGTGAGGATGAGTGTGGAGACCAGGGTGGGTAGTGAGGATGAGTGTGGAGACCAGGGTGGGTAGTGAGTGAGGATGAGTGTGGAGACCAGGGTGGGTAGTGAGGATGAGTGTGGAGACCAGGGTGGATAGTGAGGATGAGTGTGGAGACCAGGGTGGGTAGTGAGGATGAGTGTGGAGACCAGGGTGGGTAGTGAGTGAGGATGAGTGTGGAGACCAGGGTGGATAGTGAGGATGAGTGTGGAGACCAGGGTGGGTAGTGAGGATGAGTGTGGAGACCAGGGTGGGTAGTGAGTGAGGATGAGTGTGGAGACCAGGGTGGATAGTGAGGATGAGTGTGGAGACCAGGGTGGGTAGTGAGGATGAGTGTGGAGACCAGGGTGGATAGTGAGTGAGGATGAGTGTGGAGACCAGGGTGGATAGTGAGGATGAGTGGAGACCAGGGTGGATAGTGAGGATGAGTGGAGACCAGGGTGGGTAGTGAGTGAGGATGAGTGTGGAGACCAGGGTGGATAGTGCGTGAGGATGAGTGTGGAGACCAGGGTGGGTAGTGAGGATGAGTGTGGAGACCAGGGTGGATAGTGAGGATGAGTGTGGAGACCAGGGTGCGTAGTGAGGATGAGTGTGGAGACCAGGGTGGGTAGTGAGGATGTGTGGAGACCAGGGTGGATAGTGAGGATGAGTGTGGAGACCAGGGTGGGTAGTGAGGATGAGTGTGGAGACCAGGGTGGATAGTGAGTGAGGATGAGTGTGGAGACCAGGGTGGGTAGTGAGTGAGGATGAGTGTGGAGACCAGGGTGGGTAGTGAGGATGTGTGGAGACCAGGGTGGATAGTGAGGATGAGTGTGGAGACCAGGGTGGGTAGTGAGGATGAGTGTGGAGACCAGGGTGGATAGTGAGTGAGGATGAGTGTGGAGACCAGGGTGGGTAGTGAGTGAGGATGAGTGTGGAGACCAGGGTGGATAGTGAGGATGAGTGTGGAGACCAGGGTGGGTAGTGAGGATGAGTGTGGAGACCAGGGTGGGTAGTGAGGATGAGTGTGGAGACCAGGGTGGATAGTGAGTGAGGATGAGTGTGGAGACCAGGGTGGATAGTGAGTGAGGATGAGTGTGGAGACCAGGGTGGGTTGTGAGGATGAGTGTTGAGACCAGGGTGAGTAGTGAGGATGAGTGTGGAGACCAGGGTGGATAGTGAGTGAGGATGAGTGTGGAGACCAGGGTGGATAGTGAGGATGAGTGTTGAGACCAGGGTGAGTAGTGAGGATGAGTGTGGAGACCAGGGTGGATAGTGAGTGAGGATGAGTGTGGAGACCAGGGTGGGTAGTGAGGATGAGTGTGGAGACCAGGGTGGGTAGTGAGGATGAGTGTGGAGACCAGGGTGGGTAGTGAGGATGAGTGTGGAGACCAGGGTGAGTAGTGAGAGGGACAGAGCTCAGTCAAGTGATCAACTTAAAGAAGGTGTCTGTGCCTGAACCCACAATGTGGGACCTCATGGCCGTGATTACAGGTTTGAACAGTAATGAGATAAAGGAAGGAATGAGAGAAATCAGGGTGCTACTATAGCTAGTCTTAAGGATGGTATCAAAGACTTGGAGAAATCAGGGTGCTACATTAGCCAGTCTTGAGGATGATATCAAAGACTTGGAGAAATCAGAGTGCTACGTTAGCTAGTCTTAAGGATGGTATCAAAGACTTGGAGAAATCAGGGTGCTACGTTAGCTAGTCTTAAGGATGGTATCAAAGACTTGGAGAAATCAGTGTGCTATGATAGCTAGTCTTAAGGATGATATCAAAGACTTGGAGAAATCAGTGTGCTACGATAGCTAGTCTTAAGGATGATATCAAAGACTTGGAGAAATCAGGGTGCTACGTTAGCTAGTCTTAAAGATGATATCAACGACTTGGAGAAATCAGAGTGCTACGTTAGCCAGTCTTAAGGATGATATCAAAGACTTGGAGAAATCAGAGTGCTACGTTAGCTAGTCTTAAGGATGGTATCAAAGACTTGGAGAAATCAGAGTGCTACGTTAGCCAGTCTTAAGGATGGTATCAAAGACTTGGAGAAATCAGTGTGCTATGATAGCTAGTCTTAAGGATGATATTAAAGACTTGGAGAAATCAGTGTGCTACGATAGCTAGTCTTAAGGATGATATCAAAGACTTGGAGAAATCAGGGTGCTACGTTAGCTGGTCTTAAAGATGATATCAACGACTTGGAGAAATCAGAGTGCTACGATAGCTAGTCTTAAAGATGATATCAAAGACTTGGAGAAATCAGGGTGCTACGTTAGCCAGTCTTAAGGATGGTATCAAAGACTTGGAGAAATCAGTGTGCTACGATAGCTAGTCTTAAGGATGATATCAAAGACTTGGAGAAATCAGAGTGCTACGATAGCTAGTCTTAAGGATGATATCAAAGACTTGGAGAAATCAGGGTGCTACGTTAGCCAGTCTTAAGGATGGTATCAAAGACTTGGAGAAATCAGGGTGCTACGATAGCTAGTCTTAAGGATGATATCAAAGACTTGGAGAAATCAGGGTGCTACGATAGCTAGTCTTAAGTGGTCTGCTGTTAAATCAGTGATAATGTCTTGGTTTCTTGGCACATGTGTTTGTAAAGTGATTATTTAAGTGATCTGCTGTTAAATCAGTGATAATGTCTTGGTTTCTTGGCACATGTGTTTGTAAAGTGATTATTTAAGTGGTCTGCTGTTAAATCAGTGATAATGTCTTGGTTTCTTGACACATGTGTTTGTAAAGTGATTATTTAAGTGATCTGCTGTTAAATCAGTGATAATGTCTTGGTTTCTTGACACATGTGTTTGTAAAGTGATTATTTAAGTGATCTGCTGTTAAATCAGTGATAATGTCTTGGTTTCTTGACACATGTGTTTGTAAAGTGATTATTTAAGTGATCTGCTGTTAAATCAGTGATAATGTCTTGGTTTCTTGACACATGTGTTTGTAAAGTGATTATTTAAGTGATCTGCTGTTAAATCAGTGATAATGTCTTGGTTTCTTGACACATGTGTTTGTAAAGTGATTATTTAAGTGATCTGCTGTTAAATCAGTGATAATGTCTTGGTTTCTTGACACATGTGTTTGTAAAGTGATTATTTAAGTGATCTGCTGTTAAATCAGTGATAATGTCTTGGTTTCTTGACACATGTGTTTGTAAAGTGATTATTTAAGTGATCTGCTGT
>NC_134887.1:1354021-1374021 GCF_041734735.1 Babylonia areolata
GGAAGCATATTGTGGGAACAAACCAACTGAGAAAACAAGGAAAGACAAGAGCGGCAGGCCTTCAAGACACTTGTGATACACTTTAAAAAAAAATCTAATAGTTAATATGTGTTCTGTATTTGTTATTATAAAGCTTCGGGTTAAAAAAAAAAGAGAGAAAAAAAGTCATAACCAGATTCGAACCCCGCATGTTCGGGTGAGAAGAAACTGTCTTACCGATTACACTATAATTTTTATTATTTTTTAAGTCCTAACAGATTCGAACCCCGCGTGTTCGGGTGAGAAGAAACTGTCTTACCGATTACACTATCGTGGCTCCTTAACTGACGTTCTAAAATTTAATATTTGAACATACTTTTTTTAAAGGGCGATAAATCAATTGCTGTATTCGCAGTGAGAACGCTGTTTAAATCATATTATTCTGGTGTATCTTGGGCGTTCAAAAAATCAATAAAAAAAAAATCTTTTTAAGTCCGCGGTAAAGGAGACGTGGCTGTCGCCGCAATCACACATTTAGCCGTTTTCTCTAGATCTAGATAGATGTACAAGCAGGCAAACCACACAATAGAGAGTTACAGTAGTTAAGGCGAGAGAGAATGAGAGACACGACAAGTCTAGATGTTGCGTCAATGGACAGATATTTCCGGATGGAACTGATGTGCCGCAATTGACAGTAGCAGGATTGACATATCTGACTGGTAATTTTTTGCATGGACAGTGTGTTGTCAAGGACAACGCCGAGGTTCCTGGCTGAACTGGGTAAAGAGGTATGGATGTACTGCCAAGTTTGATTGTGTCAGTTGTGATGGAAGAGAGTTTTTGTTTAGTTCCCATGATTATTGCTTCAGTTTTGTAACTTATTTAGAGTCATCCAGTTTTGAATGTCCAGGAAGCAGTTGGATGTTTCTTGCAAGAGCGACGACAGTTTATCAGGTGTATTCTACTGGAGTTGAGAGTCGTCAGCATAAGAATGATGACTGACATTCTGGCGGTTGATAATTTCAGTGAGAGGAGCAGTGTACAGTGTGAAAAGCACTGGCCCTAAAACAGATCCCTGTGGGACTCCATGTTCCGAGTTCAGACTGGAAGTTATTAACAATGACAGACTGGAATCGATCAGTGAGATAAGATTTGAACCAGTTTAGAACAGTGCCGTTGATACCAAACGTAAAATGAAGACGGGAAAGAAGGATTGAATGGTCTATCGTGTCAAAGGCGGCTGACAAGTCGAGAAGAGTGAGAAGGGAGATATGTCCTGAGTCGGACGCTAGCAGTAGATTATTCAGGGTGTGGAGGAGAGTGGTTTCGGTGCTGTGGTCAGCACGATGGGCAGACTGAAATGGGTGGATGAGATTGTTGAAACAAAGGTGGTTGTTGAGCTGCTTCAGGAGAGCTCTTTCAAGGAGTTTGGACAGGAATGGGAGATTAGAAACTGGTGGATAGTTTTTCAAAATGTTTGCGTCAAGGTTGGATTGCTTCAGAAAAGGCCGGACGATTGCAGTTTTGAAAGTAGATGGAAACGTTCCACTGAGATGGGATGAGTGACACAGTGTCACAAATATTCTGTCTCCATGACGTGACACAGTGTCACAAATATTCTGTAACCATGACTTGACACAGTGTCACAAATATTCTGTCTCCATGACGTGACACAGTGTCACAAATATTTTGTCTCCATGACGTGACACATTGTCACAAATATCCTGTCTCCATGACGTGACACAGTGTCACAAATATTCTGTCTCCATGACGTGACACAGTGTCACAAATATTCTGTAACCATGACTTGACACAGTGTCACATATATTCTGTCTCCATGACGTGACACAGTGTCACAAATATTCTGTAACCATGACTTGACACAGTGTCACAAATATTCTGTCTCCATGACGTGACACAGTGTCACAAATATTCTGTCTCCATGACTTGACACAGTGTCACAAATATTCTGTCTCCATGACTTGACACAGTGTCACAAATATTCTGTCTCCATGACTTGACACAGTGTCACAAATATTCTGTAACCATGACGTGACACAGTGTCACAAATATTCTGTAACCATGACGTGACACAGTGTCACAAATATTCTGTCTCCATGACGTGACACAGTGTCACAAATATTCTGTCTCCATGACTTGACACAGTGTCACAAATATTGTCTCCATGACGTGACACAGTGTCACAGATATTCTGTCTCCATGACGTGACACAGTGTCACAAATATTCTGTCTCCATGACTTGACTACAGTGTCACAAATATTCTGTCTCCATGACGTGACACAGTGTCACAAATATTCTGTCTCCATGACGTGACACAGTGTCACAAATATTCTGTAACCATGACTTGACTACAGTGTCACAAATATTCTGTCTCCATGACTTGACACAGTGTCACAAATATTCTGTTACCATGACTTGACACAGTGTCACAAATATTCTGTAAGCATGACGTGACACAGTGTCACAAATATTTTGTCTCCATGACGTGACACAGTGTCACAAATATTCTGTCTCTATGACTTGACACAGTGTCACAAATGTTTTGTCTCCATGACTTGACACAGTGTCACAAATATTCTGTCTCCATGACTTGACACAGTGTCACAAATATTCTGTAACCATGACTTGCCACAGTGTCACAAATATTCTGTCTCCATGACGTGACACAGTGTCACAAATATTCTGTCTCCATGACGTGACACAGTGTCACAAATATTTTGTCTCCATGACGTGACACAGTGTCACAAATATTCTGTCTCCATGACTTGACACAGTGTCACAAATATTCTGTCACCATGACTTGACACAGTGTCACAAATAAACTGTTTCAAAGGGTTAGTTGTTTGCTGTTCTTATAGCCCATAAGTCTCAACCTGTTATAGCCCATAAGCCTCAGCCTGCTATAGCCCTTAAGCCTCAACCTGCTATAGCCCTTAAGCCTCAACCTGTTATAGCCCTTAAGCCTCAACCTCTTATAGCCCATAAGCCTCGATCTGTTATAGCCCTCAAGCCTCAACCTGTTATAGCCCTTAAGCCTCAACCTGTTATAGCCCTTAAGCCTCAACCTGCTGTAGCCCTTAAGCCTCAACCTGTTATAGCATATAAGCCTCAACCTGTTGTAGCCCTTAAGCCTCAACTTGTTGTAGCCCTTAAGCCTCAACCTGTTACAGCCCTTAAGCCTCAACCTGTTATAGCCCTTAAGCCTCAACCTGTTATAGCCCTTAAGCCTCAACCTCTTATAGCCCATAAGCCTCAACCTGTTATAGCCCTTAAGCCTCAACCTGTTATAGCCCTTAAGCCTCAACCTGCTATAGCCCTTAAGCCTCAACCTCTTATATCCCTTAAGCCTCAACCTGTTATAGCCCATAAGCCTCAACCTGTTATAGCCCTTAAGCCTCAACCTCTTATTGCCCTTAAGCCTCAACCTGTTATAGCCCTTAAGCCTCAACCTCTTATTGCCCTCAAGCCTCAACCTCTTATAGCCCATAAGCCTCAACCTGCTATAGCCCTTAAGCCTCAACCTCTTATTGCCCTTAAGCCTCAACCTGTTATAGCCCTTAAGCCTCAACCTGCTATAGCCCTTAAGCCTCAACCTCTTATAGCCCATAAGCCTCAACCTGTTATAGCCCTTAAGCCTCAACCTCTTATAGCCCTTAAGCCTCAACCTCTTATTGCCCTTAAGCCTCAACCTGCTATAGCCCTTAAGCCTCAACCTCTTATAGCCCTTAAGCCTCAACCTCTTATTGCCCTTAAGCCTCAACCTGTTATAGCCCTTAAGCCTCAACCTGCTATAGCCCTTAAGCCTCAACCTCTTATAGCCCTTAAGCCTCAACCTCTTATTGCCCTCAAGCCTCAACCTCTTATAGCCCATAAGCCTCGATCTGTTATAGCCCTTAAGCCTCAATCTTGTATAGCTCTTAAGCCTCTACCTCTTATAGCCCATAAGCCTCGATCTGTTATAGCCCTTAAGCCTCAATCTTGTATAGCTCTTAAACCTCTACCTCACCAATCTATAAACACACCACCAATAATGGGCGAAACTGCACGTTTTCATTGACATGGTAAAACAGACAAACAGACACATCACAAAGTGGAAAATAACATTACTGGTAAGTTTTCAGGTCTGGATTTTTTTTTAAAGTGCAGCTTCTTTTTCTGTTCTCCCCCTACCCTCCCCCCAAAACACCCCTAACCCCCTCCCCTCCTTTTTTATGAAGGTAAGAAGAGGCAAAAAAATATAAAATAAGAATTTTAAAAAATAAAAAAATAAAAAATGCATCGAGCAGGCGCCTATGGCACCGATCACGTTGATTCGAAGCTGCGGCAACGCCTACCAAGGAATCGGCTGGCTTGCTGGAAAGGCTCGTCGAGTCCTGTGTCGGATTACGTATGTAAGTTGACTTTGTGGAATTCTGATGTTGTCTTCTTCTTATCTCTGTTTCTTATACGAAGAAGGTTGATTTGAACAGGGTTTCCGGTTACGTGTTTTTGTTCATTTAATTGTACCGAGTGTGACAGGAGCACGAGGCGTGTTCTGTCTCCATGTCGCTTCATTCACAGTGTTGGATGGCTCGTTGTCCAGCCTTCTGTCCTGAACCTGTGTCACTCTCCTGCTTCATTCACATTTACGTGTATGACCGTTTTGTTTATTTACCCCGTCATAATTTATAGGCAGCCATCCTCCGTTATCGGGGGTGTGCATGCTGGGTATGTTCTTGTTTCCCAACCCACCAAAAGCTGACATGGATTGCAGGATCTTTAACGTGCGTATTTGATCTTCTGTGTGTGTATACACAAATATGCATGCTTCCATTTTAGCATTTTCAGTGCTTTTTCTTTAAAACGGTGTGTGTGGGTGCAAGTGCGCGCCGCGGGCTTTTGTGTGTGTGTGTGTGTGTGTGTGTGTGTGTGTGTGTGTACTAGAGTGAGAGAGCAAGGGTGGGGCGGGGTGTGGGGGGTGGATTAGTTAGAGGAGTGAGAGAGCTAGGGTGGGGCGGGGTGTGGGGGGTGGATTAGTTAGGGGAGTGAGAGAGCTAGGGTGGGGCGAGGTGTGGGGGGTGGATTAGTTAGGGGAGTTAGAGAGCTAGGGTGTGGTGTGGTGGATTAGTTAGGGGAGTGAGAGAGCTAGGGTGGGGTGTGGTGGATTAGTTAGGGGAGTTAGAGAGCTAGGGTATGGTGTGGTGGATTAGTTAGGGGAGTGAGAGAGCTAGGGTGGGGTGTGGTGGATTAGTTAGGGGAGTTAGAGAGCTAGGGTATGGTGTGGTGGATTAGTTAGGGGAGTTAGAGAGCTAGGGTATGGTGTGGTGGATTAGTTAGGGGAGTGAGAAAGCTAGGGTATGGTGTGGTGGGTTAGTTAGGGGAGTGAGAAAGCTAGGGTGGGGTGTGGTGGATTAGTTAGGGGAGTGAGAAAGCTAGGGTGTGGTGTGGTGGATTAGTTAGGGGAGTGAGAGAGCTAGGGTGTGGTGTGGTGGATTAGTTAGGGGAGTGAGAGAGCTAGGGTGTGGTGTGGTGGATTAGTTAGAGGAGTGAGAGAGCTAGGGTGTGGTGTGGTGGATTAGTTAGGGGAGTGAGAAAGCTAGGGTGTGGTGTGGTGGATTAGTTAGGGGAGTTAGAGAGCTAGGGTGGGGTGTGGTGGATTAGTTAGAGGAGTGAGAGAGCTAGGGTGTGGTGTGGTGGATTAGTTAGAGGAGTGAGAGAGCTAGGGTAGGGTGTGGGGTGTGTGGATTAGTTAGAGGAGTGAGAGAGCTAGGGTGTGGTGCGGTGGATTAGTTAGAGGAGTGAGAGAGCTAGGGTGGGGCGGGGAGGCACTGAGAAGTCTACAACACACAGGGACACTTTCAGTCCAGCATCAGGAACAGCCCGTGAGTCTGATTCATGACACATTTACGTTTTTCAGTTATCAGGGTTCAGGGAAACACTCAGTGAATCACACACAAGGCCAAGACTTGACAGATAGTGTCCCAGTGGGTGATAAACGGACGAAGGTGTGCACTCATAACGTACGACATAATTATCATTTGTCTGTGTTTGCCCTACTCATGCAGCAGGTGCGTGATTGTGTCGCTCGTGGTGCAGCTATCCTCAAACTGCCGCTGTCCTCAAACTGCTGTTATCTTAACTTGCAGACACAAATGATAACGGAAGCCCCGCTCAACCCTCAGCGCAGTAACGTAAAGTGCCGATGCAACAGTCTTTGTCGTCAGCACTCGTTCTGAAACGTTCCATGGAAGAGGAAGTTCAGATTCTCATCCGTTACACTGAGCGACAAGATACATTCGTGAGAAGATCATGCAGTGTAAAGTAAGTTTAGGCGTTCTGCACTCAAGCAGGAAAGGTCAGATGAGTTCAGGCACTGAGGGAAAATACAAGAAGATACAAGACAGGCAAGGCCTTCAAGACTCACTTGTGATAAATTAAGTCCCCTAGCATTAATTACAGAGTAATTTCCCTTCTTTACCTCTGCACCAAAACGTTTGCAAAATAAATAAAAATTCCATGCTTAGCAAGAGAAGTTCCTGTTTGAACAAAAAATGATAATAATGATTCCTCTTGTTGTTGTGTCAGAATAAGAGGTCAAAGTGCCATGTTTAGAGAATACAAAAAATATAAATATAACAGTAAATGCAGTTTGCATATAATTAGGCTTCTTTTTTTATTTTTTTGTGCCCATCCCAGAGGTGCAATATTGCTTTAAACAAGATGACTGGAAAGAACTGAATTTTCCCTATTTTTATGCCAAATTTGGTGTCAACTGACAAAGTATTTGCAGAGAAAATGTCAAATGTTAAAGTTTACCACGGACACACAGTCACACGGACACACACACACACACACACACACACACACACACACACACACACACACACACAACCGAACACCGGGTTAAAACATAGACTCACTTTGTTTACACAAGTGGGGGCATGGTGTGTCAGCTGGGGGTATGGTGTGTCAGCTGGGGGCATGGTGTGTCAGCTGGGGGTATGGTGTGTCAGCTGGGGGTATGGTGTGGTGTGCCAGCTGGGGGCATGGTGTGTCAGCTGGGGGTATGGTGTGTCAGCTGGGGGTATGGTGTGGTGTGTCAGCTGGGGGTATGGTGTGTCAGCTGGGGGTATGGTGTGTCAGCTGGGGGCATGGTGTGGTGTGTCAGCTGGGGGTATGGTGTGTCAGCTGGGGGTATGGTGTGTCAGCTGGGGGCATGGTGTGGTGTGTCAGCTGGGGGTATGGTGTGTCAGCTGGGGGTATGGTGTGTCAGCTGGGGGCATGGTGTGGTGTGTCAGCTGGGGGTATGGTGTGTCAGCTGGGGGTATGGTGTGCCAGCTGGGGGTATGGTGTGCCAGCTGGGGGTATGGTGTGTCAGCTGGGGGTATGGTGTGCCAGCTGGGGGTATGGTGTGGTGTGTCAGCTGGGGTATGGTGTGTCAGCTGGGGGTATGGTGTGGTGTGTCAGCTGGGGTATGGTGTGTCAGCTGGGGGTATGGTGTGGTGTGTCAGCTGGGGTATGGTGTGTCAGCTGGGGGTATGATGTGTCAGCTGGGGGTATGGTGTGTCAGCTGGGGTATGGTGTGTCAGCTGGGGGTATGGTGTGTCAGCTGGGGGTATGGTGTGCCAGCTGGGGGTATGGTGTGCCAGCTGGGGGCATGGTGTGCCAGCTGGGGGTATGGTGTGCCAGCTGGGGGTATGGTGTGGTGTGCCAGCTGGGGGTATGGTGTGTCAGCTGGGGGTATGGTGTGCCAGCTGGGGGTATGGTGTGTCAGCTGGGGGTATGGTGTGCCAGCTGGGGGTATGGTGTGTCAGCTGGGGGCATGGTGTGCCAGCTGGGGTATGGTGTGCCAGCTGGGGGCATGGTGTGCCAGCTGGGGGTATGGTGTGTCAGCTGGGGGTATGGTGTGGTGTGCCAGCTGGGGGTATGGTGTGCCAGCTGGGGGTATGGTGTGGTGTGCCAGCTGGGGGTATGGTGTGTCAGCTGGGGGTATGGTGTGTCAGCTGGGGGTATGGTGTGTCAGCTGGGGGTATGGTGTGCCAGCTGGGGGTATGGTGTGTCAGCTGGGGGTATGGTATGGTGTGTCAGCTGGGGGTATGGTGTGGTATGTCAGCTGGGGGTATGGTGTGTCAGCTGGGGGTATGGTGTGTCAGCTGGGGGTATGGTGTGCCAGCTGGGGGTATGGTGTGTCAGCTGGGGGTATGGTGTGGTGTGTCAGCTGGGGGTATGGTGTGTCAGCTGGGGGTATGGTGTGTCAGCTGGGGGCATGGTGTGGTGTGTCAGCTGGGGGTATGGTGTGTCAGCTGGGGGTATGGTGTGTCAGCTGGGGGCATGGTGTGGTGTGTCAGCTGGGGGTATGGTGTGTCAGCTGGGGGTATGGTGTGTCAGCTGGGGGCATGGTGTGGTGTGTCAGCTGGGGGTATGGTGTGTCAGCTGGGGGCATGGTGTGTCAGCTGGGGGTATGGTGTGTCAGCTGGGGGTATGGTGTGTCAGCTGGGGGTATGGTATGGTGTGTCAGCTGGGGGTATGGTGTGGTATGTCAGCTGGGGGCATGGTGTGGTGTCAGCTGGGGGTATGGTATGGTGTGTCAGCTGGGGGCATGGTGTGGTGTGTCAGCTGGGGGTATGGTGTGTCAGCTGGGGGCATGGTGTGGTGTGTCAGCTGGGGGTATGGTGTGTCAGCTGGGGGTATGGTGTGCCAGCTGGGGGTATGGTGTGTCAGCTGGGGGTATGGTGTGTCAGCTGGGGGTATGGTGTGTCAGCTGGGGTATGGTGTGTCAGCTGGGGTATGGTGTGGTGTGCCAGCTGGGGGCATGGTGTGGTGTGCCAGCTGGGGTATGGTGTGGTGTGCCAGCTGGGGGTATGGTGTGCCAGCTGGGGGCATGGTGTGCCAGCTGGGGTATGGTGTGCCAGCTGGGGGCATGGTGTGCCAGCTGGGGTATGGTGTGCCAGCTGGGGGCATGGTGTGCCAGCTGGGGGTATGGTGTGGTGTGCCAGCTGGGGGCATGGTGTGCCAGCTGGGGGTATGGTGTGTCAGCTGGGGGTATGGTGTGTCAGCTGGGGGTATGGTGTGTCAGCTGGGGGTATGGTGTGTCAGCTGGGGTATGGTGTGTCAGCTGGGGCATGGTGTGTCAGCTGGGGGCATGGTGTGGTGTGTCAGCTGGGGGTATGGTGTGTCAGCTGGGGTATGGTGTGGTGTGTCAGCTGGGGGCATGGTGTGCCAGCTGGGGGTATGGTGTGTCAGCTGGGGTATGGTGTGGTGTGTCAGCTGGGGGTATGGTGTGTGCGAGCTGGGGGTATGGTGTGTCAGCTGGGGTATGGTGTGTCAGCTGGGGGTATGGTGTGTCAGCTGGGGTATGGTGTGTCAGCTGGGGCATGGTGTGCCAGCTGGGGGTATGGTGTGTCAGCTGGGGTATGGTGTGGTGTGTCAGCTGGGGGTATGGTGTGTCAGCTGGGGGTATGGTGTGTCAGCTGGGGGTATGGTGTGTCAGCTGGGGTATGGTGTGGTGTGTCAGCTGGGGGCATGGTGTGTCAGCTGGGGTATGGTGTGCCAGCTGGGGGTATGGTGTGTCAGCTGGGGGTATGGTGTGTCAGCTGGGGCATGGTGTGCCAGCTGGAGGTGCTCATTTTCTTTTGGAAGTCTCGAGTGTGTGTGGTTTGAGTCAGTTTTAAAATTCTAAATATTTCCCTCTGCTTCGTCGCGTCTATTTTAACTTTGAAAAAAGTAAAAATAAAATAAAGACGTGCCGGTCAGGTTCTACATTGATTCCTCATTAATTAGACATACAATTCGTGCAGTTAACATTTTTTCGAGGATAACGGCAATGTTCGAGGACTAACGATAATGTAACGGCAATGTTCGAGAATAACGACAATGTAACGGCAATGTTCGAGGATAACGTCAATGTTCGAGGATAACGACAATGTTCGAGGATAACGGCAATGTTCGAGGACTAACGACAATGTAACGACAGTGTTCGAGGATAACGACAATGTAACGGCAATGTTCGAGGATAACGACAATGTAACGGCAATGTTCGAGAATAACGACAATGTTCGAGGATAACGGCAATGTTCGAGGATAACGACAATGTTCGAGGATAACGGCAATGTAACGACAATGTTCGAGGATAACGACAATGTTCGAGGATAACGGCAATGTTCGAGGATAACGACAATGTTCGAGGATAACGACAATGTAACGACAGTGTTCGAGGATAACGGCAATGTTCGAGGATAACGACAATGTTCGAGGATAACGGCAATGTTCGAGGATAACGACAATGTTCGAGGATAACGACAATGTAACGACAATGTTCGAGGATAACGACAATGTTCGAGGATAACGACAATATTCGAGGACTAACGACAATGTTCGAGGATAACGACAATGTAACGACAATGTTCGAGGATAACGACAATGTAACGGCAATGTTCGAGGATAACGACAATGTTCGAGGACTAACGACAATGTAACGACAATGTTCGAGGTCTAACGACAATGTTCGAGGATAACGACAATGTAACGACAGTGTTCGAGGATAACGGCAATGTTCGAGGATAACGACAATGTTCGAGGATAACGGCAATGTTCGAGGATAACGACAATGTTCGAGGATAACGGCAATGTAACGGCAATGTTCGAGGATAACGGCAATGTTCGAGGATAACGACAATGTTATGTTCGAGGATAACGGCAATGTTCGAGGATAACGGCAATGTTCGAGGATAACGGCAATGTTCGAGGATAACGGCAATGTACGAGGATAACGGCAATGTTATGTTCGAGGATAACGGCAATGTTCGAGGATAACGACAATGTTATGTTCGAGGATAACGGCAATGTTATGTTCGAGGATAACGGCAATGTTCGAGGATAACGGCAATGTACGAGGATAACGGCAGTGTTCGAGGATAACGACAGTGTTCGAGGATAACGGTAAATCAATCAGAATTTAGGCCTAAACGTACCCCACATGCCATACAGCACTAACCAACTTAATTGACTAGCGGCTTGCTAACATCAATAATGACAAAATTACGGGTGTTCTTTATGTAGATTTTGCTATGGCATTCGATTTTATTGGTCACACTCTTCTCCTCAGGAAACTATAAAAAGTGACGGGTCGTGTCAAAATACTTTAGAGCTTTCATCTTCGTTTTTGTCTGACAGAAAGCAACTGGTTTCCGTTGAAAGATCCGAATCCCAACTTTTATCAGTTACGGTGTACCCGAAGGTTCAGTTTTGTGCCCTATATTATTTTCTACTTACATTAACGACTTAACTTAGAAAAAAAAAAAAGCATTTTCCTTATTCTGTTACCCCCAGAAATAAAAGTAATTCATTCATTCATTCATTCTCTCAAACTGTTTATTGCTCATGCAACTGTTGGTATGGCGTTATTTCAATTACTGGTTTTGTAACATGTGCATGCTTATTAGATCCAGTTTTTTTCTTACTTTGATAATTATCTGAAATAATCAATTTTCATGTGTAGTACACTCACTCTCTCTCTCTCCCCTCTCCGCTCTCTCTCGATTCTCTCTCTCTTTCTCACTCTCTCGCTCTGGGGGGGGGGGGGGGGGGGGGGGGGGGGGGCGGGGGGGCTGGAGGGGCGGGGAGGGGGGGTCTGTGTTGGGGGGTAGGTGGTTAAAGATTCCCCTCTCATTCTCCTCTAGAAGTGCTGTAAATTGCAAATTACCATGTATGTAACCGTGATTATAAAGTGCACGCTGTATTGATATAATGATGTCCCCCTTAGTTTCATTTTACTGTTTTCCCTTCAAGGGCTACATGGGGGAAAAAGCATTGTCTTAATTGCTTTCTCTATTACCGTCAGAAAAGGAAATTTATTCAGTTCAATTCAACAGCGTGAAAATTTCTACCTCTTCTGCTTGTTTCGTCTCTCTCTCTCTCTCTTCTGACTCTCTCTGTCTGTCTCTCCTGTTTGTCTCTCCTGTCTGTCTCTCCTGTCTGTCTGTCTGTCTCTCCTGTCTGTCTCTCCTGTTTGTCTGTCTGTCTCTCCTGTCTGTCTGTCTGTCTGTCTCTCCTGTCTGTCTGTCTCTCCTGTCTGTCTGTCTCTCCTGTCTGTCTCTCCTGTTTGTCTGTCTGTCTCTCCTGTCTGTCTGTCTCTCCTGTCTGTCTGTCTCTCCTGTCTGTCTCTCCTGTCTGTCTGTCTGTCTCTCCTGTCTGTCTGTCTCTCCTGTCTGTCTGTCTCTCCTGTCTGTCTGTCTGTCTCTCCTGTCTGTCTCTCCTGTCTGTCTGTCTGTCTCTCCTGTCTGTCTGTCTGTCTGTCTGTCTCTCCTGTCTGTCTGTCTGTCTCTCCTGTCTGTCTCTCCTGTCTGTCTGTCTGTCTCTCCTGTCTGTCTGTCTGTCTGTCTGTCTCTCCTGTCTGTCTGTCTGTCTCTCCTGTCTGTCTGTCTGTCTCTCCTGTCTGTCTGTCTGTCTGTCTGTCTCTCCTGTCTGTCTGTCTGTCTCTCCTGTCTGTCTGTCTCTCCGTCTGTCTCTCCTGTCTGTCTGTCTGTCTGTCTCTCCTGTCTGTCTGTCTCTCCTGTCTGTCTGTCTGTCTCTCTTGTCTGTCTGTCTGTCTGTCTGTCTCTCCTGTCTGTCTGTCTGTCTGTCTCTCCTGTCTGTCTCTCCTGTCTGTCTGTCTGTCTGTCTCTCCTGTCTGTCTGTCTGTCTCTCCTGTCTGTCTGTCTGTCTGTCTGTCTGTCTGTCTCTCCTGTCTGTCTGTCTGTCTCTCCTGTCTGTCTCTCCTGTTTGTCTGTCTGTCTCTCCTGTCTGTCTGTCTGTCTCTCCTGTCTGTCTCTCCTGTCTGTCTGTCTGTCTGTCTGTCTCTCCTGTCTGTCTGTCTGTCTGTCTGTCTCTCCTGTCTGTCTGTCTGTCTCTCCTGTCTGTCTGTCTGTCTGTCTGTCTGTCTGTCTGTCTCTCCTGTCTGTCTCTCCTGTCTGTCTGTCTGTCTGTCTGTCTCTCCTGTCTGTCTGTCTGTCTCTCCTGTCTGTCTGTCTGTCTGTCTCTCCTGTCTGTCTGTCTGTCTCTCCTGTCTGTCTGTCTGTCTGTCTCTCCTGTCTGTCTCTCCTGTCTGTCTGTCTGTCTGTCTGTCTGTCTGTCTCTCCTGTCTGTCTGTCTGTCTGTCTGTCTGTCTCTCCTGTCTGTCTCTCTCCTGTCTGTCTGTCTCTCCTGTCTGTCTGTCTGTCTGTCTCTCCTGTCTGTCTCTCCTGTCTGTCTCTCCTGTCTGTCTGTCTGTCTGTCTCTCCTGTCTGTCTGTCTGTCTGTCTCTCTCTCCTGTCTGTCTCTCTCCTGTCTGTCTGTCTCTCCTGTCTGTCTGTCTGTCTGTCTGTCTCTCTCTCCTGTCTGTCTGTCTCTCTCCTGTCTGTCTGTCTCTCTCCTGTCTGTCTCTCTCTCCCTCTCCTGTCTGTCTCTCCTGTCTGTCTCTCTCCTGTCTGTCTCTCTGTCTCTCCTGTCTGTCTCTCTCCTGTCTGTCTCTCTGTCTCTCCTGTCTGTCTCTCTCCTGTCTGTCTCTCTGTCTCTCCTGTCTGTCTGTCTCTCCTGTCTGTCTGTCTCTCCTGTCTGTCTGTCTCTCTCCTGTCTGTCTGTCTCTCCTGTCTGTCTGTCTGTCTGTCTCTCCTGTCTGTCTCTCCTGTCTGTCTGTCTGTCTGTCTCTCCTGTCTGTCTGTCTGTCTCTCCTGTCTGTCTGTCTGTCTCTCCTGTCTGTCTGTCTCTCCTGTCTGTCTGGTCTGTCTCTCTCCTGTCTGTCTGTCTCTCCTGTCTGTCTGTCTGTCTGTCTCTCCTGTCTGTCTCTCCTGTCTGTCTGTCTGTCTGTCTGTCTCTCCTGTCTGTCTGTCTGTCTCTCCTGTCTGTCTGTCTGTCTCTCCTGTCTGTCTGTCTGTCTGTCTGTCTGTCTCTCCTGTCTGTCTCTCCTGTCTGTCTGTCTCTCCTGTCTGTCTGTCTGTCTGTCTCTCCTGTCTGTCTCTCCTGTCTGTCTCTCCTGTCTGTCTGTCTGTCTGTCTGTCTGTCTGTCTCTCCTGTCTGTCTGTCTGTCTGTCTGTCTCTCTCTCCTGTCTGTCTCTCTCCTGTCTGTCTGTCTCTCCTGTCTGTCTGTCTGTCTGTCTCTCCTGTCTGTCTCTCCTGTCTGTCTCTCCTGTCTGTCTGTCTGTCTCTCCTGTCTGTCTGTCTGTCTGTCTCTCTCTCCTGTCTGTCTCTCTCCTGTCTGTCTGTCTCTCCTGTCTGTCTGTCTGTCTGTCTCTCTCTCCTGTCTGTCTCTCTCCTGTCTGTCTGTCTCTCTCCTGTCTGTCTCTCTCTCCCTCTCCTGTCTGTCTCTCCTGTCTGTCTCTCTCCTGTCTGTCTCTCTGTCTCTCCTGTCTGTCTCTCTCCTGTCTGTCTCTCTGTCTCTCCTGTCTGTCTCTCTCCTGTCTGTCTCTCTGTCTCTCCTGTCTGTCTGTCTCTCCTGTCTGTCTGTCTCTCTCCTGTCTGTCTCTCCTGTCTGTTTGTCTCTCTCCTGTCTGTCTGTCTCTCCTGTCTGTCTGTCTCTCCTGTCTGTCTGTCTCTCTCCTGTCTGTCTCTCCTGTCTGTCTCTCTCCTGTCTGTCTCTCTGTCTCTCCTGTCTGTCTCTCTCCTGTCTGTCTCTCTGTCTCTCCTGTCTGTCTCTCTCCTGTCTGTCTCTCTGTCTCTCCTGTCTGTCTGTCTCTCCTGTCTGTCTGTCTCTCTCCTGTCTGTCTCTCCTGTCTGTCTGTCTCTCTCTCCTGTCTGTCTCTCCTGTCTGTCTGTCTCTCCTGTCTGTCTCTCCTGTCTGTCTGTCTCTCCTGTCTGTCTGTCTCTCTCCTGTCTGTCTCTCTCCTGTCTGTCTGTCTCTCTCCTGTCTGTCTGTCTCTCCTGTCTGTCTGTCTCTCTCCTGTCTGTCTGTCTCTCCTGTCTGTCTGTCTCTCCTGTCTGTCTGTCTCTCTCCTGTCTGTCTGTCTCTCCTGTCTGTCTGTCTCTCGTGAATTTCTACCTCTTCTATTTCCTTCTTGCCCCCCCTCCTCTCTCTCTCTCTCTCTCTCTCTCTCTTTATTTCTGTAGTGCCTGCACATCTGTTGGTGTTTGTTGTTGACTGATGAGCATGCAGGAGGAGGTCAGTACGGCACTGCGTCTGTCAATACATTACATTACAATACAGTACACAACAGTACAGTACAGTACAGTACAGTACAGTACAATACAATATAATACACTACGATACAATACACTACGATACAATACACAACAGTACAGTACAGTACAGTACAATACAATATAATACACTTCGATACAATACACTACAGTACAGTACAGTACAGTACAGTACAATATAATATAATACACTACGATACAATACACTACGATACAATACACAACAGTACAGTACAGTACAGTACAATACAATATAATACACTTCGATACAATACACTACAGTACAGTACAGTACAGTACAGTACAATATAATATAATACACTACGATACAATACAGTACAGTACAGTACAGTACAATACAACACAATACAATACAATGTACTTACTTATGCCCATCGCTCCCGGTGGAGCATAGGCTATCGACGACCCCTCCCTTGCTGCTTCAGCTCTGCCTCGGTGTCTCGCCTCCAGCTGTTGCGAGGCCGGCTTCTCTTCCTCTTTCCCTGTGGGTTCCAGGTCAGGGCTTGGCGTGTGATGCTGGACACTGGCTTCCTGAGGGTGTGTCCGATCCAGCCCCACATCCTCCGCAGTATCTGCTTGGCCACTGGTTCCTGTCCCGCTCGGTCCCACAGATCTTCGTTTCGGATCTGCTCCTGCCATCGGATTTTGTAGATGCGCCTCAGACAGGTGTTGAAGAATGTCTGAATCTTCTGCTGCATCATCTGTGTTGTCCGCCATGTCTCGCATCCGTAGAGCAGAATTGACTTCACATTGAAGTTGAAGATGCGGAGTTTGGTTTTCATACTGATTACTCCAGATGCCCAGATGTTCTTGAGCATGATGAAAGCTGTTCTTGCCTTGCCGTTTCTGGCTGTGACGTCTCGGTCCGTGCCTCCCTGTCGGTCAACCACGCTTCCCAAGTAGACGAAAGACTCCACTTCCCTGATGGGCTCTCCACCGACCGTGACTAGTGTGTTACCAGTGGTGTTGATCTTCATCAGCTCGGTCTTCTTGTTGATCTTGAGCCCTGTCCTGGTTGACGTGGTCTTCAGGCGAGTGGTCTTGTCCTGCATCTGGCTGTGGTTGTGTGACAGGAGCACCAGGTTATCAGCGAAGTCGATGTCGTCCAGCTGTGTCCAGAGTGTCCACTGTATACCGTTGTTCCTGCCTGTTGTAGTGGTCTTCATGATCCAGTGGATGACCAGGAGGAAGAGGAACGGTGACAGCAGGCACCCCTGTCGAACTCCGGTTTTCACCTTGAAACTTTCGGACAGCTGGCCTGCGTGGGCAGTCCTGCAGCTCATGTCCTGGTAGGTGCACCGGATGAGGGAGATGATCTTCTCTGGGACTCCGTAGTGCCTCAGCAGCTTCCACAGCGTCTCTCTGTCCACACTGTCGAAGGCCTTCTCATAATCTATGAAGTTAATGTAGAGGGGGGAGTTCCACTACAGCGACTGCTCCACGATGATGCGCAGGTTGGCGATCTGGTCGGCACAGGATTTGTTCCGCCGGAAGCCTGTCTGCTGGTCTCGGAGCTTGGGGTTGACGGCCTCTGTCATCCTTTCCAGTAGAACCCTGTTGAGAACTTGCGTTGACAGGAGCATGATCCCTCGGTAGTTGCTGCAGTCCCTGAGGTCTCCTTTCTTCGGCAGCTTGATGATTCCTTCTTTCCACTGGGCCGGTACCTCTTCCTTCTCCCAGATCTTGCTTCCATGTCTGCTTTGATGGCTTCTGCTGGTATCTCGTCCGGCCCTGCAGCCTTCCCATTTCTCAGAGTCATGATGGCCTTCTTGATCTCTGCCTTTGAGGGTTTGTCGCAGCTGATGGGCAGTTCTGTCTCTGCGGGTGGGATGTCTGGAGGTGCGTCAGGGGCGGGGCGGTTCAGCAGCTCCCTGAAATGTTCTGCCCATCGTTTCAGCTGTTCCTCGGTTGTTGTCAGTGGTTTCCTGTTCTTGTCCTTCACTGGCTTGTCTGGTCTGCTGGAACTTGCCCGTCAGCTTCTTGGTCACCAGATACAGGTCCTTCAGGTTCCCCTGTCCAGCTGCTGCCTCTGCTTGACTGGCCAGGTCGTCGATGTAGTCCCTCTTGTCCTTCTTGATGCCCCTCTTTACATATCTGTCCACTGCTGTGTACTCTTCCTGTGCCTTTGCCTTAGTTGCTCTTGTTCGGCTCTTGTTCAGCAAAGTTTTCTTCTCTTTCCTTTTTTCCAGCTTGTGCATGGTGTTGGCAGAGATCCATTCCTTGTGCTGAGTCTTCTTCTTGCCAAGGACCTCTTCACATGTGTCGTGCCAGAGCTTCTTGCTGTGTTCCCACTGTGTCTCGATGTCCATCTCACCGTCTTCTATCAGCTCTTGTAGTGGCTGGAACCTGTTGGAAAGGCTGATCTGGAATGCTGCTTGTGTGTCCTTGTTTCTGAGCAGTCCAACATTGTACCTTGTCCATGTGTTGTTGGCGTTGGTGAATCTCTTGAGGCGAAGTCTCACTGTCGTCGTAAGAAGGTGGTGGTCTGATGACACATCAGCTCCTCTCATCACTCGTACTTCTTCTTCCTTGTTCGCCTCTCATTAGATGAGCAGCCCGGTGTCCTCGATGAAGGCTGCCGTCCGTTGCAGCTCCTCCAGGGTGCCGTACAGCTTGGCTTCCACTGCTGTTGGTGTTGGCCAGTACTTCCTCCTGGATGCTGCATGTGTCGTACAGTCTTGAAGGATGCGGTCGGTTGTCATTGGTCCCTCACCACAAGGGCACTCTCCACTCTGTCCAATGCCAAATTTTGTGTGCATGTGGTGGAGCAGGCGGTTGTGTCCAGTCCTCCCGTCGTTCCAGCAAATGGTATCTGTCTTCTGGGTTATATTTAGGGTGCTGGAGGCGCCACTCTATTCCTTGCTGTGCCTTGATGATTGTCTTGATTTCATCGTATGACACCAGTTTGTTGGCCTGCTCCTTCTGTGCACCGTCTTTTGCCAGAATGTCCGCTTTTTCATTGCCTCTGATGCCACAGTGTGCTGGTACCCATTGTATCACCACTTTCTCCTGGCACTCAGGGCAACAAGGGCTGAAGTGAGATGGTTCTGTTCTTTGCAGCGGGAGTTTTTGAGGGCTTGGAGCACGGAGAGAACGTCTGAGACCACCACCACCTGTCCTGTTCTTGTGGAGTTCTGCGAGACTGTTGTGGCTGCCTCACATCTGAGAACACCACCACCTGTCCTGTTCTTGTGGAGTTCTGCGAGACTGTTGTGGCTGCCTCACAGAGTGCTTCTCGCTCAGCTCGGAAGTTGGTGGAGTATTTTCCTGTTGGGATTGCAATTTCTTCATATCCGTCTTTGTATCGGAGGAAGATTCCAGCTCCACCATCCCTCGTTGCTTCTGTGGCGGAGCCATCTGTAAAGGCATGGGTCCAGTCTTCCTGGGGGTACTGGTTGCAGATGTACTCCATGGCCAGGGCCTTCCTTTGGGCGTCTGACTGTGTTCCTCTCTTTTCCACTCAGGGAATGCTGGTGACGACTGTTCGGAACACCCGCCTCTTCCAAGATGGGTGAGTGATATTTACTGGGATAGGCTTTGCTTCGTGTTCCATCAAGACTGGGGTTTGTCTTTCAAGGCGTCTTGACTGGTGGATGAAGCTGCCTCTTTTCAGCTGGCTCTTGGTGGGTCTGCTCATTCTGTTGTTCATTGGATGGTTTTCAAGGCGTTTGAATTTTGCTGCCTGGATGAGGATCTTTGTGTCCCTTCTGTCCTCCAATGACTGTCTTCTCCATCTTCCGGATTGGGGTGGATCTCATGGTGCCAGTTATGACACGACTGAGTTTGGTTCTGTATCTTGCTGAGATGGTCGAGGTTAGACTTTGCAGCTGATGCCCATGCTGATGTCCCGTACTCAACTACAGGTCGGACTCTCCCTGTATAGTCTCTTTAGGATACGTTCATCAGCCCCCCCCCCCTCCCCCACCCCAGTACGTCCCTGCAAGTTTCTTCATGATCGCCAGTCTCAGCTTGGCCCTACTACAGCATCTGGTGATCTGCTACACTACAATGCAATACAATACAAGTACAATACAATAGAATACACTTCACTACACTACACTACAATACAAGTACAATACAATAGAATACAATACAATGCACTATAATACAATACAATACACGTACAATACAATAGAATACACTTCTATACAATACACCACACTACACTACACTACAATACAATACAATACAATACAATACACGTACAATACAATAGAATACACTTCTCTACACTACACTACACTACACTACTGTTACAAAGCAGCGCCGATTTAGATCCAGAGATACTGCAACAGAGATGTCGCCGACTAGGGGGAAAGTGAAAGCATGACGTCACTCCATGACGCAACCCGTTTTCAATGGCTGGCGTTTTCTCACTCCCAGCCCAGGCAGTACTGCCACGGTAATGGTAAACCCAAGGAAAAGGTTTGGCCTCCCTTAAAGCCGGGCTAAAGTAACCATCAAACGCCCCCCACCCCACCCCACCCCCTCCCCTGCCCGTCCCCGCCCCCCTCCCCCGCCCGCCCCCCTCCCATTTATGGAGTGAAATTAATTTTGTGGAAAAGAGGGAGTGGGCGCTTGTAAAATAGTTTACGGTACAGGGTCTTTGCCGCCACAGGACAAGTGTAAGATAGTTTACGGTACAGGGTCTTTGCCGCCACGGGACAAGTGTAAGATTGTTTACGGTACAGGGTCTTTGCCGCCACAGGACAAGTGTAAGATAGTTTACGGTACAGGGTCTTTGCCGCCACGGGACAAGTGTAAGATTGTTTACGGTACAGGGTCTTTGCCGCCACAGGACAAGTGTAAGATAGTTTACGGTACAGGGTCTTTGCCGCCACGGGACAAGTGT
>NC_134887.1:1379021-1489021 GCF_041734735.1 Babylonia areolata
AGCAGTGTTATAGCTATGTGTCTACACTGCATAGACACTGAGCAGTGTTATAGCTATGTGTCTACACTGCATAGACACTGAGCAGTGTTATAGCTATGTGTCTACACTGCATAGACAGCAGTGTTATAGCTATGTGTCTACACTGCATAGACACTGAGCAGTGTTATAGTTATGTGTCTACACTGCATAGACACTGAGCAGTGTTATAGTTATGTGTCTACACTGCATAGACACTGAGCAGTGTTATAGCTATGTGTCTACACTGCATAGACAGCAGTGTTGTAGCTATGTGTCTACACTGCATAGACAGCAGTATTATATATAGTGTCTATGGACACTTTATTGGCAGATAAACGTCTTAACCACATGACTGATTCTCCCACCTTCCCCCAGAGCATAGACACTAATATCTCATAGGGGAATTCTAGTGTCTATGCCCAGGGAGACTGGATAATCCATCAGGTCAGTTCAGTTTCTCAAGGAGGCTTCATTTACTGGGTTCGGACAAATCCGTATGCACTACACATCTGCTAAGCAGATGTCTGACCAGCAGCGTAACCCAACGCGCTTAGTCAGGCCTTGAGGGAGAAGAGATTAAAGTAAAACAAGAGAGGCAAGGCCTTCAAGAGTCACTTGTGATAAATTAAGTCCCCTAGCATTAATTACAGAGTAATTTCCCTTTTTTACTACCTGCACCAAAACGTTTGCAAAGTAAATAAAAATTCCATGCTTAGCAAAAGAAGTTCCTGTTTGAACAAAAAATGATAATAATGACTCCTCTTGTTGTTGTGTCAGAATAAGAGGTCAAAGTGCCAAGTTTAGAGAATACAAAAAATATAAATATAACAGTAAATGCAGTTTGCATATAATTAGGCTTCTTTTTTTAAATTTTTTTGTGCCCATCCCAGAGGTGCAGTATTGTTTTAAACAAGATGACTGGAAAGAACTGAATTTTTCCTATTTTTATGCCAAATTTGGTGTCAACTGACAAAGTATTTGCAGAGAAAATGTCAATGTTAAAGTCAGTTACCACGGACACACACACACACACACACACACACACACACACACACACACACACACACACACACAGACAACGGAACACCGGGTTAAAACAAAGACTCACTTTGTTTACACAAGTGAGTCAAGATAAAATGAAATGAAATAAAACAAAATGAAAATAAAATAAAACAAGAGAAATAAAAATTATGTTAAATGAAAATGAATAAATGAATTAAATGAAACAATAAGTTAATAATAAACGAGTATCAGTATCAGTATCAGTAGCTAAAGGAGGCGTCACTGCGGTCGGTCAAATCCATATACGCTACACCACATCTGCCATGCAGATGCCTGACCAGCAGCGTAACCCAACGCGCTTAGTCAGGCCTTGAGAAAAGAAATTAAAAAACAATAAATAAATATTTTTTTAAAGAGATAAATACATAAAAAATACTACCACTGCTACTATTTATAAGGCGCAAAATCTTGATGAAGTCAACTCTAAGCGCCCCCCCCCCCAACCCCCCCTAAAAAAAAAAGGCAACCATGATACAATGATGATGAATAAGCAAATAAATGTAAAACATGCAAACATACATTCACACATACACACACATGCATAACAGATACGCAACAAACATGCAGTTTCACAGATATGAAAGCACAATCAAATACACATAAACGTACATGAGCCCCAACACACACACACACACACACACACACACACACACACACACACTACCCTGCACACCCCTACCCCCCCTCCTCCACACACTCATTTCTAGGCTACGTATCGCAGCTTCCACGGCACACAAACAACCAATATTCCGTTGCTCCCAAAGTGTAGACATGCATACACACACATACCTCATCCTCTACACACACACACGCGCGCGCGCACGCACGCATGCACACACGCACGTGCACAGAGCTCTCCTGACACGTGTGTACACTTACACCATCGCGCACGCACACAAACACACAGACACACAAACACACATATACACACACGCACAGAGGCTGCCACTGTTTGGCCGCAAGATGGGTGGGAAAAGATCTCTGATGCCAAGAACGTGGCGTCTAGTGTGTTGCTCAGTCTATTGTATTTGGAAAAGCCCACAGAGACTCTGTTCCGTTGTGAAGAAATTTGCGCAATGTTGGTTTGGAAATGATGCCGATATTCGTTTGGTTTGCAAAGTATCGTGCTCTACCTTTCATGCTAGACTTACGGCCGCCCCGTAATAAACGAAACTGGTAAAATTAGAAGAAAAAAAGAATGAAAAGAAAAGAATGGTATGAATGATAATAGTGATGAAATATAACCAGATGAATGAAAAGAAAAGTTTCAGTTTCAGTAGCTCAAGGAGGCGTCACTGCGTTCGGACAAAACCATATACGCTACACCACATCTGCCAAGCAGATGCCTGACCAGAAGCGCCGGTAACCCAACGCGCTTAGTCAGGCCTTGAAAAGAAAAGAATGATATGAATGATAATAGTGATGCGATATAACCAGATGAATCAGAAGCACAACGTAAAATATCAATCAAAGAGCTGAGGCCTGGTAACATAGCTGACACATGTGGAGACAAAAGGAAAACGTGATGAAGCGAGAAAGGT
Organism: Babylonia areolata; assembly: GCF_041734735.1. Taxonomy (NCBI): domain Eukaryota; kingdom Metazoa; phylum Mollusca; class Gastropoda; order Neogastropoda; family Buccinidae; genus Babylonia; species Babylonia areolata. Next base: position 1,381,643 of record NC_134887.1, read on the forward strand.
CCTTCGCAAGGCATTTGAAGTCTGCTTGTCTAACGGTCACGTGAGAAGTTTTACAGTGGACAGGTTTGTCAGTTTCAGTTTCAGTTTCTCAGGGAGGCATCCGACTGCGTTCAGTTCGGGCACATCCATACTCGCTACACCACATCTGCTTGGCAGTTGCCTGACCAGCAGCATAGCCCAGCAGTTGCCTGACCAGCAGCATAGCCCAGCAGTTGCCTGACCAGCAGCATAGCTCAACAGTTGCCTGACCAGCAGCATAGCCCAACAGTTGCCTGACCAGCAGCATAGCCCAACAGTTGCCTGACCAGCAGCATAGCCCAACAGGTGCCTGACCAGCAGCATAGCCCAACAGGTGCCTGACCAGCAGCATAGCTCAACAGTTGCCTGACCAGCAGCATAGCCCAACAGTTGCCTGACCAGCAGCATAGCTCAACAGTTGCCTGACCAGCAGCATAGCCCAGCAGTTGCCTGACCAGCAGCATAGCCCAACAGTTGCCTGACCAGCAGCATAGCTCAACAGTTGCCTGACCAGCAGCATAGCCCAACGTGCTGTCAGGCCTTGAGTGCTTGCACACATACGTTTGTGTACCTATTGTACAAAATTTTGCCAGAGGACACCGGCACTCTCATTGCCATGGGTTTTCAGTGCGCCAAGTGTGTGCTGCACACGGGACCTCGATTTCTCGTCTCATCTGAATGACTAGACGCTCACTTCCATTTTCCTGACTTGGGAGAATGGGCGAGAGCGGAATTCGAGCACAGACCCTCACGGACTCATTCTGCCGCTAAGTTCCTCCGCCTGTCAGACGGATGTCAGTCTACTCGGGAAAAAAAAAAGTTTTAGTACACAGGCCTACAACTTCATAGTCTACAGCCAATTAGCCAGTTAGACGTATAGGTACAAGATGTACCAGAACATGGTTGTTTGCGAGAATTTTCAACAATTCAGTCAACCGAGTTATTTGCCATAAGTCAACGAACGAGAATCGCTGGCCTATGTGATGTGCACGTGTGCACCAACAGCTAGATCACAGTAGCCCTGAGATTCATTGTTAATATACCCCCCCCCCCCCCGCCCCGCACGTCCCCCCCGCCCCCCACAAAATGTTTTTTTTTTTTATGAGCTCGAAACGAAATCAAATTGTGCGGAATTCATACTGTAGCAGACGACGTAAGATAAGGAAACAGGTAGGAATGACTGCCCTTAGAAGTAAACGGAAGTAGACGGCGTACAATTCATAAATGACGTGAGAAAAGAAGCAGACAAGACCTACCAATGTGAAACGACAACATCGGAACATCATGAGTGACTTGAATGATGCAGAAGGTTCGGAGGCTGCAGGTTCAGCTCAGCAAGGTAAACAGACTGCCATATAAATCAGAACGGTGTTGCTCTGGTATGTGTATTTGTTTACTTTCGATTTTGCTGGGAGTGCCTACCAGCAAAACTGATCAGTCCATCAGTGGTCGCATTATCAGTGTGTCAGCATCAATTGTCGCTAGATGTATATCATCAGCACTTGATTGAAAGAAGCATTATTGTTAGTATTAGCTCCGTTACGCCAGCGATTTACTGCATTACTTTTGTACACATCTGTTTCATTGATATGGTTTTGTTTTTGTTTTTTTCGTACTGAACTAATTTACCATTGATCTGTTGTTATGAATATGAGGTTTGATGCTAATGACCATATCACATGAGCTGTATTACTATTAGTATAAAAATTGGTGTCAGAGTCATATGACTATTAGTATAAAAATTCGTGTCAAAGTCGAATAGGAGCCAGTTGTTTGTTTGAAATTCCATGATCATTGTCATGTCACAGTGATGAAATAATTTTTCTTCATTGTTTGGCACATATCAGCCATGAGTTGGACACTGTCTGGAGTGGAATCACAAGTATTTATAACTAAACACCACCTATACATTCTAAAGATATTATTTGATTGTGTTGTTTGGACAGTGAACAATATTAACTCAGTTGTGATAAGCAGTCTGATTTATAAGCTTTATTCAATGTAAGAATCACCATCGCTAATTTTTAATGAGCTTGCAGTTCAAAGCCACATCCATAGATTAAAGTTAGTAACAGTAACACTGATTCCACCATCCCAAATAAGATAATTTCTTTGATCATTGCAGCATTGTGCGATTCCCAAGCGTCTATAAGCATACAATTCTGAGTGTTCAGAGAGAGGTAAAACACAAATTATGGGAATGATTATGGGAACAATTTCAAGATAAAAGATCAGTCAATAATGATTACAGTTTTTAATTTGCCATTTATGGGATTTTTTTTTTATTTTTTTTTTTTAGGAAAAGGAATGTTTATTGTATTACTCTTTAGTCACAACAGATTTCTGCATGTGGAATTAGTGCTGTTGTCCCCAGGATGAGCGCGCTGCTACAGTGAGAGAGCTGCCCCCTTTTTTTCTGTCTGCGTGTGTATTTGTTTCCCTATCAAAGTGGATTTTTCAAAAGAAATTTGCCAGGGACAAGCCTTTGTCTTGTTGCCATAGATTCTTTTTAAGGTTTTACATGTATGAAGTACATGCTGCACATGGGACCTTGGTTTATCATGTCATCTGAGTGACTAGCATCCAGACCACCAGTCAAGGTTTAGGTCAAGGAGGGGGAGAAAATACTGGCAACTGTGGGATTCTATTTCTAACCAGTGTGCTGAGATTCCCTGACTGTCTAGGTGGATGCGTTTTCCTCTAGGCCAGCACTCCACTGTGGGATATGATGTTGATGCCACAACTGAAGTCAGTTTTGATAACTGACATTTATTCAGGTTACTGTGGGATATGATGTTGATGCCACAACTGAAGTCAGTTTTGATAACTGACATTTATTCAGGTTACTGTGGGATATGATGTTGATGCCACAACTGAAGTCAGTTTTGATAACTGACATTTATTCAGGTTACTGTGGGATATGATGTTGATGCCACAACTGAAGTCAGTTTTGATAACTGACATTTATTCAGGTTACTGTGGGATATGATGTTGATGCCACAACTGAAGTCAGTTTTGATAACTGACATTTATTCAGGTTACTGTGGGATATGATGTTAATGCCACAACTGAAGTCAGTTTTGATAACTGACAATTATTCAGGTTACTGTGGGATATGATGTTGATGCCACAACTGAAGTCAGTTTTGATAACTGACATTTATTCAGGTTACTGTGGGATATGATGTCGATGCCACAACTGAAGTCAGTTTTGATAACTGACATTTATTCAGGTTACTGTGGGATATGATGTTGATGCCACAACTTAACAGTCAGTTTTGATAACTGACATTTCTTGAAGTAATCCCCTGTCAGTTTTGATAACTGACATTTATTCAACTTTCAAGTAACTATGGGCTATATTTTGATAACTTAGCAGTCAGTTTTGATAATTGACATTTATTCAAACGACACAGTCTGATCATGGCATTATGATTTATATTTTCATGCAGTCTTGAAATTGAACCCATTTAAAATTCTGATCAGACGCTTTAGAATTTCCTGAAAGAAACACACACAAAGTGTAAAACATTGTGTGTCAGAGCTTCAGTCAGCCTTTGTATTTGTGTATCAATGTAGATTGATCAGATTGTACAACAGGGTAGTCTGGGACCCGTAGAATATGGTAAAAGAGTCCCTGGAACTAACTCCCAAGATTCTACCTTTGAAGTCCTGCACGAGCCCCATTTTTTGGACTTAACAATTTAAATACAAAGCACCATTTTGCAAATTTTATACCAACCAGTCCATACTTTTTCTTTTGTATAGTTTTATTCTGAGGTGGGTCGAGACAATGGTGATTATGGAACAGGATGTAACTGGTTGTCAAATTCTGTAATTATGTCTGTTATTATATTTGTGATGGTCAAAACTAGTATTTCCTGTCTGAATCAGTTTCCTTGTTGCAGTATCAACTGAGTGTACATGTTGAAGGATGCAACTATAATGTCAATCAAACCTTGTTTTACTAGGAAAATCAGATGGTTTATTATGGAGCAGTACTGGTGCAAATGTTAGAGTTTTTCAACTGGAAGGTTACTTGTTTGATTATTGAGAAGGGTTTTTGTTACTGATATTCTTTACTTCCATTAGTATTGATGCTGCTGTACTGCTAATGCTGCTAGATGGCAAAGCATACTGCTGCTGTTTGTTGTTGGCTCATACAGCAATGGTGACTGTTGCTGCTGCCACGTGTGTGTTACAACCACAACTGAGGCTCTGAGTTTTAAACAGTATGAAACAGAATGTAGCATCACCAGTTTACATCTGTCCTGCTGGTTCTGCTGGTTTTAAATTTTTTTTATTTTATTACTTATTTTTTTACTGCGACTGCTGTTGCTGTCTTTCACTCCTGCTGCTATTGTTTCTGCTTTTTACTGCTACTATTGTTGCTGCTTTTTACTGCCGCTATTGTTGCTGCTTTTTACTGCCACTGTTGTTGCTGCATTTAACTGCTGCTGCTATTGTTTCTGCTTTTTACTGCTACTGTTGTTGTGCTTTTTACTGCTGCTATTGTTGCTGCTTTTTACTGCCACTGTTGTTGCTGCATTTAACTGCTGCTGCTATTGTTGCTGCTTTTTACTGCTTTTTGTAGGTGCTTTTTACTGCTACTGTTGTTGGTGCTTTTGCTGTTGTTGGTGCTTTTTATTGCTGCTATTGTTGGTGCTTTTTCTGTGCTTTTTACTGCTTATTGTTGGTGTTTTTCCTTGCCTTTTACTGCTTATTGTTGGTGTTTTTTGGTGCTTTTCACTGCTTATTGTTGGTGTTTTTCCTTGCCTTTTACTGCTTATTGTTGGTGTTTTTTGGTGCTTTTTACTGCTTATTGTTGGTGTTTTTCCTTGCCTTTTACTGCTTATTGTTGGTGTTTTTTGGTGCTTTTCACTGCTTATTGTTGGTGTTTTTCCTTGCCTTTTACTGCTTATTGTTGGTGTTTTTTGGTGCTTTTCACTGCTTATTGTTGGTGTTTTTCCTTGCTTTTTACTGCTGCTGCTGTTGCTTGTTTGTCCTGCTGCTGTTGTTCCTGCCTTTTCCTGCTGCTGCTATTGTTGCTGATTTAGATTTTAAAAAAAAAAAAAATTTTTACTACTGTTGCTTTTGTTGCTGGGTTTTAACTGTTGGTTCTTCTTCTTCATTTTTTTTTTATTTTTAATTTTTTTAAATTTTTATAAATTACTGCTGCAATTGTTGCTGCTTTTACTGCTTCTATTGTTATTGCTGTTTACTGCTGCCACTGTTGCTGCTTTATCTTCTGCAAGTGTTGCTACTATTTATTACTAAGTTATATAAATTGCCTACTTGCTTATCTCCTGCTTATGTACCACTACTGCTGCTTCTGGTGATACTTAACTTCACTATCAGGATTATAGAAGTAGTCAAGATCAGTATAAATGTGCCACCGTAACAGACTGTTGCCTGTAGATGTGGGCTTTGTGCACTGCTTGCCACATAAACTACAGTGAGCAAGTGTTTCAAAATGAAATGGCACACTGGGACTAGATCATTAACCAGAGTTCAAAGCGTTTTATGTGCTGACACAGTCGCCATGGTTCTGCAGACATGTTTGCTCAAGATTTGCTGCTGTCTGAATGCTGCTGTCAGATTTCACTTCATTCACAGGTATACTCTAAGGTCATTGGATTTCAGGTCTAAAAGTGCTCTTTCACTCTCCTTTTGACATGCACAGCTTCCTCAGCCAAATCAGATTGCCCCCCCCCCCACCCCCCCTCAAAAAAATATTATTTGCTACTGGTCTCTGAGCTAGTGGGACAGAATGGAAAGTGGATGTATAGTGCAAGGTTTGGCAGAAACTGATACTTGTGGGGAATGATTATACAGGTGACTGATGGACCCTGGTGAGTTGAGCAGTACAATGGGGTGTTGTGCTGGGTTTCAGAGGAGAGTGGCAGCCTTGAGGCACAGGTGGCCAGACTGAAGACCGAGAAAGAGGCACTGGAGGCTGATTTTGGTGTCAAGAGAGCAAAGTTTAAAGAGCTCTTTCTTCAGAAAGAAGGTATGTGCATGTTTGTATGTGCGTGTGCGTGTGTGTTTCCTGTGTGTGAATTATATATTTTGTTTACTTTTATGTATTTATTATCATACACATGGCATTATAAAACTATGAAGCCTTTTGCCTTCTGGATCTTTTTCTCTTCATATTGTTGTGTGTCAGTGCTTTTTCTAGACATTTCCACCTTTGAGATTTGTGAACCTTGTTGTGGTACATCTCCCAGAGAACCAGTGTGGCTTCAGAGCAAATAGAGGAACAGCTGACATGATCTTTTTGCTGAGACAGATCTAAGAGAAGTGCAGAGAACAGAATATGAACCTATATGCAGCATTCATAGACCTCACGAAAGCCTTTGACACAGTCAGCAGAGATGGCCTGTAGAAAATAATGACCAAACTGGGATGCCCTCCAAAGTTCCTCGCAATCCTACAACAACTCCACGAAGGACAAATGGGTCAATTCAAATGTAATGGTGATTACTCTGAAGAATTCCCAATCAGCAGTGGAGTGAAGCAAGGCTGTGTATTAGCCCCCACACTCTTTGCGATCTTCTTCAGCATGATGCTAAGAGAAGCAAAGGAGGATCAAGATAAGGGGATTTATATCAGATTCAGGACTGACGGCAGCGTATTCAACTTATGAAGGCTCATGACCCACACGAAGACCTCAGAAGAAGCTATCCTCCACCTGCTCTTTGCAGACGACTGCTTCCTCCTGGCACACACAGAAGAAGCTCTGCAGGTCATCGTAGACCGTTTTTCACTGGCAGCCAAGGCATTCGGTCTGACTATAAGTCTGAAGAAAACTGAAGTCCTCCACCAAAAAGCACTAGGACCGTGTACACTGCTCCCCACATAAGCATTGATGGCCATCCCCTTAACATGGTAGACCAATTCACCTACCTGGGCAACATCATATCAAACGACACTACAGTGACCAAAGATGTGGACAACTGCCTCTCAAAGGCAAGCAGTGCATTTGGCCGCCTCCAGAAAAGAGTATGGAAAAACCACTCCTTGCGACTCTCCACAAAGATGCAAGTCTACCGAGCTGCTGTACTGTCAACACTGCTATATGGATCAGAGGTATGGATGCTGTACCGTCAACACTGCTATATGGATCAGAGGTATGGATGCTGTACTGTCAACACTGCTATATGGATCAGAGGTATGGATGCTGTACTGTCAACACTGCTATATGGATCAGAGGTATGGATGCTGTAGCGAAACAAAGCGACTGGAGCAGTTCCATCAGAGATGCCTTCGGTCTATCATGGGCATCAAGTGGGAGGACTACATAACAAACATAGAAGTCCCGGAAAGAGCTCAACTGCAAAGCATCGAGTCAATGCTCATGCTAAAACAACTTCGCTGGGCAGGACACATCACCCGGATGCCTGACACTCGCATGCCGAAAGCAGTATTCTATGGGGAGTTGGTCCAAGGCAAACGCAATACAGGCGCACCACAGAAAAGATTCAAGGACCAACTGAAGAAGCAACTGTACCAAGCGGACATCAACCCCAAGACATGGGAGCAGTCAGCATCAGATAGAGGTAGCTGGAGATCTTCAACACTCAGGAGAACCCAACACTTTGAGGAAACCAGACGACTGAACATCCAGGAGAAAAGAAGAAGGAAAGACCCAGGTCCACAGCCCAGCAACGCAGGCCAGATCTACCCCTGCCCACAATGCCACAGACTCTACAGATCACGGATTGGACTAATTAGTCATCAAAAGGCCCATCCCTGGCGGGAACTTCCACTCACCTTCGCAAGTGAAGAACCAGCCATCAGTGCTTTTTCTAGACTTTTCTACCTTTGAGATTTGTGAACCTTGTCGAACAGAACATTTTCAGTTTCATTCTCCAAGGATTTTCCTTCTTCATTCTGTTCGCTGTGCTTCCACACTTCCTACTTTCAAAACATTTCTGAAAATCTAAGAAGTAAGATGTTACCCAGTTTCATGCCCCGCATCATTGCATGTGTTCATCTGTCTGTGTGTCTGCAATAGTGGATGTTCATGCTGTCTTGGGCCTGTGTGTATGTGTATTGTGGGGTGGAAAGTAAGGGATTCTTTGTGCATACTTGTTAGGTGGTGTCTGTGGTATTGTGTGTAAGTTATTGTAACCAGTGTTGGTGACTAGTGGCGATGTGTGTAACCAATCGTAATGTGTGTGTGTGAGACCCAGTGGTGATGTGTTTGTGACCAGCGGTGATATGTGCGTGACCAGTGGTGATGTGATGTGTGACCAGTGGTGTGATGTGTGACCAGTGGTGATGTGATGTGTGACCAGTGGTGATGTGATGTGTGACCAGTGGTGTGATGTGTGACCAGTGGTGTGATGCGTGACCAGTGGTGATGTGATGTGTGACCAGTGGTGTGATGTGTGACCAGTGGTGTGATGCGTGACCAGTGGTGATGTGATGTGTGACCAGTGGTGTGATGTGTGACCAGTGGTGATGTGATGTGTGACCAGTGGTGTGATGTGTGACCAGTGGTGATGTGATGTGTGACCAGTGGTGATGTGATGTGTGACCAGTGGTGATGTGATGTGTGACCAGTGGTGTGATGTGTGACCAGTGGTGTGATGTGTGACCAGTGGTGTGATGCGTGACCAGTGGTGATGTGATGTGTGACCAGTGGTGTGATGTGTGACCAGTGGTGTGATGCGTGACCAGTGGTGATGTGATGTGTGACCAGTGGTGTGATGTGTGACCAGTGGTGATGTGATGTGTGACCAGTGGTGTGATGTGTGACCAGTGGTGTGATGTGTGACCAGTGGTGATGTGATGTGTGACCAGTGGTGTGATGTGTGACCAGTGGTGATGTGATGTGTGACCAGTGGTGATGTGATGTGTGACCAGTGGTGATGTGATGTGTGACCAGTGGTGATGTGATGTGTGACCAGTGGTGTGATGTGTGACCAGTGGTGATGTGATGTGTGACCAGTGGTGATGTGATGTGTGACCAGTGGTGATGTGATGTGTGACCAGTGGTGATGTGATGTGTGACCAGTGGTGATGTGATGTGTGACCAGTGGTGTGATGTGTGACCAGTGGTGTGATGCGTGACCAGTGGTGATGTGATGTGTGACCAGTGGTGTGATGTGTGACCAGTGGTGATGTGATGTGTGACCAGTGGTGATGTGATGTGTGACCAGTGGTGTGATGTGTGACCAGTGGTGATGTGATGTGTGACCAGTGGTGTGATGTGTGACCAGTAGTGTGATGTGTGACCAGTGGTGATGTGATGTGTGACCAGTGTTGTGATGTGTGACCAGTGGTGATGTGTGACCAGCAGTGATGTGATGTGTGACCAGTGGTGTGATGTGTGACCAGTGGTGATGTGTGACCAGCAGTGATGTGTGACCAGTGCTGTGTGTGTGTATAACCAGTGCTGTGTGTGTGTCCAGCGGAGCTGAAGCAGGAGCAGAAGAAGCAGGAGCAATGCTGCAGCCAGCTGGACAAGGTGCAGACAGACATGGCCGTCCTCAGACAGGAGCTGGAAGATGTCAAGACAGCGGCTGCCATGTCTGAACAAGCCAAGGGTGATGAGATAGCCAGCATCCGCCAGCACTACGAGCAGGAGATCTCCAGCATGCAGCAGCTTCTGGGAGGTGAGGGCACCATCCGTCTGTCTTTGATGCCTTCCATCAATCCATCCTTCCTTTCTTTCATCCATCCTTCCTTCCTTTCTTTCATCTGTTCATCCATCCATCCATCCATCCTTTCTTTCATCCATCCATCCTTTCTTTCATCCTTCCATCCTTTCTTTCATCTGTCCATCCGTCCATTCATCTTTCCTTTCTTTCATCCATCCATCCTTTCTTTCATCTGTCCATCCGTCCATTCATCCTTCCTTTCTTCCATCCATCCATTCTTCCTTTCTTTCATCCATCCATGATTTCTTTCGTCTATCCACACATCCAGCCATCCTTTCTTTCATCAGTCCATCCTTTCCTTCATCTGTCCATCCGTCCATTCATCCTTCCTTTCTTCCATCCATCCATCCATCCTTCCTTCCTTTCTTTCATCCAGCCATCCTTTCTTTCATCAGTCCATCCTTTCCTTCGTCCGTCCATCCATCCGTCCATTCATCTTTTCTTTTATCCATCCATCCATCCTTCCTTCCTTTCTTTCATCCATCCATCCATCCTTTCTTTCGTCCATCCATCCATCCATGTGTCCTTCCTTTCTTTCATCCATTCATCCTTCCTTTCTTTCATCCATCCATCCTTTCTTTCATCTGTCCCTCCATCCATTCATCCTTCCTTTCGTCCATCCATCCATCCATCCATCCTTCCGTCTGTCCCTCCATCCATCCATCCTTCCTTTCGTCCATCCATCCGTCCATTCATCTTTTCTTTCATCCATCCATCCTTCCTTTTTTTCATCCATCCATCCATCCTTTGTTTCTTTCATCTATCCATCCATCCGTCCATCTATCCATCTATCCTTCCTTCCTTTCATCCATCCATCCCTTCTTCCATCCATCCATCCATCCATCCTTCTGTCCTTCCATCCATCCTTTCATCCAACTGTCCATCCATCCATCCTTCTTCCTTCCATCCATCCATCCATTCATATACCCACCCTTTCTTTCATCTATCTGTCCATCCTTTTTTTCATCCATCCATTCATCCTTCCTTCATCCATCCATTCAACCTTCCATCCATCCTTCCATCCACCCATCCATCTATCCATCTGTCTGCCCGTCTGTCCGTCCATCCTTCCATCCATCCATCCATCCATGTATGTCCAGTGCCTGTGTAGTTTGAAGTGTGGGCCAGTCCCCCAGACAGAAGGCCAGTTGAGAACTGATGAGCCTTGCACCCCAAAGACCATCGCTGGCCAGTGGCAGAGCCAGGTGTGGCATTCCATGAATAACAAAGAGTTGTGTGTCTGACTGGCAACACGTAAGTTGTAACCAGCCGCCGTGGTCAAGTGGTTAGCATGGTGGTCTGATGACTGGGAGGATGCGGGTTCAATCCCCATTAGGTGGGGGTTTTTGCCTGTGAATGGCTCCTACCCAAAGCTGAGTGTGCTGTTGGTTCAAATGGGAAGACTGGGACCACACCGTAAAGGGTCATCCACTTTGTGGATTCGTCTTTGGGAGTTTCGCTCAAAATTAATGACCAACACTGCAGGTGTCTGTATCTGTCAGCCTGGTTGACGCTTGGATATTATGGGAGTACTGCCTTGTCGAGTTGTCCCCAACCTAAATGGATATTATGGGAGTACTGCCTTGTCGAGTTGTCCCCAACCTAAATGGATATTATGGGAGTACTGCCTTGTCGAGTTGTCCCCAACCTAAATGGATATTATGGGAGTACTGCCTTGTCAAGTTGTCCCCAACCTAAATGGATATTATGGGAGTACTGCCTTGTCAAGTTGTCCCCAACCTAAATGGAGCCATAGCAGCATCACCATCACCCTGATCATCATTCACCGTCATCAGAGTAAAGAAAACAAAATGTACCAAATTCTGCTCTCCCCACCCCCCTCCCCACACACACCCCTCCCCCCAAAAAGAAAATCTCAAGCAAGGCTGGAGTCAAGGAGACAAGAAGGGAATCAGTCATGGAAACCACAGATCATAGGGATCAAAAATACTTCTGGAATAGGGAAAGAAAAATGAATGAAGAATAAATGGCAAGCATACAAAGTGAGCGACAAAGGTTGGTGGTGAGATGCAACATAAACCCGAGGCATGGAACCTGCGCTTCGGCACCCAGCGAAAATCCGACCCCCAACAGAGAAAGGAAAGACAGGATCGACTTAGAGGCAGAAAAAATCGAACGAATCGAGGGTGCCGAGTCGAATCGAGTACACAGAATGTAAGAATACAATAAACACAAGCCGCATGCAACAAAATAAGGCCAAAAGGATACGCTGAACAGCCGAAAAAAGCGTAAGACGAGACAGAGCGTAAACCTGACAAGATGGCGTGGAGAGCCTTGGCCAAAGGAATGATTAAGCGCTTATAGTATTTAGAGGCGTTTGATTGGCTGAGAGCGGTGGGCCCGTCTTTTCACTGTTAGCCGCGCGAAATTTGGCCAAGCAGAGCAAACCAATAGGCCTAGTTTGCATCAGTTTGACATGGTAAGTATATTTAACACCAAACATGGAGTATAATACAAACTCCTCCTGTTGGCCAGTCACTTTGGGCCAAAGTACAAGTCACAGTTGTAGTGCTCATCACTAAAAGGAGCAAAGCGTGCTAATTGGCTGAGTCTAGGGGATCATCTTATTACTGTGTTAGCCACAAAGCTAAGCGTAGGGATCCTTCTTATTACTCGTTAGCCACAGAACTGGGCTTTTGGGTCTGTCTCATTACTGTATTAGCAGCATGACTAGGCTTAGGGGCCTGTCTTATTACTGCATTAGCCACAGAACTAAGCCTAGGGGTCTGTCTTATTACTGTGTTAACCACAGAACTGGGCCAGCAGACAAAATCTACCAGCTCTGACCTGCATGACACTGGTCAGCATACTAGCCAGATATAAGGCAAAAGAACAGGGCCTACAGGTCTGTCTTATTACTGTCTTAGCCACAGAACGTGATAATCCTTTACTGCCAGCATTACATGAATGATGTATGTGTTAGGATCCTTTACTGCCAGCTTTACATGAATGATTTATGTGTGAGGATTCTTTTCTGTGGGCATTACATGAATGATGTATGTGTGAGGATTCTTTTCTGTGGGCATTACATGAATAATGTATGTGTGAGGATCCTTTACTGCCAGCATTACATGAATGATGTATGTATGAGGATTCTTTTCTGCCAGCATTGCATGAATGATATATGTGTGAGGATCCTTTTCTATGGGCATTACATGAATGATGTATGTGTGATGATTCCTTTCTGTGGGCATTACATGAATGATGTATGTGTGAGGATTCTTTTCTGTGGGCATTACATGAATGATGTATGTGTGATGATTCCTTTCTGTGGGCATTACATGAATGATGTATGTGTGAGGACCCTTTTCTGCAGGCATTACATGAATGATGTATGTGTGAGGATCCTTTTCTGCAGGCATTGCATGAATGATGTATGTGTGAGGATCCTTTTCTGCAGGCATTACATGAATGATGTATGTGTGAGGATCCTTTTCTGTGGGCATTACATGAAGGATGTATGTGTGAGGATCCTTTTCTGCAGGCATTACATGAATGATGTACATGTGATCTCTTGGCCTTTCCAGAAGCATCCCAAGAAGCTCAGATGTCGACAGCCGCACAGTATGAAACAGAGCGTATGAACCTGGTGAAACTGAACGAGAAATACGAGGAGGAGATTCAAGAACTGAGGAACAAACTGAGCCAAGAACGAGAGTACGGTCAGCTGTTTTGTCTGTGTCTGTCCATGTGTACTCTCGTCAGAGAGTGTGTGTGTGTGTGTGTGCGCCCATGCAAGTGTCCTTGTGTTTGCACTGTCATCGGGCATGTGGATGATTGTAAATACACATGTTCACAATTGTGTTTGACTCTGTGTGTGTGTGCGTGTGTGCATGTGTGTGCAAGTTCTAATGTAAGCACCCTCATAGCACTGTCAGTTCTGTGAGCTGGTAGGGTTGTCTGTAATGTCTTCAGTAGAAGCCAGGTCACCTGTTGTAACGGCTGAGGGACTGTTCATGATGTGTCTTTAGAAGCCAGGTCACCTGTTGTAACGGCTGAGGGACTGTTCATGATGTGTCTTTAGAAGCCAGGTCACCTGTTGTTGTAACGGCTGAGGGACTGTTCATGATGTGTCTTCAGTAGAAGCCAGGTCACCTGTTGTAACGGCTGAGGGACTGTTCATGATGTGTCTTTAGAAGCCAGGTCACCTGTTGTAACGGCTGAGGGACTGTCCATGATGTGTCTTTAGAAGCCAGGTCACCTGTTGTTGTAACGGCTGAGGGACTGTGTCATCTGAATAATCTGAACTCTGAATTCCAGTCATAAGTTTTTATTTATTTGTTTTTTATATCTGGGTACTGTGATGTGCCGTGGCAGAGTTGGCCAGGCAGTGAACCAGCGTTCATCAGTGATCAGAGTTTGAGGCCCAGTTTTAACACGGGGTTGTGTCCTTGGGAAAGGCACCTTGATTTTTCTCACTTCACCCAGGTGTGAAAGGGGACCTGACTGGTTGGGGAAGGTTACAATGACAGGAGAGAATTGGGCTGAGCCTTCCCATGACACAGTGGATATGATTCCACTGCCCTGGGGAAGGTTACAATGACAGGAGAGAATTGGGCTGAGCCTTCCCATGACACAGTGGATATGATTCCACTGCCCTGGGGAAGGTTACAATGACAGGAGAGAATAGGGTTGCACCTTCCTATGACACAGTGGATATGATTCCACTGCCCTGGGGAAGGTTATAATGACAGGAGAGGATTGGGCTGCACCTTCCCATGCCGAGCCCTGGACACAGTGGATATGATTCCACTGCCATGGTGGCTGTAAACATCTATGGAACCGTTAACCTTTGACATTACTGACATGATTGTTTGACCCTTCACTGTTAAAGTAGTCCGAAGCAACCTGTGATGGTATTGTAGTTGAGCAAGAAAAAGGCTGAGGGTATGTCAGTGATCAAAATTGGGATGCTGGTTGATTGTAGCTCTTTGCTGCTTGTCCATATGGCCATGGAGAAGTGCACATTGTAAAGGCATGGGAGTCAAAATGACAGCAGTCCTTGTTTACACTCTCTCTGTGAACACGGTGTCACATCGTATGAAATCTCTACACCCCATTTTCTGATAACAGTTTGTTGAGGGCTGTGCTTGTCCTCCTGAAGGCTGAAGTCAGTCACTGTGTGTGTGATCTGAAAGTGGTTTCACTGTTGCTGTGACAAAGAGCTGTGGAAGTGCTTTGAGGGAGGGAGAAAATCAAATGACCAAAAAGTGACACCACACTCACTTTGTGATGGAGGGTCATGCCTGTACAGACCCCAGTGGTTGGAGCAAACTGCTAAAGGGACTGTCACCCATGCTGTTGTCCAGAAGGTTATGGAAATGTGACTGCCTGTATTGCAACCCCAAAGAAAAGCAGACTGAAGTGGCTCTTATTCTGAAAACCACCTGCTGATGTGGATTTGGTGAACAGCAAACCAGGTGTTGACACTGGGCAGGTTTGTTAATGTTTTGAGTGCAGTGGGTGTTGATTTACACAGGTGTACACACTGCTAGTGTTTGAGTGCAGTGGGTGTTGATTTACACAGGTGTACACACTGCTAGTGTTTGAGTGCAGAGGGTGTTGATTTACGCAGGTGTACACACTGCTAGTGTTTGAGTGCAGTGGGTGTTGATTTACACAGGTGTGCACACTGCTAGTGTTTGAGTGCAGTGGGTGTTGATTTACACAGGTGTACACACTGCTAGTGTTTGAGTGCAGTGGGTGTTGATTTACACAGGTGTGCACACTGCTAGTGTTTGAGTGCAGTGGGTGTTGATTTGCACAGGTGTACACACTGCTGGTGTTTGAGTGCAGTGAGTGTTGAATTACACAGGTGTACACACTGCTAGTGTTTGAGTGCAGTGGGTGTTGATTTACACAGGTGTGCACACTGCTAGTGTTTGAGTGCAGTGGGTGTTGAATTACTCAGGTGTACACACTGCTGGTGTTTGAGTGCAGTGGGTGTTGATTTACACATGTGTGTACACTGCTAGTGTTTGAGTGCAGTGGGTGTTGAATTACTCAGGTGTACACACTGCTAGTGTTTGAGTGCAGTGAGTGTTGAATTACACAGGTGTACACACTGCTGGTGTTTGAGTGCAGTGGGTGTTGAATTACACATGTGTGTACACTGCTAGTGTTTGAGTGCAGTGGGTGTTGAATTACACAGGTGTACACACTGCTGGTGTTTGAGTGCAGTGGGTGTTGACTTACACAGGTGTACACACTGCTAGTGTTTGAGTGCAGTGGGTGTTGAATTACTCAGGTGTACACACTGCTAGTGTTTGAGTGCAGTGGGTGTTGAATTACTCAGGTGTACACACTGCTAGTGTTTGAGTGCAGTGGGTGTTGAATTACCCAGGTGTACACACTGCTGGTGTTTGAGTGCAGTGGGTGTTGATTTACACAGGTGTACACACTGCTGGTGTTTGAGTGCAGTGGTTGTTGAATTACTCAGGTGTACAGAGGTGAACAATGTTGCAGGGAGGGTTTCCTCATATCTGTGGCGAAGTCGCTGAAGCGTGTCGGGGGCGTCAGTGGTTCCAGCTCTCCCAACATCAGCATGGAGCATGAAAACCTGGAAGACAGCATGAGGAAGGTGAGCTGAAGGAACGGGTGCAGATATCAAGCTGTCATGTCATGTGACAACCTCTGGTCTGGAACAGGGAGGTTCGGGAACTGTATCCAAAGAAAGTGGATCGCTGACTCTTAGTTTTATATATATATATATATATATGTTAATGTGAACAAGATTTCAATATTTGTTCAGTCTGGACAGAATAATTGATATCAGTAAGCAGACAGAAGATGAAATCCCATCCATAACTCAGGGTGAGAAAGATATAGTGTAGAGTTTTGAGGTCTGAGGTGTACTAAAGAACAAAACAAACAAACACATCCAGCACAAAAACTGTAAGAAGAACAGAGAAGAAAGTATATGTTTTGTAAAGAAAAATGGATGAGGATTCCCAATCCTTGCTGGACTGAACAAGTGTTGAATGTTGTTGTCAACTTTCATCACTGTTGTTCTCCCTCCTATTCTAAAGAATCTTCAGACAATGTTGAATGTTGTTGTCAACTTTCATCACTGTTGTTCTCCCTCCTATTCTAAAGAATCTTCAGACAATGTTGAATGTTGTTGTCAACTTTCATCACTGTTGTTCTCCCTCCTATTCTAAAGAATCTTCAGACAAGAGGGATCTTCTCCATCACCCCAGTCCATAACCATTTTCATGGTCTACAAAGTTGCGTTAGTCCATTGTCTGGGACCACTGCTTGTCCTTGTTTTCAACACCTTTTTTTACATGTGAGGAAAACCTCCTTTTGCGCGTTTTCCACATGGTACAGTTAGCGAATCAGTATCCGACTGTGAAGAAAGGGGTTGTCCTTCTGACTTAGGCTCATTTTTGTACCACACACATCAGGCTACTGTTCAGATTCTGTTAGTGTTGATCAAACCAGATGTGGATGAAGGGAAATGAGAATAGTTGAGGGACATCAGGGGATGGTGCTGTGGCACTTGGAATCATTTTGTCTGCGTTGTCAGTTCAGTTCAGTCACTGAAGGAAGTGTTACTGCATTTGCACAAATCCACATACGCTGCACCAAATCTACTAAGCAGATGCTTAACTAGCAGCGTAACCCGTCATACCCTGTCAGGTCTTAAGAAAGATAAGATAATAAACAAATTAGTGGATAAGACATCAGATTAAGTAATAAATTAATTGAAAATAAGTAAATACATAAATAAATACATGTATATATATATACATATATGAACAAAAATATGCATTGTCAGCAAGAGGTTTATTGGTGGAGAAGGTGTAAAATTGATACATCATGTGACTGTGAGCCCTTTGATAAGTAAAGTGATTGTGACTACATCCCTCCTGAAGTGACTGGCCCACCCTGTGGACGCTGAGTTGTGGCTGAGTTGTGGCCTGGGCTGGGCTGTGTCAGTGCTGTTAGCAGCTCTTCACTTACTCCACACACAGTTATTCTAAACACTGAGCAGATTTCACTAAGATTGCTAATGCAACCCAGCTCTTTTTTTTATTGTCTTCAATCACCGATATGTGTGACGGGACATTAAACAAAATTCCTCCACCCAGCTCTTTGTTGCTGTGTCAGAACAGCTTGCTGATGATACCCAGTTATGCAATAGTGCACATAAAACATCAGATTGTCATCAAGATAATTTGTTGATGATACCCAGTTATACAACAGTACACATAAAATGTCATCAGAATATCAAGATAATTTGCTGATGATACCCAGTTATGCAATAGTGCACATAAAACGTCATCAGATTGTCATCAAGATAATTTGCTGATGATACCCAGTTATGCAATAGTGCACATAAAACGTCATCAGATTGTCATCAAGATAATTTGTTGATGATACCCAGTTATGCAATAGTGCACATAAAACGTCATCAGATTGTCATCAAGATAATTTGTTGATGATACCCAGTTATGCAATAGTGCACATAAAATGTCATCAGATTGTCATCAAGATAATTCGCTGATGATACCCAGTTATGCAATAGTGCACATAAAACGTCATCAGATTGTCATCAAGATAATTTGTTGATGATACCCAGTTATGCAATAGTGCACATAAAACATAAGATTGTCATCAAGATAATTTGTTGATGATACCAAGTTTTGCAATAATGCACATAAAACATCAGATTGTCATCAAGATAATTTGTTGATGATACCCAGTTATGCAATAGTGCACATAAAACGTCATCAGATTGTCATCAAGATAATTTGTTGATGATACCCAGTTATGCAATAGTGCACATAAAACGTCGTCAGATTGTCATCAAGATAATTTGTTGATGATACCCAGTTATGCAATTGTGCACATAAAACGTCATCAGATTGTCATCAAGATAATTTGTTGATGATACCCAGTTATGCAATAGTGCACATAAAACGTCATCAGATTGTCATCAAGATAATTTGTTGATGATACCCAGTTATGCAATAGTGCACATAAAACGTCGTCAGATTGTCATCAAGATAATTTGTTGATGATACCCAGTTATGCAATAGTGCACATAAAACGTCATCAGATTGTCATCAAGATAATTTGTTGATGATACCCAGTTATGCAATAGTGCACATAAAATGTCATCAGATTTTCATCAAGATAATTTGTTGATGATACCCAGTTATGCAATAGTGCACATAAAACATCATCAGATTGTCATCAAGATAATTTGTTGATGATACCCAGTTATGCAATAGTGCACATAAAACATCAGATTGTCATCAAGATAATTTGTTGATGATACCCAGTTATACAATAGTGCAATAAAATGTCATCAGATTGTCATCAAGATAATTGGCTGATGATACCCACTTATGCAATAGTGCACATAAAACGTCATCAGATTGTCATCAAGATAATTTGTTGATGATACCCAGTTATGCAATAGTGCACATAAAACATGAGATTGTCATCAAGATAATTTGTTGATGATACCCAGTTACGCAATAGTGCACATAAACATCAGATTGTCATCAAGATAATTTGTTGATGATACCCAGTTATGCAATAGTGCACATAAAACGTCATCAGAATGTCATCAAGATAATTTGTTGATGATACCCAGTTATGCAATAGTGCACATAAAACGTCATCAGATTGTCATCAAGATAATTTGTTGATGATACACAGTTATGCAATAGTGCACATAAAACGTCATCAGATTGTCATCAAGATAATTTGCTGATGATACCCAGTTATGCAATAGTGCACATAAAACGTCATCAGATTGTCATCAAGATAATTTGTTGATGATACCCAGTTATGCAATAGTGCACATAAAACATCAGATTGTCATCAAGATAATTTGCTGATGATACCCAGTTACGCAATAGTGCACATAAAACATCAGATTGTCATCAAGATAATTTGTTGATGATACCCAGTTATGCAATAGTGCACATAAAACGTCATCAGATTGTCATCAAGATAATTTGTTGATGATACCCAGTTATGCAATAGTGCACATAAAACGTCATCAGAATGTCATCAAAATAATTCGCTGATGATACCCAGTTATGCAATAGTGCACATAAAACGTCATCAGAATGTCATCAAGATAATTTGTTGATGATACCCAGTTATGCAATAGTGCACATAAAACATCAGAACGTCATCAAGATAATTGGCTGATGATACCCAGTTATGCAATAGTGCACATTAAACATCAGAATGTCAAGATAATTGGCTGATGATACCAAGTTATGTAATAGTGCACATAAAACATCAGAATGTTGTCAAGATAATTGGCTGATGATACCAAGTTATGCAATAGTGCACATAAAACATCAGAATTTCATCAAGATAATTTGCTGATGATACCCAGTTATGCAATAGTGCACATAAAATGTCATCAGAATGTCAAGATAATTGGCTGATGATACCCACTTATGCAATAGTGCACATAAAACATCAGAATGTCATCAAGATAATTTGTTGATGATACCCAGTTATGCAGTAGTGCACATAAAACGTCAAGTGAACATCATCAGGACAACTTGCTGATGATTGGATTTGAATGGGGTGTCAGATACAGATACAGATACAGAATACTTCATTATCTCAACAAGAGAAATTGACATGTGGTGTATGGAACGCAAACAATGCATGCTATGAACACACAGAATGAGTAAAATGCTCAAATGCCAAGTTGATGTGGGACCTCACAATCTTTGTAGTTTTCGGGGTGGGTTTTATCTTCGATACAGCGTTTTCCACAAGAGGGTAAGGAAGAACAAGAGGGGGAGGAAAAGGGAATGAACAACTCACACAAGATCGTTTTACAAAGATTCTCTATTCTGATCTCGTCAATGTGTCGATGCGCGACAGTGTGCGTCAGTTCGCTACAATGCGCTACAATGCGCAAGCCTCTGCACAAAAAGTACATAAACTCCATTTAATAAAACATACAAAAAGTATTTCTAAAACAATATAATAAATACTGTATAAACTATATTTGTAATGTACAGCATGAAAGTATTTTGACAGCACAAATATAACACTTTATCATTTGGATGAATGGATCCATAGAAATTACAGAGACAGAGTAGAAATGAACAATAACCAAACAATCCCAGAAACGGATCACCTTTCATTCGTTTATTGAAATAATGAAATTAAGTAATCAAATTCATAACCAGAACAAATACAAAATGTTTTGACAAATAATGAAGAACCAAATTCGTATAAATGATAATAAGAATAATAGGACCTAACGTTAATACCATAGATATCCTCACCTCATCAGTGTGACAACAGGCCAAACATTGAAACACTAGGACCTGTCAGGTCCAGCCAATTCTCACGCTCTGGCTTACAGTTGCTGTGACGGGATCAGCTGAGCTATCCAGAACTGTACTCACTGACACTGAGGAACGATGATCACAATAAAATCATATTCATAAGAAACATGCAATTGCAGGGGAATTCTTGCTAGAAATGTCCTCCTTTCTGTTGCTCTTTCTATTTCTGCCTTTTTCTTACTTTCACTGTTGTCTCCTTTTTCTACCTCCCTAGTCCATTCCCCTTTCTTTTTCTGAGCAAGCCTTGACACTATTTTCTATTTTCCTTAGTCTGTGATGTACTGTCTGTGTTGCTTAGCTCTGGAGATTTGGTTGTGAAATTGTAAACACTGGCATGGACACTAGCTGTCCATTCTGCAGTGGTATTTGTCTATATGGCCTTTTGTACGCATTTTTTGTTGGGCTTGGAAGTATTGTTTTTTTTTTCCTTTTTTAGATTTTTTGTAATCTGGGAATGATAAATTGAGCAGAACGGCTGACGTCCTCAGTACAGCCTAGTTCTATTTGCCCTAGGGAGCTCAATGGTTAAGATACTGCAGTGTTTCCCATTATGCACTTAGCATGTTGTTTATGTACAAAAGTCTGAAAAGGACCCAGTTTTCACAACTGTATGTCCCAAAGACGCACACAATTTTCCTAACAAGTTTTGATTTGAAAAAGGATAGAAAAGGGAATATATTCCATTAAACAAATGCATCTGTTGTATCATGCCTGTGTACAAGCACACCCTCATACATACCCATGACTGTGTATGAGCACACACATACACAAGCATATCTGCGCACACACACACACACACAACGCATGCATGCATGTACATAGGCACAATTTGTAGATAGATACTCACACATGCACATACATAGGCACCATTTGTACATTGATACTAACACATGCACACACATACACATACACACACACACACACACACACACACACACACTCACACACTGAAAAGGTTTGTAATGTAACATGGGAATGGCTTGATTCCTTCTTTTTTTTCTGTCTCTATTTTTATACTGTGTGTGTGTATGTGTATTTTTGTGCTTGTGCATGTGTGCACGTGTGTGTTTGCACATATGTGTTTCTTTGTGTGCGTGTATGTGTGCATGCATGAATGCATTTGTGTGTTTATACATGTGCGAATGTGTGTGTGTGTGTATGCATGTGTATGTGTGTGCGTGTGTGTGTGTGTGATGAAAATGGTGCTGACAGGCACAAGAAGATGCTCAGATCCTCAAGTCGGTAGTGCTGCCCTTGGAAGAGGAGATCAAGACCTTGAGGGAACAGCTACGACAGGCGGAACTCAAGTTACAGGTATGGCTGAAACACTCATCCTGTGTCAACGACAAAATGATCATAGTGGTCGTCTCTTGGGAAGACAGGAAGGCAGACAAAATGGCCATTCCCTATGTATCCTATTTTATGGACTACATGGTGCTTCAGATTATAGGGCGCATCTTCCAAACTTTACAGGTGCACATGAAAATGGGAAACAAGAAGTGGAGCATGTTGAGATCACTTTCTCTACTGAGGTTGTGTTTTGCACCTTCAGCCAGAGTCCATGTTTCATGATGTGGTTTAAACATGATTTTATTCTCAAAAGCAAGTGAAGGAAGACATTGCAAACACATAGAGCAGCAACAAGCCGAAGCGTATGGTGTGCTCGGAAAACTGTTTGATGACGTCATCATCGGTACTCCTTGGCGTGCTGCTCTGTCGACCTCTGCCATCTTGAACTCATCCTGTTCCCACTGGCCTTTGTAAGTTGTTTGTGAGCAGGGGTAGCTGTCGTTTGTGTTCATGGCCTTGCACCTCATACCACTGTGTTCAGAGATGGCCCTCAATACAGATCTCATTCATAACAGCATTGCAGCAGATTTAACCATATACCGGAAACACCAGTCTGTGATATTAGGAGCTTAGGTCAGAGATGAGGAAAAGTGTATAGTCTTGTTGTCCTTAGAATATAGTAATAATAATAATAATAATAAAATGTAGGCTTATATATATCTCAGATGGGGCTCACCGCGCTTCACAATAAAATATATAGAAATTTAAGACTAAGTGTCGTAAAATATGTACAAAGTCTACAAAGTTTCACATGACAATGGCTAAGATATGCATATGTAAGACTAACTGACATGATAAAAGATACATACACACACACACACACACACACACACACACACACACACACACACACACATAGTACCAGATACACACACAGTACCAGATTTTCGTTCAGTTAAACCTTCTTTGGATGTAACCGAATTTGCCAGCTTGATCATTGTATGCATTGCACTGGTCCTGCTTCTGTTAACGGTAAAGATGTGAAATTTACAGGCAGTATGATACTGTTGAAGGCATTTGTCAGCAGACAGTTATTTGGTTCTGTGTGGTGGTCTTGACAACAATCAGTTGTTAGAAGACACAGTTTGGTGTTCTGTTTGATGGTCCTAACGTTAGAAGACATAGTTTGGTGTTCTGTTTGATGGTCCTTACATTAGAAGACACATTTTGGTGTTCTGTTTGATGGTCCTAACGCTAGAAGACACAGTTTGGTGTGTTCTGTTTGATGGTCCTAACGTTAGAAGACACATTTTGGTGTTCTGTTTGATGGTCCTAACGTTAGAAGACACAGTTTGGTGTGTTCTGATTGATGGTCCTAACGTTAGAAGACACAGTTTGGTGTTCTGTTTGATGGTCCTAACGTTAGAAGACACAGTTTGGTGTTCTGTTTGATGGTCCTAACGTTAGAAGACACAGTTTGGTGTTCTGTTTGATGGTCCTTACATTAGAAGACACAGTTTGGTGTGTTCTGTTTGATGGTCCTAACTTCTGAAGACACAGTTTGGTGTTCTGTTTGATGGTCCTAGCATTAGGAGACACATTTTGGTGTTCTTATTGATGGTTCTAACGTTAGAAGACTCATTTTAGAAGACACATTTTGGTGTTCTTATTGATGGTTCTAACGTTAGAAGACACATTTTGGTGTTCTGTTTGATGGTCCTAACGTTAGAAGACACAGTTTGGTGTGTTCTGATTGATGGTCCTAACGTTAGAAGACACAGTTTGGTGTTCTGTTTGATGGTCCTAACCTTAGAAGACACAGTTTGGTGTTCTGTTTGATGGTCCTAACGTTAGAAGACACAGTTTGGTGTTCTGTTTGATGGTCCTTACATTAGAAGACACAGTTTGGTGTGTTCTGTTTGATGGTCCTAACTTCTGAAGACACAGTTTGGTGTTCTGTTTGATGGTCCTAGCATTAGGAGACACATTTTGGTGTTCTTATTGATGGTTCTAACGTTAGAAGACTCATTTTAGAAGACACATTTTGGTGTTCTTATTGATGGTTCTAACGTTAGAAGACACATTTTGGTGTGTTCTGTTTGATGGTCCTAACGTTAGAAGACACAGTTTGGTGTGTTCTGTTTGATGGTCCTAACGTTAGAAGACACATTTTGGTGTTCTGTTTGATGGTCCTAGTTCTGTTTGATGGTCCTAACGTTAGAAGACACATTTTGGTGTTCTGTTTGATGGTCCTAACGTTAGAAGACACAGTTTGGTGTGTTCTGTTTGATGGTCCTAACGTTAGAAGACACAGTTTGGTGTTCTGTTTGATGGTCCTAACGTTAGAAGACACATGTTGGTGTTCTGTTTGATGGTCCTAACGTTAGAAGACACATGTTGGTGTTCTGTTTGATGGTCCCAACTTTAGAAGACACAGTTTGGTGTGTTCTGTTTGATGGTCCTAACGTTAGAAGACACAGTTTGGTGTTCTGTTTGATGGTCCTAACGTTAGAAGACATAGTTTGGTGTGTTCTGTTTGATGGTCCTAACGTTAGAAGACACATTTTGGTGTTCTTATTGATGGTCCTAACGTTAGAAGACACATTTTGGTGTTCTGTTTGATGGTCCTAACGTTAGAAGACACAGTTTGGTGTGTTCTGTTTGATGGTCCTAACGTTAGAAGACACATGTTGGTGTTCTGTTTGATGGTCCTAACATTAGAAGATATAGTTTGGTGTGTTCTGTTTGATGGTCCTAACGTTAGAAGACACAGTTTGGTGTGTTCTGTTTGATGGTCCTAACGTTAGAAGACACAGTTTGCTGTGTTCTGTTTGATGGTCCTAACGTTAGAAGACACATTTTGGTGTTCTGTTTGATGGTCCTAATGTTAGAAGACACAGTTTGGTGTTCTGTTTGATGGTCCTTACATTAGAAGACACAGTTTGGTGTTCTGTTTGATGGTCCTAACGTTAGAAGACACAGTTTGGTGTTCTGTTTGATGGTCCCAACTTTAGAAGACACAGTTTGGTGTGTTCTGTTTGATGGTCCTAACGTTAGAAGACACAGTTTGGTGTTCTGTTTGATGGTCCTAACGTTAGAAGACACAGTTTGGTGTGTTCTGTTTGATGGTCCTAACGTTAGAAGACACAGTTTGGTGTTCTGTTTGATGGTCCTAACGTTAGAAGACACATGTTGGTGTTCTGTTTGATGGTCCTAACGTTAGAAGACATAGTTTGGTGTGTTCTGTTTGATGGTCCTAACGTTAGAAGACACATTTTGGTGTTCTTATTGATGGTCCTAATGTTAGAAGACACATTTTGGTGTTCTTATTGATGGTCCTAACGTTAGAAGACACAGTTTGGTGTGTTCTGTTTGATGGTCCTAACGTTAGAAGACACATGTTGGTGTTCTGTTTGATGGTCCTAACGTTAGAAGACACAGTTTGGTGTGTTCTGTTTCATGGTCCTAACGTTAGAAGACACAGTTTGGTGTGTTCTGTTTGATGGTCCTAACGTTAGAAGACACAGTTTGCTGTGTTCTGTTTGATGGTCCTAACGTTAGAAGACACATTTTGGTGTTCTGTTTGATGGTCCTAATGTTAGAAGACACAGTTTGGTGTTCTGTTTGATGGTCCTAATGTTAGAAGACACAGTTTGGTGTTCTGTTTGATGGTCCTTACATTAGAAGACACAGTTTGGTGTGTTCTGTTTGATGGTCCTAACGTTAGAAGACACAGTTTGGTGTTCTGTTTGATGGTCCTAACGTTACAAGACACAGTTTGGTGTGTTCTGTTTGATGGTCCTAACGTTAGAAGACACAGTTTGGTGTTCTGTTTGATGGTCCTAACGTTAGAAGACACAGTTTGGTGTGTTCTGTTTGATGGTCCTAACGTTAGAAGACACAGTTTGGTGTTCTGTTTGATGGTCCTAACGTTAGAAGACACAGTTTGGTGTGTTCTGTTTGATGGTCCTAACGTTAGAAGACACAGTTTGGTGTGTTCTGTTTGATGGTCCTAACGTTAGAAGACACAGTTTGGTGTTCTGTTTGATGGTCCTAATGTTAGAAGACACAGTTTGGTGTTCTGTTTGATGGTCCTAACGTTGAAGACCCAGTTTGGTGTGTTGTGTTTGATGGATCTAATGACCAACACTTGTTTGAAAACCAGTTTGGTGTGTTCTGTTTCTGGGCAGGGGGTAAGTCCGTTGGATCTGCATGGGTAGAAAGATGTCCTCACTGCCCCCCCCCATCCCCCTCCCCTCCCTCCCCACAAGTTTTACAGTCATGGGAAGATGGCCTCACACTAAATAAATTACTTTTTGTCTTCGGATGGATGTCTGCATAGGCTGTCTGCATAGCTGTCATGTTAGTGCATAATACATTTAAGATATAGTGCAATATATATGATTAGGAATAGTGCAATTTTGACACTGTATAGCGTAGTTGAGTACGTTTTCCTTGGGAAGAAGCAGTGTGAATGAAATGGTTATTGTTACCATGACTGTTCCAGATGGTTATTGTTACCATGACTGTATTGTTACCATGACTGTTCCAGATGGTGGTTGTTACCATGACTGTTCCAGATGGTTATTGTTACCATGACTGTATTGTTACCATGACTGTATTGTTACCATGACTGTTCCAGATGGTTATTGTTACCATGACTGTTCCAGATGGTTATTGTTACCATGACTGTATTGTTACCATGACTGTTCCAGATGGTTATTGTTACCATGACTGTTCCAGATGGTTATTGTTACCATGACTGTTCCAGATGTCAGGTGTTTGTTTTCCTCAAGAATAAGCAGTGTGAATGAAATGGTTATTGTTACCATCACTGTTGCAGATGTCGGGTGTTCAGGGAAAAGATGGAGAGAAGAGTTGTCTGTCCCTGTCTGACTTGGACAGCATTGCCGACCCCAAGGAGAAGGTGTGTGTTTTAGATCAAGGATAATTTTGAAAACATAGGTTGGAATCATTACAAAAAAGGTCATGATAGATTTTTTATGCGCACAATGAAAATAAATTTAAGACAGAAAAATAGTTTGGTCAATTGCCCACTGCAAACATAATTTCTTTAACCAAATTTAAATGCAATGACCTCTGTTTAACAAATGGAATATGTGAGTAAATAGATTTCCAAGTGAATACAGTATTCGTCAAAAACGTGACATGGATATCATGAATACTGTTGGTGATGAATTTCATTTTGTTTTGGAGTGTCCAGATTTTTCTGATAATAATAATAATAATAATAATAATGGATACTTACATAGCACACTATCCAGAAATCTGCTCTAGGTGCTTTACAAAAACACTTTTGCTTACATAGCACATTACATCAGTGTTACATACACACATCAAAATGTGACTACACACACACACACACACACACACACACACACACACACACAAACACACATACACTCCGCTCGCTCACTGACTCACACACACACACACACACACACAGAGACACACACTGCATACATACATATTAACATACATGTGTATCTAACAGCTACCCTCGACACATACGCACACATAGGCAGGCACAAACTTACATAAACACCCGTAAAATATTGTTGTCTGGTAAATATTTATGTCCAAAGTCTGTATTTTTATTTTGTGAATTATTTTCTGCAAGCAAACAGGTTGTCTGTAGACTTATTTTCTGCAAGCAAATAGGTTGTCTGTAGACTTAGTAAATTCATAAGACCTGCAGTGTTGCATAGGATACTTCCATGATGATCCATGTTTTACCTTAGTTGATGCAAACACGATGATACTATTTGTGCTCTTGATAATGTTTTTTGAGGTCCTTTATGCCCCCCAAATTAAAAGAATTGAACAAGGGAACTGTAAGGAATGAGTGTAACTGTTTTAAAAGTCTGAAAATGTGTTTGAAAATAGACTGAAACCAGGTAACTATCAGAGACAAAAAATGTGTTTGAAAATAGACTGAAACCAGGTAACTGTCAGACACCTTCATCTGTGTTCGATTTGTGCAATTTTGTGCTGGGAAGAAAACACGGCATAATTTCAGTCAAATCATAAAATTTGGGAAGGATTGTAATTTGTCCTTACATATGGAACATGTGTGTCTGCGAGTGTGTGTACATGTGTGTCTGTGAGTGTGTGTACATGTGTGTCTGCAGGTGAGTCTGCGAGTGTGTGTACATGTGTGTCTGCGAGTGTGTGTACATGTGTGTCTGCGAGTGCGTGTACATGTGTGTCTGTGAGTGTGTGTATGTGTGTGTCTGTGAGAGAGTGCACGTGTGTGTCTGCGAGTGTGTGTACATGTGTGTCTGCAGGTGAGTGTACATGTGTGTCTGCGAGTGTGTGTACATGTGTGTCTGCGAGTGTGTGTACGTGTGTGTCTGCAGGTGAGTGTACCTTTGTGTCTGCAGGTGAGTGTATGTGTGTCTGCAGGTGAGTGTACATGTATGTCTGCGAGTGTGTGTACATGTGTGTCTGCGAGTGTATGTACATGTGTGTCTGCGAGTGTGTGTACATGTGTGTCTGCGAGTGTGTGTACGTGCTTGTCTGCAGGTGAGTGTATGTGTGTCTGCCGATGAGTGTACATGTGTGTCTGCATGTGTGTGTACATGTGTGTCTGCGAGTGTGTGTACATTCGTGGTTGTGTGTGTGTGTGCGGGGGTGGGGTAGGGGTAGGGGTGAGAGTTTGTGTGTATATGTGAGTGTGTATGTGTGTGGGGTTGTGTGAAGTCGTATGTGTGTGTGGATGTGTGCGTGTGTGTGTGATAATGTGTGTGTGTGTGTGTGTGTGGGGGGGGTTGATTGTGCAGTCGTGTGTGTGTGTAGATATGTGGTTGTGTGTGATAATGTGTGTGTGTGTGTGCTTTTTTGAGTGTATGTCTGTGATGATTATTTTGATAATGATGATGTGTGTGTGTGTGTGTGCATGATAATGTGTGTGTGTGTGATGATGATGAGTGTGCATGTGTGATGATGATGTGTGTGATGAATGTATGTGACTGTGTGATGATGATATGTGTGTGTGTGTGTGATGTATGTGTGTGTGATGATGATGTGTGTGATGTATGTATGTTATGTATGTGTATAATGATGATGTGTGTGATGATGATGTGTGTGTTGTATGTGTGTGATGATGATGTGTGTGATGTATGTATGTGTGATGATGATGATGATGTGTGTGTGTGTGTGTGATGTATGTATGTGTGATGATGATGTGTGTGATGTATGTATGTGATGTATGTGTGTGTGATGTATGTGTATAATGATGATGTGTGTGATGCATGTGTGTGATGATGATGTGTGTGATGTATGTGTGTGATGATGTGTGTGATGATGATGTGTGTGATGATGTGCGTGTTGTATGTGTGTGATGATGTGTGTGATGTATGTGTATAATGATGATGTGTGTGATGTATGTGTGTGATGATGTGTGTGATGATGATGTGTGTGATGATGTGCGTGTTGTATGTGTGTGATGATGTGTGTGATGTATGTGTATAATGATGATGTGTGTGATGTGTGTGTATGATGATGATGTGTGTGATGTATGTGTGTGATGATGATGTGTGTGATGATGTGTGATGATGATGTGTGTGATGATGTGTGATGATGATGTGTGTGATGTATGTGTGTGATGATGATGTGTGTGATGATGATGTGTGTGATGATGATGTGTGTGTGATGATGATGTGTGTGATGATGATGTGTGTGATGATGTGTGTGATGATGTGTGTGTGATGATGTTTGTGATGATGTGTGTGTTGTATGTGTGTGTGGTTGATCAGCTGGAGAAGGTGATGAAGATAGTGAAGGCGGAGAAGGCAGCGCGCACAGACCTGGAGATGTACGTGGCCGTGCTGACCACACAGAAAAACGTCCTGCAGGAGGACACTGACAAGGTCCGCAAAGAACTGCACGAAGGTCAGCCTGCCTGTCTGTCTGCCTGTCTGCCTGTCTGTCAGCCTGTCTGCCTGTCTGTCAGCCTGTCTGCCTGTCTGTCTGCCTGTCTGTCTGTCTGCCTGTCTGCCTGTCTGTCAGCCTGTCTGTCTGTCAGCCTGTCTGCCTGCCTGTCTGTCTGTCTGTCAGCCTGTCTGTCTGTCTGCCTGTCTGTCTGTCTGTCTGCCTGTCTGTCAGCCTGTCTGTCAGCCTGTCTGTCAGCCTGTCTGTCTGTCAGCCTGCCTGTCTGTCTGTCTGCCTGTCTGTCTGTCTGCCTGTCTGTCTGTCAGCCTGTCTGTCTGTCTGCCTGTCTGTCTGCCTGCCTGTCTGTCAGCCTGCCTGTCTGTCAGCCTGTCTGTCTGTCTGTCAGCCTGTCTGTCTGTCTGTCTGCCTGTCTGTCTGTCTGCCTGCCTGCCTGTCTGTCTGCGTGCCTGTCTGTCTGCCTGTCTGTCTGTCAGCCTGTCTGTCTGCCTGTCTGTCTGTCTGTCAGCCTGTCTGTCAGCCTGTCTGCCTGCCTGTCTGTCAGCCTGTCTGTCTGTCAGCCTGTCTGGCTGCCTGTCTGTCAGCCTGTCTGTCTGTCTGTCTGTCTGTCAGCCTGTCTGCCTGCCTGTCTGTCTGTCAGCCGGACTGTCAGCCTGTCTGTCAGCCGGTCTGTCAGCCTGTCTGTCTGTCTGTCTGTCAGCCCGTCTGTCTGTCTGTCTGCTTGCCTGCCTGTCTGTCTGTCTGTCTGCCTGTCTGTCTGCCTGTCTGCCTGCCTGCAATGTCTGTCTCTGTCCCTGCATATTGATATGTCTGGTATACATGTTGATATGTTATGTCTGGTGTCCATGTTGATATGTTATGTCTGGTATACAGGTTATGTTATGTCTGGTGTACATGTTGATATGTTATGTCTGGTGTACATGTTGATATGTTATGTCTGGTATACAGGTTATGTTATGTCTGGTGTACATGTTGATATGTCTGGTGTACATGTTTAAATGTTATGTCTGGTGTACATGTTGATATGTTATGTCTGGTGTACATGTTGATATGTCTGGTATACATGTTGAAATGTTACGTCTGGTGTACATGTTGAAATGTTACGTCTGGTATACATGTTGAAATGTTACGTCTGGTGTACATGTTGATATGTTACGTCTGGTATACATGTTGAAATGTACGTCTGGTGTACATGTTGAAATGTTATGTCTGGTATACATGTTGATATGTTATGTCTGGTATACATGTTGAAATGTTACGTCTGGTGTACATGTTGATATGTTATGTCTGGTATACATGTTGAAATGTTACGTCTGGTGTACATGTTGATATGTCTGGTATACATGTTGATATGTTATGTCTGGTATACATGTTGAAATGTTACGTCTGGTGTACATGTTGATATGTTATGTCTGGTATACATGTTGAAATGTTACGTCTGGTATACATGTTGAAATGTTACGTCTGGTGTACATGTTGAAATGTTATGTCTGGTATACATGTTGATATGTTATGTCTGGTATACATGTTGAAATGTTACGTCTGGTGTACATGTTGATATGTTATGTCTGGTATACATGTTGAAATGTTACGTCTGGTGTACATGTTGATATGTTATGTCTGGTATACATGTTGAAATGTTACGTCTGGTGTACATGTTGAAATGTTACGTCTGGTGTACATGTTGATATGTTATGTCTGGTATACATGTTGATATGTTATGTCTGGTATACGTGTTGAAATGTTATGTCTGGTTTACATGTTGATATGTTATGTCTGGTATACGTGTTGAAATGTTATGTCTGGTTTACATGTTGATATGATATGTCTGGTATACGTGTTGAAATGTTATGTCTGGTGTACATGTTGATATGTTATGTCTGGTGTACATGTTATGTCTGGTATACATGTTGATATGTTTTGTTACATCTGGTGTACATGTTGATATGTTATGTCTGGTATACATGTTGATATGTTATGTCTGGTATACATGTTGATATGTTATGTCTGGTATACATGTTGATATGTTATGTCTGGTATACATGTTGTTATGTCTGGTATTTTGTATTTCTTTTTATCACAACAGATATCTCTGTGTGAAATTCGGGCTGCTCTCCCCAGGGAGAGCGCGTCGCTACACTACAGCGCCACCCATTTTTTTGGTATTTTTTCCTGCGTGCAGTTTTATTTGTTTCTCCTATGGGAGTGGATTTTTCTACAGAATTTTGCCAGGAACAACCCTTTTGTTGCCGTGGGTTCTTTTACGTGCGCTAAGTGCATGCTGCACACAGGACCTCCGTTTATCATCTCATCCGAATGACTAGCGTCCAGACCACCACTCAAGGTCTAGTGGAGGGGGAGAAAATATCGGTGGCTGAGCCGTGATTCGAACCAGCGCAATCAGATTCTCTCGCTTCCTAGGCGGATGTGTTACCTCTAGGCCATCACTCCACTTGTTGATATATCTGGTGTACATATTGATATGTTATGTCTGGTGTATATATTGATATGTCTGGTATACATGTTGATGTGTTATGTCTGGTGTACATGTTGATATGTTATGTCTGGTGTACATGTTGATATGTTATGTCTGGTGTACATGTTGAAATGTTATGTCTGGTATACATGTAGATATGTTATGTCTGGTGTACA
The DNA here is from genome assembly GCF_041734735.1 of Babylonia areolata. Lineage (NCBI taxonomy): Eukaryota > Metazoa > Mollusca > Gastropoda > Neogastropoda > Buccinidae > Babylonia > Babylonia areolata. The sequence goes on from NC_134887.1 coordinate 1,414,547, forward strand.
TGTTGATATGTTATGTCTGGTGTACATGTTGATATGTTATGTCTGGTGTACATGTTTAAATGTTATGTCTGGTATACATGTTTAAATGTTATATCTGGTGTACATGTTGATATGTTATGTCTGTTATACATGTTGATATGTTATGTCTGGTGTACATGTTGAAATGTTATGTCTGGTGTACATGTTGATACGTTATGTCTGTTATACATGTTAAAATGCTATGTTTGGTATTGGTATTCACGTTCCAGTGACTGGTATAAATGTTGAAACGTTTGGATACATGTTAATATGTCTGATATACATATATTGATATATCTGGTATGCATGTTTTGATATCAGATACACATATTGATATGTTATGTCTGGTCTACATATTGATAGGCTTGGTGCACATGTTGAAATACCCTGTATTCATGTTGATATATTATGTTTGGTATTAGTGTTGAAATGTCTGGTAAACATGTTGTGGTATATGTGTTGATGTGTTATGTTTGGTAAAAGTGTTCTGGCATACATGTTGACACATCTGGTACAAGTGTTGTGGTATACATGTTGACATGTTATGTTGGGTACAAGTGTTGTGGTATACATGTAGACATGTTATGTTTGGTACAAGTGTTGTGGTATACATGTTGACATGTTATGTTTGGTACAGGTGTTGTGGTATACATGTAGACATGTTATGTTTGGTACAGGTGTTGTGGTATACATGTAGACATGTTATGTTTGGTACAAGTGTTGTGGTATACATGTTATTTTTGGTACAAGTATTGTGGTATACATGTTATATTTGGTACAAGTGTTATGGTATAGATTTTGACATGTTTGGTACAGGTGTTGTGGTGGTACAAGTGTTGTGGTATACATGTTATGTTTGGTACAAGTGTTGTGGTGTACATGTTATGTTTGGTACAAGTGTTGTGGTATAGATTTTGACATGTTTGGTACAAGTGTTGTGGTATACATGTTATGTTTGGTACAAGTGTTGTGGTGTACATGTTTGGTACAAGTGTTGTGGTGTACATGTTATGTTTGGTACAAGTGTTGTGGTGTACATGTTATGTTTGGTACAAGTGTTGTGGTGTACATGTTATGTTTGGTACAAGTGTTGTGGTATACATGTTATGTTTGGTACAAGTATTGTGGTATATATGTTATGTTTGGTACAAGTGTTGTGGTATACATGTTATGTTTGGTACAAGTGTTGTGGTGTACATGTTATGTTTGGTACAAGTGTTGTGGTGTACATGTTATGTTTGGTACAAGTGTTGTGGTGTACATGTTATGTTTGGTACAAGTGTTTTGGTATAGATTTTGACATGTTTGGTTCAAGTGTTGTGGTATACATGTTATGTTTGGTACAAGTGTTGTGGTGTACATGTTATGTTTGGTACAAGTGTTGTGGTACACATGTTCATGTTTGGTACAAGTGTTGTGGTATACATGTTATGTTTGGTACAAGTATTGTGGTATATATGTTATGTTTGGTACAAGTGTTGTGGTGTACATGTTATGTTTGGTACAAGTGTTGCCGTGTTGCCTGATGCAGTGTGCCGTCTTCTGGAAGAGGAGAAGCAGACACATGAGATGCTGAAGCAGACCTGGCAGATGGCCAACGACCAGTTCCTGGAGTCACAGCGGCTGATGATGATGGATTTACGTCGCATGGAGAGTGTTCTGTCCTCTGAACAGCAGCGACAGATAGCTGGTGAGTGGTGATGATGATGATGGTGATGATGATGATGATGGATTTACGTCGCATGGAGAGTGTTCTGTCCTCTGAACAGCAGCGACAGATAGCTGGTGAGTGGTGATGATGATGATGGTGATGATGATGGATTTACGTCGCATGGAGAGTGTTCTGTCCTCTGAACAGCAGCGACAGATAGCTGGTGAGTGGTGATGATGATGATGGTGATGATGATGGATTTACGTCGCATGGAGAGTGTTCTGTCCTCTGAACAGCAGCGACAGATAGCTGGTGAGTGGTGATGATGATGATGGTGATGATGATGATGATGGATTTACGTCGCATGGAGAGTGTTCTGTCCTCTGAACAGCAGCGACAGATAGCTGGTGAGTGGTGATGATGATGATGATGGTGATGATGATGGATTTACGTCGCATGGAGAGTGTTCTGTCCTCTGAACAGCAGCGACAGATAGCTGGTGAGTGGTGATGATGATGATGGTGATGATGATGATGATGGATTTACGTCGCATGGAGAGTGTTCTGTCCTCTGAACAGCAGCGACAGATAGCTGGTGAGTGGTGATGATGATGATGGTGATGATGATGATGATGGATTTACGTCGCATGGAGAGTGTTCTGTCCTCTGAACAGCAGCGACAGATAGCTGGTGAGTGGTGATGATGATGATGATGGTGATGATGATGGATTTACGTCGCATGGAGAGTGTTCTGTCCTCTGAACAGCAGCGACAGATAGCTGGTGAGTGGTGATGATGATGATGGTGATGATGATGATGATGGATTTACGTCGCATGGAGAGTGTTCTGTCCTCTGAACAGCAGCGACAGATAGCTGGTGAGTGGTGATGATGATGATGGTGATGATGATGGATTTACGTCGCATGGAGAGTGTTCTGTCCTCTGAACAGCAGCGACAGATAGCTGGTGAGTGGTGATGATGATGATGGTGATGATGATGATGATGATGATGGATTTTCCCCCATCAGTATGGCAGCGAAGTGTGCTGATTTCACTATGACTATCTCCAGTGTTTCCCCATCAGTATGGCAGCGAAGTGTGCTGATTTCACTATGATTATCTCCAGTGTTTCCCCATCAGTATTGCAGCGAAGTGTGCTGATTTCACTATGACTATCTCCAGTGTTTCCCCATCAGTATGGCAGGGAAGTGTGCTGATTTCACTATGACTATCTCCAGTGTTTCCCCATCAGTATGGCAGCGAAGTGTGCTGATTTCACTATGACTATCTCCAGTGTTCCCCCATCAGTATGGCAGCGAAGTGTGCTGATTTCACTATGACTATCTCCAGTGTTTCCCCATCAGTACGGCAGGGAAGTGTGCTGATTTCACTATGACTATCTCCAGTGTTTCCCGATCAGTACGGCAGTGAAGTGCACTGAGGCTGTAAGCTCCCATAGGTTGAATGGGTGAAAGGAAGCAAAGGGAGGGAAGACTGACAGCCTGTAGTCATTCTGAATGGGCCACATTTACCCCATTTCAAGCTAGTGCGTGTGTGTGTGTGTGTGCGTGTGTGCACATGCGTATGCGCGGGTGTGTGTTGTGCGCACATGTGTGCGCACAGAGTTGCAGCAGAAGGACCAGGAGCGAGAAGCCCAGGAGAAGAAGGTGAAAGAGCTGGAAGAGAAACGGGAACGGCAGGAGCGAGAGCAGGCAGAACGCCGCAAGCAGAGCTTTTCCCGCTCAGGTCAGTGTATAGTGATCGTCATCATGCTCATCATTTTTTGTTAGTTTATAAAGCACCCTTTCCATGTAAAATGTGCTCGGTTGGGATGTGCAGTGTAAAAAAAAAAAAAAAGATTAAAACAGGCATTTGAAATTAAAAACTTATGTTCATACACTGACACTGACTTATGTTCAGACACTCACAGACTCATGTTCATACACTGACACTGACTTATGTTCATACACTTAAATTGACCAATGTTCATACACTCACACTAATGTATGTTCATACACTTACATTGACTTATGTTCATACTTTCACACTAACGTATGTTCATACACTTACGTTGACTTATGTTCATACTCTCACACTGACATGTTCATACACTGACTTACTGACTTATTATCATACACTCACACTGACTTATGTTCATACACTCTGACTTATATCAAACACTTACACTGACTTATGTTCATATACTCTGACTTATGTTCATACTCTTGCACTGACTTATGTTCATACACTCACGCTGACTTACGTTCACACATTCGCACATACACTCACGCTGACTTATATTCATACACTCACACTGACTTATGTTCATACACTCACGGTGACTTATATTCATACACTCACACTGACTTATGTTCATACACTCACAAAGTCGTCACACTGCTTGACACACATCATACAAATTATACATCAGAATACCTGAATAATTTGTATTTGTATTTCTTTTTATCACAACAGATTTCTCTGTGTGAAATTTGGGCTGCTCTCCCCAGGGAGAGCGCATCGCTTTACTACAGTGCTTCCATGGCACACACACACACACACAGAGGCACACTTACTTGTACAAGCACACACACATACGCCCATATCCCCCAACCCCAACCCCACACACATATATAAAAATATATATATGCACACCCACACGTTCCAGTATTCTGTTGCTCCCACAGTGTAGGCATGCATACACACACATACCTCATCCTCTACCCCCGCCACCCCCGCCCTGCCCCCCCCCCCCACACACAGACATGCATGTGCACAGAACTTTCCTGACACTTGTGTACACTTTCACCCTCGCGCACGCACACGCACACAAACACACACATACACGCACAGAGGCTGCCACTGATTGGCCGCAAGAAGGGTGGGAAAAGTTCTCTGATGCCAAGAATGTAGCATCTAGTGTGTTGCTCAGTTTATTGTATTTAGAAAAGCCCACAGAGATTCTGTTCCATTTTGAAGAAATTTGCGCAATGTTGGTTTGGAAATGATGCCGATATTTGTTTGATTTTTAAAGCATGCTGGACTTACAGCCGCTCCCTCTCTCTACCTTTATTTCTTTGAGGCAGTCGATGGTGTGATGGTCTTGTACCTGTTCTTTTTGTCCTTTGTTCTTTGTGTCCCTGTGCACAGTGTGGAGTGATGTGTTGGTGTGTCCGTGTGCAAAGTGTGGAGTGATGTGTTGGTGTGGTGTGTCCCTGTGCAAAGTGTGGAGTGATGTGTTGGTGTGGTGCCTCCCTGTGCAAAGTGTGGAGTGATGTGTTGGTGTGGTGTGTCCCTGTGCAAAGTGTGGAGTGATGTGTTGGTGTGTCCGTGTGCAAAGTGTGGAGTGATGTGTTGGTGTGGTGTGTCCCTGTGCACAGTGTGGAGTGATGTGTTGGTGTGGTGTGTCCCTGTGCACAGTGTGGAGTGATGTGTTGGTGTGGTGTGTCCCTGTGCACAGTGTGGAGTGATCTGTTGGTGTGGTGTGTCCGTGTGCACAGTGTGGAGTGATGTGTTGGTGTGGTGTGTCGCTGTGCACAGTGTGGAGTGATGTGTTGGTGTGTCCCTGTGCACAGTGTGGAGTGATGTGTTGGTGTGTCCCTGTGCAAAGTGTGGAGTGATGTGTTGGTGTGGTGTGTCGCTGTGCACAGTGTGGAGTGATCTGTTGGTGTGGTGTGTCCGTGTGCACAGTGTGGAGTGATGTGTTGGTGTGGTGTGTCGCTGTGCACAGTGTGGAGTGATCTGTTGGTGTGGTGTGTCGCTGTGCAAAGTGTGGAGTGATGTGTTGGTGTGTCCCTGTGCAAAGTGTGGAGTGATGTGTTGGTGTGGTGTGTCGCTGTGCACAGTGTGGAGTGATGTGTTGGTGTGGTGTGTCCCTGTGCACAGTGTGGAGTGATGTGTTGGTGTGTCCCTGTGCAAAGTGTGGAGTGATGTGTTGGTGTGGTGTGTCGCTGTGCACAGTGTGGAGTGATCTGTTGGTGTGGTGTGTCCGTGTGCACAGTGTGGAGTGATGTGTTGGTGTGGTGTGTCGCTGTGCACAGTGTGGAGTGATGTGTTGGTGTGGTGTGTCGCTGTGCACAGTGTGGAGTGATGTGTTGGTGTGGTGTGTCGCTGTGCAAAGTGTGGAGTGATGTGTTGGTGTGTCCCTGTGCACAGTGTGGAGTGATGTGTTGGTGTGTCCCTGTGCAAAGTGTGGAGTGATGTGTTGGTGTGGTGTGTCCCTGTGCACAGTGTGGAGTGATGTGTTGGTGTGGTGTGTCCCTGTGCACAGTGTGGAGTGATGTGTTGGTGTGTCCCTGTGCAAAGTGTGGAGTGATGTGTTGGTGTGGTGTGTCCCTGTGCAAAGTGTGGAGTGATGTGTTGGTGTGGTGCCTCCCTGTGCAAAGTGTGGAGTGATGTGTTGGTGTGGTGCCTCCCTGTGCAAAGTGTGGAGTGATGTGGTGGTGTGGTGCCTCCCTGTGCAAAGTGTGGAGTGATGTGGTGCCTCCCTGTGCAAAGTGTGGAATGATGTGTTGGTGTGGTGCCTCCCTGTGCAAAGTGTGGAGTGATGTGTTGGTGTGGTGCCTCCCTGTGCAAAGTGTGGAGTGATGTGTTGGTGTGTCCCTGTGCACAGTGTGGAGTGATGTGTTGGTGTGGTGCCTCCCTGTGCAAAGTGTGGAGTGATGTGTTGGTGTAGTGTGTCTCTGTGCACAGTGTGGAGTGATGTGTTGGTGCGGTGCCTCCCTGTGCAAAGTGTGGAGTGATGTGTTGGTGTAGTGTGTCCCTGTGCAAAGTGTGGAGTGATGTGTTGGTGTGGTGCCTCCCTGTGCAAAGTGTGGAGTGATGTGTTGGTGTGTCCCTGTGCACAGTGTGGAGTGATGTGTTGGTGCGGTGCCTCCCTGTGCAAAGTGTGGAGTGATGTGTTGGTGTGGTGTGTCCCTGTGCAAAGTGAGGAGTGATGTGTTGGTGTGGTGCCTCCTTGTGCAAAGTGTTGTCCTGAAGTGCTTCTGTTCTTTCTGTGTGCAGAGCAACAGTCGCAGGACTCTGAGGTATGTTGACAGTGTCCAGCTGTTGGCAGCTCCACTGCAGGGAAATCACACCCGAACATGCATGTCTGCTTGCACACAAGCACACAATGCATGTACATTTGCATGAATACCTGTGTGTGAACACGCATGTTCACATGCAGACATTCACACTGTCATACACACAAATGCCTGTGTTCATGCACGCGCGCGTGCACACACACACACACACACACACACACACACACACATGTGTGTGTGTTTATGCATACGCTCACACATCCTCAGACTACACACACACACACACACACACACACACACACACACACACACACACACACACACACACACACAAAAGTGCGCTCATGCATACGCTCACACATCCTCAGACCACACACACACACACACACACACACACACACACACACACACACACACACACATGCTTAAACAACACACACACACAAACACACACACACACACATGCACATGCACGCACTTATACAACACACACACACATACTTATACAACACACACATGTTTATGTACACACAGACACACACTCACACACATGCTTATACAACACACACACACACATTCTTGAACAATACGCACACACACACACACACACACACAGACACAACCCCCCAACACCACTCTCTGTCTCTCTCTTTCCCTTTCTCCCTGTCTCTCCCCTCTCTCTCACTCCGTGCTCATTGCCATGTGTCACAGCCGTCCACATCCCTCTCCCTCATCCCTCTCCCTATCTCCCTCTCTCCCTGTCTCTCCCCTCTCTCTCACTCTGTGCTCATTGCCATGTGTCACAGCCGTCCACATCCCTCTCCCTCTCTCCCTCATCCCTCTCCCTATCTCCCTCTCTCCCTGTCTCTCCCCTCTCTCTCACTCTGTGCTCATTGCCATGTGTCACAGCCGTCCACATCCCTCTCCCTCTCTCCCTCATCCCTCTCCCTATCTCCCTCTCTCCCTGTCTCTTCCCTCTCTCTCACTCTGTGCTCATTGCCATGTGTCACAGCCGTCCACATCCCTCTCCCTCTCTCCCTCTCTCCCTCATCCCTCTCCTTATCTCCCTCTCTCCCTGTCTCTTCCCTCTCTCTCACTCTGTGCTCATTGCCATGTGTCACAGCCGTCCACATCCCTCTCCCTCTCTCCCTCATCCCTCTCCCTATCTCCCTCTCTCCCTGTCTCTCCCCTCTCTCTCTCACTCTGTGCTCATTGCCATGTGTCACAGCCGTCCACATCCCTCTCCCTCTCTCCCTCATCCCTCTCCCTATCTCCCTCTCTCCCTGTCTCTCCCCTCTCTCTCACTCTGTGCTCATTGCCATGTGTCACAGCCGTCCACATCCCTCTCCCTATCTCCCTCATCCCTCTCCCTATCTCCCTCTCTCCCTGTCTCTCCCCTCTCTCTCACTCTGTGCTCATTGCCATGTGTCACAGCCGTCCACATCCCGGGACGAGCTGACCCCCTTTGACAAAGTGAAGAGTCAGTCCAGAGGGTCTTTAACCTCTGCCAACTCGGACGAGATCGGTCAGTTTGAGACGCTGGAGGAGGGGGGGGGCGGTCTCCACCGGGCCCACTCCAGCTCGGAGCTGCCCAGGGGAGAGAGGGAGGGGGACAGTGGGCAGCTGGAGACGCGCTCCCTGGGGGAGGCGGACGGCATGACCATTCGCATCAGTCCAGAGAAGGTGTTGACCCTGCCTTCCGCCTCTCTCACCGCCGCTCAGACCAAGGCCATCACAGGTGGGAGCACTGGCTTGTCCTCCATTGATGCGCTTGTACATTGTTTCTCCTTGTGGTATTTGTCAGTGCGTTTATTGTGGATTCAACAGTGTGCGTGTGTGTGTGTGTGTGTGTGTATGTAATAAATTTCTTGAGTGATGGTTCATGTGTTTGAGAGACACACATAATGTAAATAGGTCATTGAATTTGTGTGTGTGTGTGTGTACATTTTTTGACTGATGCTTTATGTGTTTGAGAGACACACATGATAGATATATATATATGTGTGTGTCATTGAATTTGTGTGTGTGTGTGTGTGTGTGTGTGTGCAAGTGGTGGGAGTAGGTAGACAAGTGTGGACTGACAATGAGTGGTCAGCATTGGTGACATTCTGGAACTCCTCCTCAGTTCAGGATTGATTTGGAAAACTTTCTTCAGGATGAACATTGACATAAATGTTTTTAATGGCATACTTTTAATGATTCAAAAAAGAATCCAACAAATCTACTTTTACCCAGGTATGGATGTAGATTTCACAGTGACATCTGGGTGAAACATTGTAAATTATTTCAGTGTCACTGCCTCTCTGTCTCTGTCTCTCTCTGTGTGTGTGTCTCTCTCTCTCTCTCTCTCACGCTGTGTGTGTGTGTGTGTGTGTGTGTGTGTGTGTGTGTCCATGCCTACTACTCTGTCCTTTCCGCTCAGTTAAGTTCACAAGACTTCATTGTTTGCTTCTGCTTATTGTTTGTTTTTAGTCATTATTTTGATTTTCTTTTTCATTTGTTTAATGACTTATCCATTTATTTGTTTATGTATCTTCATTCTATTTCACTTTCCCTCAAGGCCTGACCAAGCGTGTTGGGTTACGCTGCTGGTGAGGCATCTGCTTAGCAGATGTGGTGTAGCATATAAAGATTTCTCTGAACGCAGTGATGTCTCCTTGAGTAACTGAACTGTCTGCTTCAAGAAGTTGAAACAGAAAATGTTCTTTTTGCTCATTGAAATGGTGGTCAACAGATAAGAAAGCGACATGAAAAAGGAGAAATGAGTAAGTGGCACAGCTTCCTTGAGAACTGCACACTTCAGTCATCAGGGGTAAGGAAAAACGTTCAGGTCAGAAATATAACCTCTTAAGATAATAGCGATTAAAAAAGAATAACCTATGCATCCTTCCTTGATTACTATGTATATTTCAATCAACATTGTCTTGTCTTTCACATGTGTCACGACACAGTGATTCTGGTGTCCACAATATTACCACATTTCACACGTGTCACGACAGAGTGATTCTGGTGTCCACAGTATTACCACATTTCACATGTGTCACGACAGAGTGATTCTGGTGTCCGCAATATTACCACATTTCACATGTGTCACGACAGAGTGATTCTGGTGTCCGCAATATTACCACATTTCACATGTGTCACGACAGAGTGATTCTGGTGTCCACAATATTACCACATTTCACATGTGTCATGACAGAGTGATTCTGGTGTCCGCAATATTACCACATTTCACATGTGTCACGACAGAGTGATTCTGGTGTCCACAATATTACCACATTTCACATGTATGAACAGAAAGTTATTCTGGTGTCCACAGTATTACCAGATTTCACATGTATGAATAGAAAGTTATTCTGGTGTCCACAGTATTACCAGATTTCACATGTATGAATAAACCGTTATTCTGGTGTCCACAGTATAACCAGATTTCTGATGTATGAATAGAAAGTTATTCTGGTGTCCACAATATTACCATCACTTGTTTCAAGAGAAAGTTATTCTAGAGTCTGCAATACTACCACATGTATGAATAGAAAGTTTTTTTTCTGGTTTCCACAATATTAACACCACATTAGTCTATACAATCAGCCCCTGTCCGACATCAGCAGTGAACATCGATGTGATTTTCACAAGTTTGCAGATGAACACCCAACTCACAAAAGCTGCTTCCCCTAGTTCTTTTGCTATCCTTCGCAAAAACATGGAGATGTGCATTGTTGTGATGAAGGAATGGATGCTGACTAACAAGCTCAGACTCAATGATGTCAAGACCGAAGCCATGCTGGTAGGTTCCAGGTCTGTGCTTAGTCATGTCTGGGACCATTCCTTGGCTGTCTGCAATGCTGTTGTCAACTTTCAAACTTGTGTCAGAAACCTGGGTGCACACTGTGATTCAGCTCTGTCCATGCATGACCCTATCAGTAATTTATGCAACACTGCAAACTTCCAACTGAGAAACATCTGTACCATTCGACCATATCTGACTGCTGAAGCAACCTCTCAGCTTGTCTGTTCCTTGATCCTCAGTCACATTGACCACTGCAATTCACTACTCGCTGGTTTGCCCTCTGATTTGTTACCACGCCTTCAGATGATCTTGAACTATGCTGCCAGAGTCGTTCTCAAAAATAGATCATGTTACCCCGCTCTTGCGTCAACTTCATTGGCTGCCCATCCAGTACAGAATTCAGTACAAAACTGGCCTGTTGGCTTATCACCACTTCGAAGGCTCCCTCCCATCTTACTTATCTTTTGTCCTTCATATTTACTCTCCATCCCGTTCTGTCAAGTCTTCTGGAGAAAAACTCCTTCAAGTCTCCACAGTCTCTTCAAAGACATTTTCTGTCAGGTCTTCTGGAGAAAAACTCCTTCAAGTCTCCACAGTCTCTTCAAAGACATTTGGTCAAAGGGCTTTTCAGCATCAAGCACCTTCTGCTTGGAATTCTCTTCCTCTGGATCTCCAGCACTCATCAGCTCTGTCCTTTTCCAAACGAAAACTGAAAACCCAACAGTTCAAAATGGCCTTTGGATGTGACGAAGCACAGTTCTTTGTCTCCTCCCACCCTCTGCACTCCACTTGTGTCCCCCCGCTATTGTGGTATTCCTGTGGTGTGGGAGCTTGTGGGTTGGTGTTTGAGTGTGTGTGTGTGTGTGTGTCATCACCAGTCATCTGCGCACCCACAGAGCCCAACCCACCCACCCCCAGGATGACTAGATGGTCCTCGTCGATTCCGACGGACGAACCACACACACACACACTGTGTGTGTGTGTGTGTGTGTGTTTTGTGCCTTTTTCCTGTGAATATATCTGCAATTTATAGTTTTGTATTGGTGGATACTGATCTTGTTTTACACTGCTGTCTTCATGTGTTCTTATGTTGTATGAAGTACCAAGATATATTTTTATATATAAGTACTGTTTATTGTGAGGCACTTAAAGCCCATCTACGGGGAGTTCGCGCCATATAAGTACAATGTTATTATCATTATTATGTGTAATGCGTTTAATGTTTATTGTCATGTGCTTTGAGCTGCCTTTAAGGGAGGAATGTTCTCAACAAGTATCCATTATTATTATAATGAAATAGGAAGTTACTATGGTGTCCACAATAATAACACCTCATGTGTGAATAGAAAGTTATTCTGGTGTCCACAGTATTACCTCATGCGTGAATAGAAAACATTCTGGTGCCCACAATATTACCATGAGTGAATAGAATCAGATCAAATCAAATCAAAAACACTTTATTAATCCACACAGAAATTAACTTGTGCAAACACAGGCTCGTAAACACCAACATAAAATGATCATGTGCAACATAAAAAGAGATTAAATCTAGTCAAATAAGAATTCCCAATAGCTGACAATAGACTGACCCCTCCTGCCCCCCTACCCTGACACACACACACATACTCCCATTAAGACAATAGGGTATTGCACAACAATATTTACAAATGAAAACATCCAACAAATAAAAGGTATATATTACTAAAATAACATGCATACATGTGCACACACACATGCGCATGCATGCACGCGTGCACACACACAGACACACACACACACACACACACACACACACACGTTAAGACCATAAGGTATTGTACAACAATACTTATATAAAAACGTCCAGGACATAAAAAGTTATTCTGGTGTCCACAATATTACCTCATGTGTGAATAGAAAGTTATTCTGGTGTCGATAATACCACCACGTTTCACTCACCACCACGTTTCACTCGAGAGTTATTCATCTCCAGACCTGACTGGTGTGACAGGACAGTGGTGTGTGTGCCGGTGGTGGTGTCTGGTGAAGCAGTGTGACAGGTGTGACAGGACAGTGGTGTGTGTGCTAGTGGGGGTGTCTGGTGAAGCAGTGTGACAGGTGTGACAGGACAGTGGTGTGTGTGGTGGTGTCTGGTGGAGCAGTGTGACAGGTGTGACAGGACAGTGGTGTGTGTGCCGGTGGTGGTGTCTGGCGGAGCAGTGTGACAGGTGTGACAGGACAGTGGTGTGTGTGCCGGTGGGGGTGTCTGGTGAAGCAGTGTGACAGGTGTGACAGGACAGTGGTGTGTGTGCCGGTGGTGGTGTCTGGCGGAGCAGTGTGACAGGTGTGACAGGACAGTGGTATGTGTGGTGGTGTCTGGTGGAGCAGTGTGACAGGTGTGACAGGACAGTGGTGTGTGTGCCGGTGGTGGTGTCTGGCGGAGCAGTGTGACAGGTGTGACAGGACAGTGGTGTGTGTGCCGGTGGGGGTGTCTGGCGGAGCAGTGTGACAGGTGTGACAGGACAGTGGTGTGTGTGCCGGTGGGGGTGTCTGGCGGAGCAGTGTGACAGGTGTGACAGGACAGTGGTGTGTGTGCCGGTGGGGGTGTCTGGCGGAGCAGACCCGACGCCAGAGACAGAGGCGCGGAGGACGCTGCTGGCGATGGCCAAAGCCAAGAGTGAGCAGTTCCCGCTGGAGGGCAAGCGTCTGGTCAGCGAGCGTGAGTGGCACCTGCTGCAAGAGGAGGTCAGTTCCACACTGCCACCTGCACCACGCTTCACGGCACTCATCACACTTCACGGCCCTCACCACACTTCACAGCCCTCATCACTCTCACCACACTTCACGGCCCTCATCACCCTCATCACACTTCACATCCCTCACCACACTTCATGGCCCTCACCACACTCCACGGCCATCATCACGCTCACCACACTTCACAGCCCTCATCACACTTCACAGCCCTCATCACACTTCACAGCCTTCATCACACTTCACAGCCATCATCACACTTCACAGCCCTCACCACACTTCACAGACCTCATCACACTTCATGGCCCTCATCAACCTCACCACACTTCACAGCCCTCATCACCCTCACCACACTTCACAACCCTCACCACACTTCACAGACCTCATCACACTTCATGGCCCTCATCACCCTCACCACACTTCACAGCCCTCATCACCCTCACCACACTTCACAACCCTCACCACACTTCACAGCCCTCACCACCCTCACCACACTTCACAGCCCTCACCACCCTCACCACACTTCACAGCCCTCACCACCCTCACCACACTTCACAGCCCTCACCACACTCACCACACTTCACAGCCCTCACCACCCTCACCACACTTCACAGCCCTCACCACACTCACCACACTTCACAGCCCTCACCACCCTCACCACACTTCACAGCCCTCACCACACTCACCACACTCCACAGCCCTCACCACACTCCACAGCCCTCATCACACTTCACAGCCCTCACCACACTTCACAGCCCTCACCACCCTCACCACACTCCACAGCCCTCACCACACTCCACAGCCCTCACCACACTTCACAGCCCTCACCACCCTCACCACACTCCACAGCCCTCACCACACTCCACAGCCCTCACCACACTCCACAGCCCTCACCACACTCCACAGCCCTCACCACACTTCACAGCCCTCACCACCCTCACCACACTCCACAGCCCTCATCACACTTCACAGCCCTCACCACACTCCACAGCCCTCACCACCCTCACCACACTCCACAGCCCTCATCACACTTCACAGCCCTCACCACCCTCACCACACTCCACAGCCCTCATCACACTTCACAGCCCTCACCACACTCCACAGCCCTCACCACCCTCACCACACTTCACAGCCCTCACCACACTCCACAGCCCTCATCACACTTCACAGCCCTCACCACACTCCACAGCCCTCGCCACACTTCACAGCCCTCATCACCCTTCACAGCCCTCACCACACTCCACAGCCCTCATCACCCTCACCACACTTCACAGCCCTCACCACACTCCACAGCCCTCACCACACTCCACAGCCCTCATCACACTTCACAGCCCTCACCACACTCCACAGCCCTCGCCACACTTCACAGCCCTCACCACACTCCACAGCCCTCACCACACTCCACAGCCCTCACCACACTCCACAGCCCTCATCACACTTCACAGCCCTCACCACACTCCACAGCCCTCACCACACTTCACAGCCCTCACCACACTCCACAGCCCTCACCACCCTCACCACACTCCACAGCCCTCATCACACTTCACAGCACTCACCACACTCCACAGCCCTCGCCACACTTCACAGCCCTCATCACCCTCACCACTGAGTGAGAGTGAGGCTTGTGACGGGTGAAGTAGACAGTGAACACCTGTCCCCACACTGGGTGAGAGTGAGGCTTGTGACGGGTGAAGTAGACAGTGAACACCTGTCCCCACACTGAGAGTGAGGTTTGTGACACATGAAGTAGACAGTGAACACCTGTCCCCACACTGAGAGTGAGGCTTGTGACGGGTGAAGTAGACAGTGAACACCTGTCCCCACACTGAGAGTGAGGCTTGTGACGGGTGAAGTAGACAGTGAACACCTGTCCCCACACTGAGAGTGAGGCTTGTGACGGGTGAAGTAGACAGTGAACACCTGTCCCCACACTGAGTGAGAGTGAGGCTTGTGACAGGTGAAGTAGACAGTGAACACCTGTCCCCACACTGAGAGTGAGGCTTGTGACGGGTGAAGTAGACAGTGAACACCTGTCCCCACACTGGGTGAGAGTGACGCTTGTGACGGGTGAAGTAGACAGTGAACACCTGTCCCCACACTGAGAGTGAGGCTTGTGACAGGTGAAGTAGACAGTGAACACCTGTCCCCACACTGAGAGTGAGGCTTGTGATGGGTGAAGTAGACAGTGAACACCTGTCCCCACACTGGGTGAGAGTGAGGCTTGTGACAGATGAAGTAGACAGTGAACACCTGTCCCCACACTGGGTGAGAGTGAGGCTTGTGATGGGTGAAGTAGACAGTGAACACCTGTCCCCACACTGAGAGTGAGGCTTGTGACAGGTGAAGTAGACAGTGAACACCTGTCCCCACACTGAGAGTGAGGCTTGTGACAGATGAAGTAGACAGTGAACACCTGTCCCCACACTGAGAGTGAGGCTTGTGACGGGTGAAGTAGACAGTGAACACCTGTCCCCACACTGGGTGAGAGTGACGCTTGTGACGGGTGAAGTAGACAGTGAACACCTGTCCCCACACTGAGAGTGAGGCTTGTGACAGGTGAAGTAGACAGTGAACACCTGTCCCCACACTGAGAGTGAGGCTTGTGACAGGTGAAGTAGACAGTGAACACCTGTCCCCACACTGAGAGTGAGGCATGTGACGGGTGAAGTAGACAGTGAACACCTGTCCCCACACTGGGTGAGAGTGAGGCTTGTGACAGACGAAGTAGACAGTAAACACCTGTCCCCACACTGAGAGTGAGGCTTGTGACGGGTGAAGTAGACAGTGAACACCTGTCCCCACACTGGGTGAGAGTGAGGCTTGTGACAGGTGAAGTAGACAGTGAACACCTGTCCCCACACTGAGAGTGAGGCTTGTGACAGGTGAAGTAGACAGTGAACACCAGTCCCCACACTGGGTGAGAGTGAGGCTTGTGACAGGTGAAGTAGACAGTGAACACCTGTCCCCACACTGAGAGTGAGGCTTGTGACAGGTGAAGTAGACAGTGAACACCTGTCCCCACACTGGGTGAGAGTGACGCTTGTGACGGGTGAAGTAGACAGTGAACACCTATCTCCACACTGGGGGACATTGGTGCAAGGCGGGGATGGGTGCTGACATGGCAGTTTACATTGACACTGACACCACATAGTCTCTGGGCTATCTGCATGTAGGTGGTCACTAATAGTGACGTCAGTCAGGAACGTTTGGGAACAAAGAGGTGGAACAAAGATGGCAAGGTTGTTGGTATGTCTACTGTTTGTCTCTCTGCCAGCGACAGTCACACAAGTCTGTCATGAAAAGGGCGAAAGATATGGCAGCAAACAACAAATAAAATTTTACATTTTGCACAGTGACAATGACACACAGCACAGTACTGCTCATTATAGTTCGTCATGACCCCCACACACACCTCCCGCTCCCCAGCAACATGGCCAAGCATAGCAGCAAACCATCATGAAAGACAGCTCAGGACAGAACACACATAGCAACACAGAACAGTGCAACAGTAAAAATACAAACAAAAAAACACCATGAAACAAAACCCAACCCAACATGATACAGTTAATAAAAAAAAATCACCATGAACAGAACCACACACATAACACCACAGCACAGCCACAGCGCAATAGTAAACACAGAAAACAGAGACACACAGCGCACGCGGGCCAAGGTTCGATCCCACCACCCCTGACCCCCACTGTTTGTGCCGTCAGATCCGCTCGGCACGGGAGAAGCTGGGCCGGCCGTGCAGCATGTGCAGTAACTACGAGGCACAGCTCCAGACGGCACAAGAGGACCTGAAGATGGCGTCCAGCGAGAACAAGCGGCTGGAGCGGCTGGTGGCCAGTGAGCAGCAGGCCACCCACAAGTCCCTGGCCTACCAGAGTCAGCTGGAGGAGACCCTCAAGGCCTCTGCCCAGGAGACAGACACACAGGTCTCTCTTTCTCTCTTTCCCTCTCTCTTTTTCTCTCTCCCTCTCTCTCTTTGCACAGTAACAATGACACACAGCACAATACAGTACTGCTCATTGTAGTTTGTCATGACATCCCCCACACACCTCCCGCACACCTCCCGCTCCCCAGCAACATGGCCAAGCATTGAAGCAAACCATGAAAGACAGCTCAGGACAGAACACATATAGCAACACAGAACAGTGCAACAGTAAAAAAAAACAACCCAAAAAATAGTCATCCAAATACTGATGACATATTTCTCCCCCCCACAACCCCCTCCCCTCTCTGTCTATCTTATCCATCTGTCAGTCTGTGTTCGTTCGT
The DNA here is from genome assembly GCF_041734735.1 of Babylonia areolata. Taxonomy (NCBI): domain Eukaryota; kingdom Metazoa; phylum Mollusca; class Gastropoda; order Neogastropoda; family Buccinidae; genus Babylonia; species Babylonia areolata. Next base: position 1,432,040 of record NC_134887.1, read on the forward strand.
TCTTTAGTTTAACGTCTTTTCACTGTAAGTGATATTGTGTGTGTTCTTTATCACATTCCTTCTGGGGGACTTCTTTCTCTTTTGTTTTTTCTTCTTGCTTTCTGCCCTTTCGGTTAAATATGTAGGTGTTACTGTAAGTGATGTAGATAGCAAGGACAGGTTGGAAGAATGGGCCATGCCTAAAATCTTAATCCTTGAATAAAGTTAAATATGTAGGTGTTACTGTAAGTGATGTAGATAGCAAGGACAGGTTGGAAGAATGGGCCATGCCTAAAATCTTAATCCTTGAATAAAGTTAAATATGTAGGTGTTACTGTAACTGATGTAGATAGCAAGGACAGGTTGGAAGAATGGGCCATGCCTAAAATCCTAATCCTTGAATAAAGAACGTTCTGAGTTCTGAGTTCTCTCTGGAGGGGGACCCTCAAGGCCTCTGCCCATCAGACAGACACACAGGTTTTTCTCTCTCTCTCTCTGTCTTGATGCTCAGGTACAACCCATTCTTTTGTACACTTCTGAGATGTGGGGTCTTAACAGACTTGATAATATTCAGAAGGTTCATTCCTTTGCATGTAAACGTTTTTTGAACATACCACTTGAGTACCAGACAAGTTTGCATACGGCGAATTAGGACATTATCCATTTTATGTAAATAGTGCAGCAACGTGTATCAAGTACTGGTTAAGGTTGCTGAATATGAATGTGCACCGATTACCCAGACAGGCATATTTGATGTTGTTTAACCTAGACAAAAGGGGGGAAAAAATGCTGGGTGCCTTTATTTCGACTTGGGTTTGGATATGTCTGATTGCAACAAGGCGTTGGTTGTGAGCAAACTTTTTTGTCATTATTTAAGCAAAGAATGAAAGATATATTTATGCAAGAGAGGGACGAGTCGGTAATGTCTAAAGATATATGTCATAACTACAGACTGTTCAAAACTGGTTTTCAGTGTGAGCAATATTTTGACTTTGTGGATAAAAAGTGTTTTAGGGACTGTTTGGTAAAATTAAGGTTTTGTTTGCTCCCAATAAATGGATCATTTTTTAGAACATTCAAATGTAATTCAAATTATGCATGTAAACGTTGTAATGTGGTCGAAGATGAAAACCATTTTATAAACAATTGTGTCCTTTAGACTAACCTGCAGCAAAAACATCTGAACTCTGAAGGTCAATCGTATGTTCACTTGCTGAAGAATGGTTCTGTTTACAGTATTCATATACTCTGTGTTTATATATTCAATGCCCTGAAGATACGGCAGGAATTCTGTGACAACAGTGATGAAAGTTAGAATTAATTTACTATGCACAAGAAGCACTTTTGTTCTGCAGGTGTAAGTTAGTATGTATTTTACATTTTGTTGTCGCTGCGTGATCACCATACTGTGCACTTCTGACCTCTTTCTAGGGGCCGGAGGCCTGGAGATTACAGTTTTGTTCTTGTTCTTGTTCTCTCTCTTTTTCTTTTTCCCTCTCTCTTTCCCTCTCTCCCTCTCTCTATCTCCCTCTCTCTCTCTCCTTCACAAAGCATTTGAATGCATCAGCATCAGTATCAGTAGCTCAAGGAGGCGTCACTGTGTTTGGACAAATCCATATGTGCTACACCACATCTGCCAAGCAGATACTTGACCAGCAGCGTAACCCAACGTGCTTAAGTCAGGCCTTGAGAAAAAGAAAGAAGAAAAAAAAGATAATGATGATAATAATAATGATAATAGTAATAAATAAAAATAAAATAAAAAGACAATAATGTTGATAGATAAGTAAATAAATGTAAAACATGTAGACACACATTCACACATACACACACACACACATGCATGACATATATCCAACAAACATGCAGTTTCACAGATATGAAAGCACGAATAAATACACATAAACGTACACGAGCCCCGACACACACACACACACACACACACACACACACCATCTCCCAAATTACACTGCACTCCCCCCTCGAAAACCCCCCGACCTCCTCCACACACTCATTCTTAGGCTGCATATTGCAGCTTCCACAGCACACACGCACGCATGCATGCACATGCACACACTCGCACACACACACTTATACGATCACACACACACATACGCCTATATCCCTCCCTACCCCCCTCCCTCCCCCCCACACACACATACAAATATATATATATATATATATATATATATATATATATATATATATGCACACCCGCATGTTCCAATATTCTGTTGCTTCCACAGTACAGACTTGCATACGCACGCATACCTCAGCCTCATCCATTTAAAAGACAATGTGCATATATGTAACATAAACATTTGAATACATTTTTGTTATGTTCATGTACACCTTCTTCTGAGGGGCCATGGCCTTATGAATAAACCATCTCAATCTCAATCTCAGTCTCTCCCTCCCTCTCTCTGGAGGAGACCCTCAAGGTCTTGTGTTGTGTTGTGTGATGTGTTGTCTGGTGTCCCCTAAAGGAGTTGTGTTGTGTGATGTGTTGTCTGGTGTCCCCTAAAGGAGTTGTGTGATGTGTTGTGTTGTCTGGTGTCCCCTAAAGGAGTTGTGTTGTGTGATGTGTTGTCTGGTGTCCCCTAAAGGAGTTGTGTTGTGTTGTGTGATGTGTTGTGTTGTCTGGTGTCCCCTAAAGGAGTTGTGTTGTGTTGTGTGCTGTGTTGTCTGGTGTCCCCTAAAGGAGTTGTGTTGTGTGCTGTGTTGTCTGGTGTCCCCTAAAGGAGTTGTGTGATGTGATGTGTTGTGTTGTCTGGTGTCCCCTAAAGGAGTTGTGTTGTGTGATGTGCTGTGTTGTCTGGTGTCCCCTAAAGGAGTTGTGTTGTGTGATGTGCTGTGTTGTCTGGTGTCCCCTAAAGGAGTTGTGTTGTGTGATGTGTTGTGTTGTCTGGTGTCCCCTAAAGGAGTTGTGTTGTGTGATGTGCTGTGTTGTCTGGTGTCCCCTAAAGGAGTTGTGTTGTGTTGTGTGATGTGTTGTCTGGTGTCCCCTAAAGGAGTTGTGTTGTGTGATGTGCTGTGTTGTCTGGTGTCCCCTAAAGGAGTTGTGTTGTGTGATGTGCTGTGTTGTCTGGTGTCCCCTAAAGGAGTTGTGTTGTGTTGTGTGATGTGTTGTGTTGTCTGGTGTCCCCTAAAGGAGTTGTGTTGTGTTGTGTGCTGTGTTGTCTGGTGTCCCCTAAAGGAGTTGTGTTGTGTGATGTGCTGTGTTGTCTGGTGTCCCCTAAAGGAGTTGTGTTGTGTTGTGTGATGTGTTGTGTTGTCTGGTGTCCCCTAAAGGAGTTGTGTTGTGTTGTGTGCTGTGTTGTCTGGTGTCCCCTAAAGGAGTTGTGTTGTGTGCTGTGTTGTCTGGTGTCCCCTAAAGGAGTTGTGTTGTGTGATGTGATGTGTTGTCTGGTGTCCCCTAAAGGAGTTGTGTTGTGTGATGTGCTGTGTTGTCTGGTGTCCCCTAAAGGAGTTGTGTTGTGTGATGTGTTGTGTTGTCTGGTGTCCCCTAAAGGAGTTGTGTTGTGTTGTGTTGTGTTGTGTTGTCTGGTGTCCCCTAAAGGAGTTGTGTTGTGTTGTGTTGTGTTGTCTGGTGTCCCCTAAAGGAGTTGTGTTGTGTGCTGTGTTGTCTGGTGTCCCCTAAAGGAGTTGTGTTGTGTTGTGTTGTGTTGTCTGGTGTCCCCTGAAGGAGTTGTGTTGTGTTGTGTTGTGTTGTGTTGTCTGGTGTCCCCTAAAGGAGTTGTGTTGTGTTGTGTTGTCTGGTGTCCCCTAAAGGAGTTGTGTTGTGTTGTGTGATGTGCTGTGTTGTCTGGTGTCCCCTAAAGGAGTTGTGTTGTGTTGTGTGATGTGTTGTCTGGTGTCCCCTAAAGGAGTTGTGTTGTGTGATGTGCTGTGTTGTCTGTGTCCCCTAAAGGAGTTGTGTTATGTTGTGTTGTGTGATGTGTTGTCTGGTGTCCCCTAAAGGAATTGTGTTGTGTTGTGTGATGTGCTGTGTTGTCTGGTGTCCCCTAAAGGAGTTGTGTTGTGTGATGTGATGTGTTGTCTGGTGTCCCCTAAAGGAGTTGTGTTGTGTGATGTGATGTGTTGTCTGGTGTCCCCTAAAGGAGTTGTGTTGTGTGATGTGATGTGTTGTCTGGTGTCCCCTAAAGGAGTTGTGTTGTGTTGTGTGATGTGTTGTCTGGTGTCCCCTAAAGGAGTTGTGTTGTGTGATGTGCTGTGTTGTCTGGTGTCCCCTAAAGGAGTTGTGTTGTGTTGTGTGATGTGATGTGTTGTGTTGTCTGGTGTCCCCTAAAGGAGTTGTGTTGTGTTGTGTGATGTGTTGTCTGGTGTCCCCTAAAGGAGTTGTGTTGTGTTGTGTTGTGTGATGTGCTCTGTTGTCTGGTGTCCCCTAAAGGAGTTGTGTTGTGTTGTGTTGTGTTGTCTGGTGTCCCCTGAAGGAGTTGTGTTGTGTTGTGTGATGTGCTGTGTTGTCTGGTGTCCCCTAAAGGAGTTGTGTTGTGTTGTGTGATGTGTTGTCTGGTGTCCCCTAAAGGAATTGTGTTGTGTTGTGTGATGTGCTGTGTTGTCTGGTGTCCCCTAAAGGAGTTGTGTTGTGTTGTGTTGTCTGGTGTCCCCTAAAGTAGTTGTGTTGTGTTGTGTTGTGTTGTGTTGTGTTGTCTGGTGTCCCCTAAAGGAGTTGTGTTGTGTTGTGTGATGTGCTGTGTTGTCTGGTGTCCCCTAAAGGAGTTGTGTTGTGTTGTGTGATGTGTTGTCTGGTGTCCCCTAAAGGAGTTGTGTTGTGTTGTGTGATGTGTTGTCTGGTGTCCCCTAAAGGAGTTGTGTTGTGTGATGTGTTGTGTTGTCTGGTGTCCCCTAAAGGAGTTGTGTTGTGTGATGTGATGTGTTGTCTGGTGTCCCCTAAAGGAGTTGTGTTGTGTTGTGTGATGTGTTGTCTGGTGTCCCCTAAAGGAGTTGTGATGTGCTGTGTTGTCTGGTGTCCCCTAAAGGAGTTGTGTTGTGTTGTGTGCTGTGTTGTCTGTGTCCCCTAAAGGAGTTGTGTTATGTTGTGTTGTGTGATGTGTTGTCTGGTGTCCCCTAAAGGAATTGTGTTGTGTTGTGTGATGTGCTGTGTTGTCTGGTGTCCCCTAAAGGAGTTGTGTTGTGTGATGTGTTGTCTGGTGTCCCCTAAAGGAGTTGTGTTGTATGATGTGTTGTGTTGTCTGGTGTCCCCTAAAGGAGTTGTGTTGTGTGATGTGATGTGTTGTCTGGTGTCCCCTAAAGGAGTTGTGTTGTGTGATGTGATGTGTTGTCTGGTGTCCCCTAAAGGAGTTGTGTTGTGTTGTGTGATGTGTTGTCTGGTGTCCCCTAAAGGAGTTGTGTTGTGTTGTGTGATGTGTTGTCTGGTGTCCCCTAAAGGAGTTGTGTTGTGTTGTGTGATGTGATGTGTTGTCTGGTGTCCCCTAAAGGAGTTGTGTTGTGTTGTGTGATGTGTTGTCTGGTGTCCCCTAAAGGAGTTGTGATGTGCTGTGTTGTCTGGTGTCCCCTAAAGGAGTTGTGTTGTGTGATGTGCTGTGTTGTCTGGTGTCCCCTAAAGGAGTTGTGTTATGTTGTGTTGTGTGATGTGTTGTCTGGTGTCCCCTAAAGGAGTTGTGTTGTGTTGTGTGATGTGTTGTCTGGTGTCCCCTAAAGGAGTTGTGTTGTGTGATGTGCTGTGTTGTCTGGTGTCCCCTAAAGGAGTTGTGTTGTGTGATGTGCTGTGTTGTCTGGTGTCCCCTAAAGGAGTTGTGTTATGTTGTGTTGTGTGATGTGTTGTCTGGTGTCCCCTAAAGGAATTGTGTTGTGTTGTGTGATGTGCTATTGTCTCATGCGGTAGACGATGGAGATGATGGTGATGTGAGGTAGATGATAGAGATGATGATGTTTATGTTGATGCAAGGAAGATGATGGAAATGGTGATGTGAGGTAGGTGATGAAAATTATAATGATGGTGATCGTATGTGAAGGAGATGATGATGATGATGGTGATGACAACGACGATGATGAAAATGGTGAGACAATGGTGGAGATGGTGAGGATGATGATGGTGATGGAGACGATGATTATGACAACAATGACGATGGAGATGATGATGATGACAACGATGACAGTGATGATCAGTAGGTGATGATGATGATGATGACTTTGATGATGGGGATGATGATGATGATGACAACGTTGATAATGGGGGTGATGACGATGATGATGATGATGACGTTGATAATGGGGGTGATGACGATGATGATGATGACAACGTTGATAATGGGGGTGATGACGATGATGGTGATGATGACGTTGATAATGATGACAACGTTGATGATGATGACGATGAGGGGGCTCAACAGATGAGGGCGCTGACCACCAAGCTGGAGGAGAGTGAGAAATACCTGACTGACGTCAAGCACGCCTTCACACAGTCCCAGCTCCACCTCAACGATCAGCTGGTCAGTCAGTCTCTGCACATCTCTCTGACTGGGGCTTTGTGGAGTCTGTGTCAGTCTTTGTGTGTCAGCGTGTGTGTGTGTGTCTTTGTTAGTGTGTATGTGTCAGTGTCTGTGGAAGTGTGTGTCTGTGGAAGTAAGTTGTGTGTGTGTGTGTGTGTGTGTGTGTATAGATAAGTGTGTGGAAGTGTGTGTCTGTGGAAGTAAGTTGTGTGTGTGTGTGTGTGTGTATAGATAAGTGTGTGGAAGTGAGTGTCTGTGGAAGTAAGTTGTGTGTGTGTGTGTGTGTGTGTGTATAGATAAGTGTGTGGAAGTGTGTGTCTGTGGAAGTAAGTTGTGTGTGTGTGTGTGTATAGATAAGTGTGTGGAAGTGAGTGTCTGTGGAAGTAAGTTGTGTGTGTGTGTGTGTGTGTATAGATAAGTGTGTGGAAGTGTGTGTCTGTGGAAGTAAGTTGTGTGTGTGTGTGTGTGTGTGTGTGTATAGATAAGTGTGTGGAAGTGAGTGTCTGTGGAAGTAAGTTGTGTGTGTGTGTGTGTGTGTGTGTGTGTGTATAGATAAGTGTGTGGAAGTGAGTGTCTGTGGAAGTAAGTTGTGTGTGTGTGTGTGTGTGTGTGTATAGATAAGTGTGTGGAAGTGAGTGTCTGTGGAAGTAAGTTGTGTGTGTGTGTGTGTGTGTGTGTGTGTGTGTGTATAGATAAGTGTGTGGAAGTGAGTGTCTGTGGAAGTAAGTTGTGTGTGTGTGTGTGTGTGTGTGTGTGTGTGTGTGTGTGTATATAGATAAGTGTGTGGAAGTGAGTGTCTGTGGAAGTAAGTTGTGTGTGTGTGTGTGTGTGTATAGATAAGTGTGTGGAAGTGAGTGTCTGTGGAAGTAAGTTGTGTGTGTGTGTGTGTGTGTGTGTGTGTATAGATAAGTGTGTAGAAGTGAGTGTCTGTGGAAGTAAGTGTATAGTAGTAGTCTTCAGTTTAATGTCTTCCACTTTAAGTGTGTGTGTGTGTTTGTGTGTGTATAGATAAGTGTGTCTGTGTATGTATGTGTGTAAGTAAGTGTGTGTGTGTGTGTGCATTAGTGCGTCTGTGTAAGTGAATGTGACTGTGGAAGTGTGTGCTTGAGCAAGTGTGTGTCTTGTGTGTGTTTGTGTTAGAGTGTATGGTTGTATAATGTGTGTGTCTGGAAGTGTGTATGTATCTGTGAAAGTATGTGCCTGTTGGAAGTGTGAGTGTCTGTGTAAATGTGTGCCTATGTAAATGTGCATGTCTGTGTCAGTGTTCGTAGGAAGTGTGTGTGTGTTAGTCGTAGTAAGTGTGTGTGTGTTAGTATTTGTGTAAGTGTATGTCTATTAGTGTAGGTGTATGTGTTAGTGTGTGTCTGTGTAAGTGTGGTGCACTTTAGTGTGTGTGTGTCTGTGTGTGTGTGAAGAAGCATGTTGATGGTGAGCTTCAGTGTGAAGTGCTGTGTGTTTCAGTGTGTGTGTGTCAGCATGTATGTGTTTGTGTCAGCATGAGTGTGTGTGAAGATGTGTGATGATGGTGCACTTCAATGTGAAGTGTGGTGTGTTTCAGAAATCTTTGACGGAGAACAGGGAACAGGTGCAGAAAGAGGTCAGTGGAAGGAGGGAGGGGGAGGGGAGTGTGTAGTGTGTTGTTTGGTGGTTTGAAGGGTGGGGAGTGTGTAGTGTGTTGTTTGGTGGTTGAAAGGGTGGGGAGTGTGTAGTGTGTTGTTTGGTGGTTGAAAGGGTGGGGAGTGTGTAGTGTGTTGTTTGGTGGTTGAAAGGGTGGGGAGTGTGTAGTGTGTTGTTTGGTGGTTGGAAGGGTGGGGAGTGTGTAGTGTGTTGTTTGGTGGTTGAAATGGTGGGGAGTGTGTAGTGTGTTGTTTGGTGGTTGAAAGGGTGGGGAGTGTGTAGTGTGTTGTTTGGTGGTTGAAAGGGTGGGGAGTGTGTAGTGTGTTGTTTGGTGGTTGAAAGGGTGGGGAGTGTGTTGTTTGGTGGTTGAAAGGGTGGGGAGTGTGTAGTGTGTTGTTTGGTGGTTGAAAGGGTGGGGAGTGTGTAGTGTGTTGTTTGGTGGTTGAAAGGGTGGGGAGTGTGTAGTGTGTTGTTTGGTGGTTGAAAGGGTGGGGAGTGTGTAGTGTGTTGTTTGGTGGTTGAAATGGTGGGGAGTGTGTAGTGTGTTGTTTGGTGGTTTGAAGGGTGGGGAGTGTGTAGTGTGTTGTTTGGTGGTTGAAATGGTGGGGAGTGTGTAGTGTGTTGTTTCGTGGTTGAAATGGTGGGGAGTGTGTAGTGTGTTGTTTGGTGGTTGAAATGGTGGGGAGTGTGTAGTGTGTTTGGTGGTTGAAAGGGCACGGAGTGTGTGCCCAGTGTGCACAGCTGTGTGTGTGCATGTGTGTGGTGGGAGAGAGACAGAGAGTGACAGAGAGAGAGACAGAAAGTGACAGAGACAGAGAGTGGCCCAGTGTACAAAGGTGTGTATGGTGGGAGAGAGAGAGAGACAGAGTAACAGAGACAGAGAGAGACAGAGAGTGATAGATACACACAGAGAGACAGAGAGTGTGACACAGTGGGCCCAGTGTGCACAGCTCTGTGGGGGGTGGGGGGGGGGGGGTGGCAGGGGATAGTGACACACAGAGAGTGATAGAGAGTGACAGAGACAGAGTGACAGAGACAGTGATAGAGACAGAGAGAGTGATAGAGACAGAGGGAGAGAGAGACAGAGTGTGACACAGTGGGCCCAGTGTCACATAGAGAGTGGTAGAGACAGCTCTGTGTGTGTTGTGGAGGGGGGTGGAGAGAGGGGATAGAGACAGAGAGTGATAGGGACAGAGTGGCAGACGGTGATAAACACAGAGAGTGATAGAGACATAGAGAGAGAGACATAGAGAGTGATAGACAGAGTGATAGAGACATAGAGAGAGAGACATAGAGAGTGATAGACAGAGAGTCAGTAATAGAGACAGAGATATATAGATAGGGAGACATAGACAGAGAGACATAGAGAGTGGTAGAGACAGAGTGATAGAGAGAGACAGAGTGATAGAGAGAGAGACATAGAGAGTGATAGAGACAGAGAGGGTGATAGAGACAGTGATAGAGACAGAGATATATAGATAGGGAGACATAGAGAGAGAGACATAGAGAGTGGTAGAGACAGAGTGATAGAGACAGAGAGGGTGATAGAGACAGAGTGATAGAGACAGAGAAAATGATAGAGACGGAGAGAGTGATAGACAGAGAGAGACAGAGAGGGTGATGGAGACAGAGTGATAGAGACATAGTGATAGAGACAGAGAGAGTGATAGAGACAGAGAGATACAGAGAGAGTGATAGAGAGAGAGGATGGTAGAGACAGAGTGATAGAGACAGAGAGAGATAGAGACACAGAGAGTGATAGAAATAGAGAGGGTGACAGACACAGTATCAGTAGCTCAAGGAGGCATCACTGCGTTCAGACAAATCCATATACACTACACATCATATGCCAAGCAGATACCTGACCAGCAATGTAACCCAACACGCTTTATCAGGCCTTGAGAAGAAAAAAAAAACAGAAAAAAAGAAGAGGTAAATGAATATCTAAAGAACAAAAAAAGTATATATAAGAAAAGATAATTATGATGATAACAATAATAACAGCAACAACAACAACATTGATAATAAATGAAATAAAAAGACAGAGAGTGATAGAGACAGACAGAGAGAGTGATAGAGACAGACAGAGAGAGTGATAGAGACTGAGAGAATGATAGAGACAGAGAGAGTGATAGAAGTGATAGAGACAGAGAGAGTGATAGAGACAGAGAAAGTGATAGAGACAGAGACAGACAGAGTGATAGAGACAAACAGAGAGAGTGACAGAGACAGAGAGAGTGACAGAGACAGAGACATACAGGGAGAGTGATAGAGTGATACAGACAGAGAGAGTAATAGAGACAGACAGAGAGAGTGATAGAGACAGAGACAGACAGAGTGATACAGACAGACAGAGAGAGTGACAGAGACAGAGAGAGTGATAGAGACAGAGACATACAGAGAGAGTATTAGAGACAGAGTGATACAGACAGAGAGAGTAATAGAGACAGACAGAGAGAGTGATAGAGACAGACAGAGTGATACAGACAGAGACAGACTGAGAGAGTGATAGAGACAGACAGACAGACTGAGAGAGTGATAGAGACAGTCAGATAGTGATAGAGATAGTGATAGAGACAGAGTGATAGAGACACAGACAGACACAGAGAGAGTGATAGAGACAGAGACAGACAGAATGACAGAGACAGAGAGAGTGATAGAGACTGAGAGACAGTGAGTGAGTGATAGAGACAGACAGAGAGTGATAGAGACTGAGAGACAGTGAGTGAGTGATAGAGACAGAGACAGACAGAGAGTGATAGAGACAGAGAGAGTGATAGAGACACAGAGACAGACAGAGAGTGATGGAGACAGAGAGTGATAAAGACAGAGACAAACAGAGAGAGTGATAGAGACAGACAGAGAGAGTGATAGAGACAGACAGAGAGAGTGATAGAGACACAGACAGAGAGAGTGATAGAGACAGAGAGAGTGATAGAGACAGACAGAGAGAGTGATAGAGACTGGGAGACTGAGTGAGTGATAGAGACAGGGAGAGTGATAGAGACAGATAGAGAGAGAGAGAGAGTGACAGAGACAGACAGAGAGAGTGACAGAGAGTGATAGAGACAGACAGACAGAGTGATAGAGACAGAGAGAGTGATAGACAGAGAGACAGACAGAGTGAGTGATAGAGACAGAGACAGGCAGAGAGAGAGTGATAGGGACAGACAGAGAGAGTGATAGAGACACAGACAGAGTGATAGAGACAGAGACAGACAGACAGAGAGAGTGAGAGAGACAGACAGAGGCAGTGGGCCCAGTGTACACAGCAGTGTGTGTGTGTGTGTGTGTGTGTGACAGCTGACCAAGCTGCAGAGAGAGAATGACGGTCTGGTGGGGAAGCATTCCAAGACAGCCCAGCAGCTGCAGAACGAAGACATCAATCTGCCCAACAACCTGGAGGTCTGTCTTGCTACTCTCTCCTCTCACTGTCTGTGTGTGTGTGGTGTGTGTGTGTGTGTGTGTGTGTGGTGTGGTGTGTGTGTGTGTGGTGTGTGTGTCTGTCTGTGTGGTGTGGTGTGTGTGTGTGTCTGTGTGTGTGTGGTGTGTGTGTCTGTCTGTGTGGTGTGTCTGTGTGGTGTGTGTGTCTGTCTGTGTGGTGTGTCTGTGTGTCTGTCTGTGTGGTGTGTCTGTGTGGTGTGTGTGTCTGTCTGTGTGGTGTGGTGTGTGTCTGTGTGTGTGTGGTGTGTGTGTCTGTCTGTGTGGTGTGTCTGTGTGGTGTGTGTGTCTGTCTGTGTGGTGTGTGTGTCTGTCTGTGTGGTGTGTCTGTGTGGTGTGTGTGTCTGTCTGTGTGGTGTGTCTGTCTGTGTGGTGTGTGTGTCTGTCTGTGTGGTGTGTGTGTCTGTGTGGTGTGTCTGTGTGGTGTGTGTGTCTGTCTGTGTGGTGTGTGTGTCTGTCTATGTGGTGTGTCTGTGTGGTGTGTGTGTCTGTCTGTGTGGTGTGTCTGTCTGTGTGGTGTGTCTGTGTGGTGTGTGTGTGTGTCTGTGTGGTGTGTCTGTGTGGTGTGTGTGTCTGTGTGGTGTGTGTGTCTTTTGTGGTGTGTGTGTCTGTCTGTGTGGTGTGTCTGTGTGGTGTGTGTGTCTGTCTGTGTGGTGTGTGTGTCTGTGTGGTGTGTGTGTCTGTCTGTGTGGTGTGTCTGTGTGGTGTGTGTGTGTCTGTCTGTGTGGTGTGTCTGTGTGGTGTGTGTGTCTGTCTGTGTGGTGTGTGTGTCTGTGTGGTGTGTGTGTCTGTGTGGTGTGTGTGTCTGTCTGTGTGGTGTGTGTCTGTCTGTGTGGTGTGTGTGTCTGTGTGGTGTGTCTGTCTGTGTGGTGTGTCTGTGTGGTGTGTGTGTGTGTCTGTGTGGTGTGTCTGTGTGGTGTGTGTGTCTGTGTGGTGTGTGTGTCTGTTGTGGTGTGTGTGTCTGTCTGTGTGTTGTGTCTGTGTGGTGTGTGTGTCTGTCTGTGTGGTGTGTCTGTTGTGGTGTGTGTGTCTGTCTGTGTGGTGTGTGTGTCTGTGTGGTGTGTGTGTCTGTCTGTGTGGTGTGTCTGTGTGGTGTGTGTGTCTGTCTGTGTGGTGTGTCTGTGTGGTGTGTGTGTCTGTCTGTGTGGTGTGTGTGTCTGTCTGTGTGGTGTGTCTGTGTGGTGTGTGTGTGTGGTGTGTCTGTCTGTCTGTGTGGTGTGTCTGTGTGGTGTGTGTGTCTGTCTGTCTGTGTGGTGTGTCTGTCTGTGTGGTGTGTCTGTGTGGTGTGTCTGTGTGGTGTGTCTGTCTGTGTGGTGTGTCTGTGTGGTGTGTCTGTGTGGTGTGTGTGTCTGTCTGTGTGGTGTGTCTGTCTGTGTGGTGTGTCTGTCTGTCTGTGTGGTGTGTGTGTCTGTCTGTGTGGTGTGTCTGTGTGGTGTGTGTGTCTGTCTGTGTGGTGTGTCTGTGTGGTGTGTCTGTGTGGTGTGTGTGTCTGTCTGTGTGGTGTGTCTGTGTGGTGTGTGTGTCTGTCTGTGTGGTGTGTCTGTGTGGTGTGTGTGTCTGTCTGTGTGGTGTGTGTGTCTGTCTGTGTGGTGTGTCTGTGTGGTGTGTGTGTCTGTCTGTGTGGTGTGTCTGTGTGGTGTGTGTCTGTCTGTGTGATGTGTCGGTCTGTGTGGCATGTGTCTGTCTGTGTGATGTGTCTGTGTGGTGTGTGTGTGTCTGTGTGGTGTGTGTCTGTGTGGTGTGTGTCTGTCTGTGTGATGTGTCTGTGTGGTGTGTCTGTCTGTGTGGTGTGTGTGTCTGTCTGTGTGGTGTGTGTGTCTGTCTGTGTGGTGTGTGTGTCTGTCTGTGTGGTGTGTGTGTCTGTGTGGTGTGTGTGTCTGTCTGTGTGGTGTGTGTGTGTCTGTGTGGTGTGTGTGTGTCTGTGTGGTGTGTGTGTCTGTGTGGTGTGTGTGTCTGTCTGTGTGGTGTGTGTGTCTGTGAGGTGTGTGTGTCTGTCTGTGAGGTGTGTGTGTCTGTGTGGTGTGTGTGTCTGACTTTGTGTGGTGTTGGTGGTATGTGTGTGTGTGTGTGTGTGTGTGTGTGTGTGTGTGTGACTCTCTGTGTCTGTGTGTGTCTCTGTGTGTCAGTGCCTGTGTCTGTGTCTAGTGTGAGTTTGTGTGTATTCATGTTTTTGTTAATGTGACTGTGTGTGTGTATGTCTGTGTATGTGTGCATAGTGTAGAGTTATTGTGAGTCTCTGTGTGTTTATGTGTGTCTAGGAGCATGTGTGTGTGTGTTGAAGTGTGTGTGTGTGTGTGCATGAATGAGAGTGTGTGTGAGAGAGTTTATGAGAGAGAGAGAGAGTGTGTGTGTGTGTGTGTGAGTGTAAGATGTCTAATTATGATTGTGAGGTTGTTTGCATGTTGATGTGGGGTTTTTTGTTGTTGTTTTTTTAACTTTTTTTGTTGTTGGGATTCTTTGTTGTTTTTTTGGTTTGTTAGATATCTGTGTGAGTGTGTGTGTGCATGACTGAAACCTGACTGAATGACTCAGGAAACGAATGATGAGCACCCAAAGGCAGCTCTCTGTCGGCTGCACTCAGGTAGGCAGCCTGTTGTGTTTGTAAGGCACTTAGAGGCTGGTCTCTGACGGAGGATTGGCCCTAAATCTGAGCATCCACAAGTATCCCTGTGTTGTTGGAACACCTATGTGACAGACGTATCTAAGCACCACACGTTGGAACACCTGTGTGACAGAAGTAGCTAAGCACCACATGTTACTGGAACACCTGTGTGACAGACGTAGCTAGGCACCACACGTTACTGGAACACCTGTGTGACAGACGTAGCTAGGCACCACACGTTACTGGAACACCTGTGTGACAGACGTAGCTAAGCACCACACGTTACTGGAACACCTGTGTGACAGACGTAGCTAAGCACTACACGTTACTGGAACACCTGTGTAACAGACGTAGCTAAGCACCACATGTTACTGGAACACCTGTGTAACAGGCGTAGCTAAGCACCACACGTTGGAACACCTGTGTGACAGACGTAGCTAAGCACTACACGTTACTGGAACACCTGTGTGACAGATGTATGGAACACCTGTGTGACAGATGCATGGAACACCTGTGTGACAGGAGATGCAGCTGCTGCTGCTGAGGTACCGTGAGGAGATCATAGCGGCCAAGGTGGCCAAGGAGCACCTGGAGGAGACGCTGAAGGGCGAACAGGTGTTCCTGCGCTCACAGCTGCTGTCGGAGCAGGAGGAGAAGCAGCGCATGGAGGACGCCCTCACCCAGGAGATCAGCTCTCTGCAGGCCAAGGCTGGTCAGTGTGGGGTCTGGGGGGTGGAGCTGGGGTCTGGGGTTTTGTTTTTTTTGAGGGTGGGAGGGCTTTGGAGTGGAGTGTGTGTTGTGTTTGTTGGGTTAGGAGTGAAGTGTGTGTTGTGTTTGTTGGGTTAGGAGTGAAGTGTGTTGTGTTTGTTGGGTTAGGAGTGAAGTGTGTGTTGTGTTTGTTAGGTTAGGAGTGGAGTGTGTGTTGTATTTGTTGGGTTAGGAGTGAAGTGTGTGTTGTGTTTGTTACTTTAGGAGTGAAGTGTGTTGTTTTTGTTGGTTTAGGAGTGGAGTGTGTGTTGTATTTGTTGGGTTAGGAGTGAAGTGTGTGTTGTGTTTGTTGCTTTAGGAGTGAAGTGTGTGTTGTATTTGTTGGGTTAGGAGTGGAGTGTGTGTTGTATTTGTTGGGTTAGGAGTGGAGTGTGTGTTGTATTTGTTGGGTTAGGAGTGAAGTGTGTGTTGTTGCGTTAGGAGTGAAGTGTGTGTTGTATTTGTTGGGTTAGTAGTGAAGTGTGTGTTGGGTTAGGAGTGGAGTGTGTGTTGGGTTAGGAGTGGAGTGTGTGTTGGGTTAGGAGTGAAGTGTGTGTTGTATTGTTGCGTTAGGAGTGGAGTGTGTGTTGTATTTGTTGGGTTAGTAGTGAAGTGTGTGTTGGGTTAGGAGTGGAGTGTGTGTTGGGTTAGGAGTGGAGTGTGTGTTGGGTTAGGAGGAGTGGAGTGTGTGTTGTTTTTGTTGGGTTAGAGTGGTGTGTGTGTTGTTTTTGTTGGTTTAGGAGTGGTGTGTGTGTTGTGTTTGTTAGGTTAGAGTGGAGTGTGTGTTGTTTTTGTTGGTTTAGGAGTGGAGTGTGTGTTGGTTTAGGAGTGGAGTGTGTGTTGTGTGTGTTGGGTTAGGAGTGGAGTGTGTGTTGTGTGTGTTGGGTTAGGAGTGGAGTGTGTGTTGTGTGTGTTGGGTTAGGAGTGGAGTGTGTGTTGTGTGTGTTGGGTTAGGAGTGGAGTGTGTGTTGTGTGTGTTGGGTTAGGAATGGAGTGTGTGTTGTGTGTGTTGGGTTAGGAGTGGAGTGTGTGTTGTGTGTGTTGGGTTAGGAGTGGAGTGTGTGTTGTGTGTGTTGGGTTAGGAGTGGAGTGTGTGTTGTGTGTGTTGGGTTAGGAATGGAGTGTGTGTTGTATTGTTGCGTTAGGAGTGAAGTGTGTGTTGGGTTAGGAGTGGAGTGTGTGTTGTGTGTGTTGGGTTAGGAACGGAGTGTGTGTTGTATTGTTGCGTTAGGAGTGAAGTGTGTGTTGGGTTAGGAGTGGAGTGTGTGTTGGGTTAGGAGTGAAGTGTGTGTTGGGTTAGGAGTGGAGTGTGTGTTGGGTTAGGAATGGAGTGTGTGTTGGGTTAGGAGTGGAGTGTGTGTTGTGTGTGTTGGGTTAGGAGTGGAGTGTGTGTTGTGTTTGTTTTATTAAAACATCTTGCTGTTGCTCATATACTTGAAGTTCTGTGCACTAAGAGCGTTCACTTAAACATCCCCATGCTAACATACACATGTAATTTGATACATAGGTAAGAAAGAAGAATTAAGAGACCATGTTATTGTGTAAACCAGTAATGTATCAGATGTAAAAAGATGAAACTGGAAATAATGATGACAGCAACAGTGTAGATAATTTAAGGATGTACACATGTGTGAGGGGGGGAGGAAGTGTGTATGTGATGTAGGGGGGAGTGGAGATTGGGAAGAGAGTGGGGGGTGGGTTTTGGGGGAGGTGTGTTGGGGAGAGTGGGAGGTGTGTTGTGAGGGGAGGGGGGTGTTGAGTTGTGTGTGTTGTGAGAGGAGGGGTGTGTTGGGTTGTGTGTGTTGGGGAGGGGGTGGTGTGTTGGGTTGTGTGTGTTGGGGAGGGGAGGGGGAGAGTGAACCATTAAGTTTTTCTTACACCTAAGAGCGTCCCTCTGTAGTGAAGAGAGTGAACCATTAAGTTTTTCTTACACCTAAGAGCGTCCCTCTGTAGTGAAGAGAGTGAACCATTAAGTTTTTCTTACACCTAAGAGCGTCCCTCTGTAGGGAAGAGAGTGAACCATTAAGTTTTTCTTACACCTAAGAGCGTCCCTCTGTAGGGAAGAGAGTGAACCATTAAGTTTTTCTTACACCTAAGAGCGTCCCTCTGTAGTGAAGAGAGTGAACCATTAAGTTTTTCTTACACCTAAGAGCGTCCCTCTGTAGGGAAGAGAGTGAACCATTAAGTTTTTCTTACACCTAAGAGCATCCCTCTGTAGGGGAGAGAGTGAACCATTAAGTTTTTCTTACACCTAAGAGCGTCCCTCTGTAGGGAAGAGAGTGAACCATTAAATTTTTCTTACACCTAAGAGCGTCCCTCTGTAGGGAAGAGAGTGAACCATTAAGTTTTTCTTACACCTAAGAGCATCCCTCTGTAGGGAAGAGAGTGAACCATTAAGTTTTTCTTACACCTAAGAGCATCCCTCTGTAGGGGAGAGAGTGAACCATTAAATTTTTCTTATACCTAAGAGCATCCCCCTTTAACCAGTAGAGTGCCTATAAGACATCAGCTGACGTCCTACATAAAGTATTGCCATATTGTTTATAAGATGTCCACTGATGTCCTGCATATGTTCTGATTTTTCCTTCATTGGAGTTTGGTTCAGTTCACATAAACAGACTTTAATCAGTTAGTTTGATGTGTCTGGATAATAAAAATACTATTTGAATGAACATTCATCAGGTAGAAGACCCCTTTCTACTGGATAATAATTTGCTAACTGACCACATGATGCGTGCATGGAAAAGGGGGTTGCATCATGTGCAAAAACATTCGTTGAAAACTGTGTCCAGTAAAGCAGATTGTCACAGTCAGCAGATTTACACAATTCTGAAAGCTCTGCTTGTGGTAATGGACAGATTTTGCGATGGAGAAGGATCTCTCTTGTCTGATGATTGGTTTGAAAACGAAGGTCAGTGACAGCGACGAAACTGACAGCCCCATTTGATGGTAATTCAGTCCATCTATCCAATCAGACAGCTTTTTTGAACAAGTGTTTATGACTGACAGAATACGAGTAGCCAGCGCTGGAAGAAGGGGAGGGGAGGGAGAGGAGTGATGTAAGACGATGTGTCGAATGTCAGCCAGAGTTCATGAAGGGGGCGTGGCTTTTAGGGAATGAGTGTGCTCCCATTTTAATGCAGACTGTAGGATTGACAACCAATGCTCCACGATTTTCATGAAATGCAGGGTGAAACCTGCACTGGACGTGAAACACGTGCTTTTTGTTTTTCACGCTTTTTTCACTGAATCAGATGGTTGCCTTGTTTGAAGAGGTGGCAAGCCGGATGCACAGCAGACACTTCATTCGGCCCACATGCAACTTGAAAGGAGTGAATGTCATCAACGAACTTCACCCTGTCACTCCCGAATGCTCGTAGCTGTCAGAAAGCTTGCCAGCTCAGTTTCTGAGACCATGATTGACCTTTTACGTTGACTTTACCCACCTTTGTCATTGTTGGGACAGTGATTTACTTACATGTCTGCACAAGCTGTGACTTGTTTTTATGAACTTATAGCCTGTTTTAATTTCTTCTACAGGTATAATCTGATAATAGGCATGTTATTTCCAGCTGTATGTTGTTTTTTTCTTTTTGGATGTTATTATGTAGAGGATGAAATAGACTTTTTTGTTGCACAAAAATTATTATCTTAACTTTACATGACTGAACAGTTATCTACAATCAACCTAATTGGGTAAAAGAGCCCAGAAGCAGAATCTACACTCATTTTCCTTCACAAAAACGTTTACTTTCTTTCTGTATCACCCACAGCTTTTGTGCTAGAAGTTTTGGTGATTTGTTACCCCTGAATCCTTGAAATTTCCTGGCAAGGGGAGAGCACTTTTTTTTTTACAAAATTCTCTGGCACTGAACTGGTTAAGGGAGAGAGCGCTTTGATGATGTTCCCTTTCCCCTGGCTGGAACTGACCCAGCAAGGTGTCTGCTGTGCATCTGCTTTGTCTCTGCAAAAATCGGTCAACTGATCAATGAGAAAAAGTGCAAAAAAATGAAAAACCACATGATTCCCGTCTGTCATCATTCTCTCAACCCTGGGATTCAAGAAACTTGTGGATTATTGGCTGTTGCCATTCCCAGCAGTTGATTACTGTGAAATGACAGTTGAGTGACAAGTGGGTGCTATGTCCCCGCCCTGCTGTCTGTCTGGCCTTTGACCTATTGTCTGACACCAGTTCCCTGCCCTTTGACCTATTGTCTGACACCAGTTCCCTGCCCTTTGACCTATTGTCTTACACCAGTTCCCTGCCCTTTGACCTGTTGTCTTACACCAGTTCCCTGCCCTTTGACCTATTGTCTGAACCCGTTCCTTGCCCTTTGACCTGTTGTCTTACACCAGTTCCCTGCCCTTTGACCTGTTGTCTTACACCAGTTCCCTGCCCTTTGACCTATTGTCTGACACCAGTTCCCTGCCCTTTGACCTGTTGTCTTACACCAGTTCCCTGCCCTTTGACCTGTTGTCTTACACCAGTTCCCTGCCCTTTGACCTATTGTCTGATACCAGTTCCCTGCCCTTTGACCTGTTGTCTTACACCAGTTCCCTGCCCTTTGACCTGTTGTCTGACACCAGTTCCCTGCCCTTTGACCTGTTGTCTTACACCAGTTCCCTGCCCTTTGACCTATTGTCTGACACCAGTTCCCTGCCCTTTGACCTGTTGTCTGACACCAGTTCCCTGCCCTTTGACCTGTTGTCTGACACCAGTTCCCTGCCCTTTGACCTGTTGTCTGACACCAGTTCCCTGCCCTTTGACCTGTTGTCTGACACCAGTTCCCTTCCTCTCCTCCCCCTCTTCTCAAATCACATCAAAGTGCTGCACCTTCACTGTCAGTCATGGTCACTTGCTCACAGCTGATGTCTGATTGGATAGTTGGACTGAAGAAAGGGTCAGGTGTTGTCAGTTTAGAACTGATGTCTGATTGGATAGTTGGACTGAAGAAAGCGTCAGGTGTTGTCAGTTCAGGACTGAAGAAAGCGTCAGGTGTTGTCAGTTCAGGACTGAAGAAAGCGTCATGTGTTGTCAGTTTAGAACTGAAGAAAGACTCAGGTGTTGTCAGTTCAGGACTGAAGAAAGCGTCAGATGTTGTCAGTTCAGGACTGAAGAAAGTGTCAGGTGTTGTCAGTTTAGAACTGAAGAAAGCGTCAGGTGTTGTCAGTTCAGGACTGAAGAAAGCGTCAGGTGTTGTCAGTTTAGAACTGAAGAAAGAGTCAGGTGTTGTCAGTTCAGGACTGAAGAAAGCGTCAGGTGTTGTCAGTTCAGGACTGAAGAAAGCGTCAGGTGTTGTCAGTTCAGGACTGAAGAAAGCGTCAGGTGTTGTCAGTTCAGGACTGAAGAAAGCGTCAGGTGTTGTCAGTTCAGGACTGAAGAAAGCGTCAGGTGTTGTCAGTTCAGGACTGAAGAAAGCGTCAGGTGTTGTCAGTTCAGGACTGAAGAAAGCGTCAGGTGTTGTCAGTGTCCTCACTGTTGTTGTCACCACCTTCCTGTTGAAACGTTTCAAAAGACAAGGCAGATCCAGCTCCCCTGGCCATGCTGATACATAATCCTCAGATCCAGAAAATGATAATGATGCTTTCCCATTTCCCGGAACATGTGTTTGGGTTTGAAGATGGCATCACATTGTTTTTCTGGTTCCAAATTAAAAGAAAAGCAGTACAGATTCTGGACACAACTCATACAATGATACTAACAAACCATCAGCATGCTTAGTGCATATGAATATTCTAAATTAGATACTGAATTAACTAGAATGAACAAAACAAAAATGTTATCAATGGAATCTCTCAGTTTCAGTAGGCCTAGCATACTCTGATCTGCATAAATCTGGAGAACACAGCTACATGCTGCAGTGTGCAGGAGGCGGTGACAACATCTCCTTTATCACGAACATAAAGAAATTTCTTATATAATTTAGAAACATCAAAATAACATGATTTAAAGTGTTATCACCTCAAATACAATAATCAAATTACCATCAAATTTGGACTGTTGAGCACATCATTATATAAGCCGCATCCACTGAATTTTTTTCAAAAACTGGAATTTGAACACACACAAGCCACCCTGGTTTGTAAGCCACATATGTTGCACAAAAAAACATAAGCAAGAAACTTCCAAAAATTAATCACAAAAAGTGAGAAACTGAACAGCCATAGAAACCTGTCAGGCGTACACAAAGCACAACTTAGATCAACATTCAGTGACAAAGCAGCACAAAAAGTGAGAAACTGAACAGCCATAGAAACCTGTCAGGCGTGCACAAAGCACCACTTAGATCAACATTCAGTGACAAAGCAGCACAAAAAGAAAAATACAGCTACATCAAAGATACACACTAACACACACACTAACAATTACTGGTATTTGTCATCATTTCCAGTGAAGCCACTGAAAGCTTCGTCTTCAGTGTCAGAATTGAACAACAGAAGCACAGCTTCTTCTGCCATGGCATCGCTGGTCTTGTCCTCATTGTCATTGTCAGATGAATCCCAGTCGTGCTGGCTGGAGCTGGTGGCTTCTCTCTTGTCTGCTACATTCAAGAGTCCAGCTTTGCGAAAGCCGTTGACAATTGTAGATTGTTTTACTTTTTCCCCATGCTGTCAGAATCCATCGA
Organism: Babylonia areolata; assembly: GCF_041734735.1. Lineage (NCBI taxonomy): Eukaryota > Metazoa > Mollusca > Gastropoda > Neogastropoda > Buccinidae > Babylonia > Babylonia areolata. The sequence goes on from NC_134887.1 coordinate 1,453,507, forward strand.
CAGACCTCCGCATGGATTCATTCACTCCAAGTTATAGGCAGCAGCTCGGTTTCCCTTTTCGATAGCCGGATTGATCGCCTTCAGCTGAATGTTTTGTGTGTGTCAAGGCTGTGTGTAAATTCAGAGGGAAAAAACGTTAACAGTTATCAACAGCACACTTAAACAGTGAGTTTTGAATTCACGAAGAGTCAAAACCAGTTTTGAAACATAATGTGAAAATATAAATAGACTGGAAACTGATGGCAACAACTTAATTTCACCTGAACGCATCATCAGAAAACCCGCAACATGGGGAAAAATCCATAAACAAGCCACTGTTATTTTAGCTGCAGGGGTCGAGTTTGGGCGAAAAGTTGTGGCTTGTAGTCCGAATTTACAGTATTGTACTAAAAAAAAAAAAAAATCCATAAGTTTAAATATTAATTTTAGTTGTTAATAGGCAGATGTGTCTCAGCACTGTTTGTAAGTCTTCTTGCTTCTGACCTTAACGTGATGCCGTCTTTTCCCAAGCTTGATAATACTGGATACACAACACATTTTTAACCATTCTTTTTCGCTCTCTCTTTATTGGATAAAGTGCATATCACAAGTGAGTCTTAAAGGCCTTGCCTCTCCAGCTTTATTTTAATTTGAAATAAATGTTGATTTTTGTTTGTGTTTTTGTTCATGTTTGAAATTTTATGTTTGTTTTGTCAGTACCATGGTTGTTGTGACAGTGGATGTGACGGCTATTGTGACAGTGTTTGTGATGATGGTGTTTTTTGACAGTGATATTGATGCCGATTGTGACAGTGTGTGTGATGGCGGTTGTGGTTGTGCTGGTGGATGTGACGGTGGACAGTGAATGTGCTGGTGGATGTGACGGTGGATGTGATGGTGGACAGTGAATGTGATGGTGGATGTGACCGTGATGGTGACAGTGGTTGTATCGGCTGTTGTTATGATGAATGTGACAGCTGTTGTGATGGTGACAGTGGTTGTGACAATGGATGTGGCAGTGGATATGACTGTGGTTGTGATGGTGACAGTGGATGTGATGGTGGTTGTGACGGTGGATTTGATGGTGACTGGTTGCGACAGTGGTTGTGACAGTGACAGTGGATGTGATGGTGACAGTGGTTGTGACGGTGGATGTGATGGTGACAGTGGATGTGTCAGTAGTTGTGATGGTGACAGTGGATGTGATGGTAACAGTGGTTGTGACAGTGGATGTGACAGTGACAGTGGATGTGACGGTGACATTGGATATTACGGTGACAGTGAATGTGATGGTGGCTGTGATGGTGACAGTGGATGTGACAGTGATGGTGACAGTGGTTGTGACGGCTGTTGGGGACAGGCCAAGTGGAGCGACTGAAGGGGGAGGTGGAGAGTGAGAGGGTGGGGAGGGCGGAGGTGGAGGCCAGGTGCCGGGAGTCGGAGGCCTCCCTGAAGAGCATCCAGGCCAAGAGCAAGCAGCTCATCACCGCCCTGCAGCAACGGGTGGAGGAGGGAGACACTGCCAAGGTCACACCATCCTCTGTCTGTCTGTCTGGGGGATGGGGGGGGGGGTGTTGTCACACCATCCTCTGTCTGGGGGATGGGGGGTGGGGGGGGTGTTGTCACACCATCCTCTGTCTGTCTGTCTGGGGGATGGGGGGGGGGGGGGTTGTCACACCATCCTCTGTCTGTCTGTCTGGGGGATGGGGGGGTGTTGTCACACCATCCTCTGTCTGTCTGTCTGGGGGATGGGGGGGGGGGGGGTGTTGTCACACCATCCTCTGTCTGTCTGTCTGGGGGATGGGGGGGGTGTGTTGTCACACCATCCTCTGTCTGTCTGGGGGATGGGGGGGGTGTTGTCACACCATCCTCTGTCTGTCTGTCTGGGGGATGGGGGGGGGGTGTTGTCACACCATCCTCTGTCTGTCTGTCTGGGGGATGGTGGGGGGGTGTTGTCACACCATCCTCTGTCTGTCTGTCTGGGGGATGGGGGGGGGGGGTGTTGTCACACCATCCTCTGTCTGTCTGTCTGGGGGATGGGGGGGGGGGTGTTGTCACACCATCCTCTGTCTGTCTGTCTGGGGGATGGGGGGGTGTTGTCACACCATCCTCTGTCTGTCTGTCTGGGGGATGGGGGGGGGGTGTTGTCACACCATCCTCTGTCTGTCTGTCTGGGGGATGGGGGGGGGGGGGTGTTGTCACACCATCCTCTGTCTGTCTGTCTGGGGGATGGGGGGGGGGTGTTGTCACACCATCCTCTGTCTGTCTGTCTGGGGGATGTGGGGGGGGGGGGTGTTGTCACACCATCCTCTGTCTGTCTGTCTGGGGGATGGGGGGGGGTGTTGTCACACCATCCTCTGTCTGTCTGTCTGGGGGATGGGGGGGGGGGTGTTGTCACACCATCCTCTGTCTGTCTGTCTGGGGGATGGGGGGGGGGGGGTGTTGTCACACCATCCTCTGTCTGTCTGTCTGGGGGATGGGGGGGGGTGTTGTCACACCATCCTCTGTCTGTCTGTCTGGGGGATGGGGGGGGGGTGTTGTCACACCATCCTCTGTCTGTCTGTCTGGGGGATGGCGGGGGGGTTGTCACACCATCCTCTGTCTGTCTGGGGGATGGGGGGGGGTGTTGTCACACCATCCTCTGTCTGTCTGTCTGGGGGATGGGGGGGGGGTGTTGTCACACCATCCTCTGTCTGTCTGGGGGATGGTGGGGGGTGTTGTCACACCATCCTCTGTCTGTCTGGGGGATGGGGGGGGGTGTTGTCACACCATCCTCTGTCTGTCTGTCTGGGGGATGGGGGGGGTGTTGTCACACCATCCTCTGTCTGTCTGGGGGATGGGGGGGGGTGTTGTCACACCATCCTCTGTCTGTCTGGGGGATGGTGGGGGGGTGTTGTCACACCATCCTCTGTCTGTCTGGGGGATGGGGGGGTGTGTTGTCACACCATCCTCTGTCTGTCTGGGGGATGGGGGGGGGTGTTGTCACACCATCCTCTGTCTGTCTGGGGGATGGTGGGGGGGTGTTGTCACACCATCCTCTGTCTGTCTGGGGGATGGGGGGGGGGTGTTGTCACACCATCCTCTGTCTGTCTGTCTGGGGGATGGGGGGGGGCGGGTGTTGTCACACCATCCTCTGTCTGTCTGTCTGGGGGATGGGGGGGGTGTTGTCACACCATCCTCTGTCTGTCTGTCTGGGGGATGGGGGGTGCGGGGGGGGGGGGTGTTGTCACACCATCCTCTGTCTGTCTGTCTGGGGGATGGGGGGGCGGGGGTGTTGTCACACCATCCTCTGTCTGTCTGTCTGGGGGATGGGGGGGGTGTTGTCACACCATCCTCTGTCTGTCTGTCTGGGGGATGGGGGGGGGTGTTGTCACACCATCCTCTGTCTGTCTGTCTGGGGGATGGGGGGGGGTGTTGTCACACCATCCTCTGTCTGTCTGTCTGGGGGATGGGGGGGGGTGTTGTCACACCATCCTCTGTCTGTCTGTCTGGGGGATGGGGGGGGGTGTTGTCACACCATCCTCTGTCTGTCTGTCTGGGGGATGGGGGGGGGTGTTGTCACACCATCCTCTGTCTGTCTGTCTGGGGGATGGGGGGGGGTGTTGTCACACCATCCTCTGTCTGTCTGTCTGGGGGATGGGGGGGGGGTGTTGTCACACCATCCTCTGTCTGTCTGGGGGATGGGGGGGTGTTGTCACACCATCCTCTGTCTGTCTGGGGGATGGGGGGGGGGGGTGTTGTCACACCATCCTCTGTCTGTCTGGGGGATGGGGGGGGTGTTGTCACACCATCCTCTGTCTGTCTGGGGGATGGTGGGGGGGTGTTGTCACACCATCCTCTGTCTGTCTGGGGGATGGTGGGGGGGTGTTGTCACACCATCCTCTGTCTGGGGGATGGGGGGGGTGTTGTCACACCATCCTCTGTCTGTCTGTCTGGGGGATGGGGGGGGGGGGGGTTGTCACACCATCCTCTGTCTGTCTGTCTGGGGGATGGGGGGGGTTGTCACACCATCCTCTGTCTGTCTGTCTGGGTGATGGGGGGGGGGGGGTTGTCACACCATCCTCTGTCTGTCTGTCTGGGGGATGGGGGGGGGTTGTCACACCATCCTCTGTCTGGGGGATGGGGGGGGGTGTTGTCACACCATCCTCTGTCTGGGGGATGGGGGGGGGGGGGTGTTGTCACACCATCCTCTGTCTGTCTGTCTGGGGGATGGGGGGGGGTGTGTGTTGTCACACCATCCTCTGTCTGTCTGTCTGGGGGATGGGGGGGGGGGTTGTCACACCATCCTCTGTCTGTCTGGGGGATGGGGGGGGGTGTTGTCACACCATCCTCTGTCTGTCTGGGGGATGGGGGGGGGGGGGGGTTGTCACACCATCCTCTGTCTGTCTGGGGGATGGGGGGGGGTGTTGTCACACCATCCTCTGTCTGGGGGATGGGGGGGGGGTGTTGTCACACCATCCTCTGTCTGTCTGGGGGATGGGGGGGGGGGGTTGTCACACCATCCTCTGTCTGTCTGGGGGATAGGGGGGGGGGGTGTTGTCACACCATCCTCTGTCTGTCTGGGGGATGGGGGGGGGTTGTCACACCATCCTCTGTCTGTCTGGGGGATTGGGGGGGGGGGTTGTCACACCATCCTCTGTCTGTCTGGGGGATGGGGGGGGGTGTTGTCACACCATCCTCTGTCTGTCTGGGGGATGGGAGGGGGGTTGTCACACCATCCTCTGTCTGTCTGGGGGATGGGGGGGGTGTTGTCACACCATCCTCTGTCTGTCTGGGGGATGGGGGGGGGGTTGTCACACCATCCTCTGTCTGTCTGGGGGATTGGGGGGGGGGGGTTGTCACACCATCCTCTGTCTGTCTGGGGGATGGGGGGGGGATGTTGTCACACCATCCTCTGTCTGTCTGTCTGGGGGATGGGGGGGGGTGTTGTCACACCATCCTGTCTGTCTGTCTGGGGGATGGGGGGGGTGTTGTCACACCATCCTCTGTCTGTCTGTCTGGGGGATGGGGGGGGGGTGTTGTCACACCATCCTGTCTGTCTGTCTGGGGGATGGTGGGGGGGTGTTGTCACACCATCCTCTGTCTGTCTGGGGGATGGGGGGGGTGTTGTCACACCATCCTCTGTCTGGGGGATGGTGGGGGGGTGTTGTCACACCATCCTCTGTCTGTCTGGGGGATGGGGGGGGGTTGTCACACCATCCTCTGTCTGTCTGTCTGGGTGATGGGGGGGGGGTGTTGTCACACCATCCTCTGTCTGTCTGTCTGGGTGATGGGGGGGGGGGTGTTGTCACACCATCCTCTGTCTGTCTGTCTGGGTGATGGGGGGGGGGTGTTGTCACACCATCCTCTGTCTGTCTGTCTGGGTGATGGGGGGGGGTGTGCACAGTGTGTGGGGAAGAGAACTGATGCAGTGATGTTTGATGCTGTGACAGATGGGGGGGTGTTGTCACACCATCCTCTGTCTGTCTGTCTGGGTGATGGGGGGGGGGTGTTGTCACACCATCCTCTGTCTGTCTGTCTGGGTGATGGGGGGGGGGGTGTTGTCACACCATCCTCTGTCTGTCTGTCTGGGTGATGGGGGGGGGTGTTGTCACACCATCCTCTGTCTGTCTGTCTGGGTGATGGGGGGGGGGTGTTGTCACACCATCCTCTGTCTGGGCGATGGGGGGGGAGGGTGGTGGTGTTGTCACACCATCCTCTATCTGGGGGATGGGGAGGGGGGGGGGGGTTGTCACACCATCCTCTGTCTGTCTGGGGGATGGGGGTGGGGGGGTGGGTTGTTCCGGAGTGTTCGTATCAATGTTGTGTGCCACTCTGTGTGTGTGTTCTATGGGATTGGGAGTGTTTGTGTGATTGTGGATGTGTGTGTGTGTGTGTGTGTGTGTGTGTGTGTGTGAATGTTGTGTGTGAGTCGGTGTGTTGCATGGGAGTGAATGTGTGTGTTTGTGTGTGTGCATGAATATTGTGTGTGTGAGTGTGTGTGTGTGTGAATGTTGTGTGCGAGTCTGTGTGTGTGTGTGTGTGTGTGTGTGTGTGTGTGTGAATATTGTGTGTGCGTGAATATTTTGTATGCATGTTGTATGGGAGAGTTTTGTGTGAGTGTGTGTGCGTGTTGTGTGCCAGTCTGTGTGTGGGTTGTATGGTAGTGTTTGTGTGAATGTATGTGCATGTGAATATTGTGTGTGCCAGTCTGCTCATGTATGTTTGATTGTGTGCATTCATGTATGTATATAGGTGTGTGTGTGGATTGGAATGGGGTTGGTGTTTTTGTGTGTGTATGTGTGTGTGTGTGCATCCTTGTGTGTATGTTTGTGTGAATGTATGTGTTTGCATGTGTATGTACACATTTGTGAGTGTGTATATTTATGTGTGTGTTTGTGTGTGCATGTACATGTGTTTGTTCAAGTGTCTTTGAAAACAAAGCACACACAGAGAATACCTGTTTTGTGTTGGGATACAATAAACAGAGTGAGAAATATGGAACAGATATGTTGGACAGTGTAGGCTGTGTCAGACTGCTTTGGAGATGTGATGAATAGACCTGGAAAAGGAGAGAGAGAGAGTGTGTGTGTGAGAGAGAGAGAGAGAGAATTTGCGAATATATTTAAGTGTGTATGTGTGCCAGTGTGTGTCTGTGTGTTTGTGGGAGCGTGTGCACAGTGTGTGGGGAAGAGAACTGATGCAGTGATGTTTGTGGGAGTGTGTGCACAGTGTGTGGAGAAGAGAACTGATGCTGTGATGTTTGTGGGAGAGTGTGCACAGTGTGTGGGGAAGAGAACTGATGCAGTGATGTTCGTGGGAGAGTGTGCACAGTGTGTGGAGAAGAGAACTGATGCTGTGATGTTTGTGGGAGTGTACACAGTGTGTGGGGAAGAGAACTGATGCAGTGATGTTTGTGGGAGAGTGTGCACAGTGTGTGGAGAAGAGAACTGATGCAGTGATGTTTGTGGGAGAGTGTGCACAGTGTGTGGGGAAGAGAACTGATGCAGTGATGTTTGTGGGAGAGTGTGCACAGTGTGTGGGGAAGAGAACTGATGCAGTGATGTTTGTGGGAGAGTGTGCACAGTGTGTGGGAAGAGAACTGATGCAGTGATGTTTGATGGTGTGACAGACCCAGCTGGAGGGGGATAACCAGAAACTGCGCAGCAAGATCCAGTCCTTACAGGTCGACTTGGACAACAGCGAGGCGGTGCAGCGTGACTTCGTCAAACTGTCACAGTCCCTACAGGTAACTTCACTTTGTTGAACTGTCACAGTCCTTACAGGTAACTTCACTTTGTTGAACTGTCACAGTCCTTACAGGTAACTTCACTTTGAAATGTCACAGTCCCTACAGGTAACTTCACATTGTTGAACTGTCACAGTCCTTACAGGTAACTTCACTTTGTTGAACTGTCACAGTCCTTACAGGTAACTTCACTTTGAAATGTCACAGTCCTTACATGTAACTTCACTTTGTTGAACTGTCACAGTCCCTACAGGTAACTTCACTTTGAACTGTCACAGTCCTTACAGGTAACTTCACTTTGTTGAACTGTCACAGTCCTTACAGGTAACTTCACTTTGTTGAACTGTCACAGTCCTTACATGTAACTTCACTTTGTTGAACTGTCACAGTCCTTACAGGTAAATTCACTTTGTTGAACTGTCACAGTCCTTACAGGTAACTTCACTTTGAACTGTCACAGTCCTTACAGGTAACTTCACATTGTTGAACTGTCACAGTCCTTACAGGTAACTTCACTTTGAAATGTCACAGTCCTTAAGGTAACTTCACATTGTTGAACTGTCACAGTCCTTACAGGTAAATTCACTTTGTTGAACTGTCACAGTCCTTACAGGTAAATTCACTTTGTTGAACTGTCACAGTCCTTACAGGTAACTTCACATTGTTGAACTGTCACAGTCCTTAAGGTAACTTCACATTGTTGAACTGTCACAGTCCTTACAGGTAACTTCACTTTGTTGAACTGTCACAGTCCTTACAGGTAACTTCACTTTTTTGAACTGTCACAGTCCCTACAGGTAACTTCACTTTGAACTGTCACAGTCCTTACAGGTAACTTCACTTTGTTGAACTGTCACAGTCCTTACAGGTAAATTCACTTTGAACTGTCACAGTCCTTACAGGTAACTTCACTTTGTTGAACTGTCACAGTCCTTAAGGTAACTTCACATTGTTGAACTGTCACAGTCCTTACAGGTAACTTCACTTTTTTGAACTGTCACAGTCCCTACAGGTAACTTCACTTTGAACTGTCACAGTCCTTACAGGTAACTTCACTTTGTTGAACTGTCACAGTCCTTACAGGTAAATTCACTTTGAACTGTCACAGTCCTTACAGGTAATTTCGCTTTGTTGAACTGTCACAGTCCCTACAGGTAACTTCACTTTGAACTGTCACAGTCCTTACAGGTAAATTCACTTTGAACTGTCACAGTCCTTACAGGTAACTTCACTTTGTTGAACTGTCACAGTCCCTACAGGTAACTTCACTTTGTTGAACTGTCACAGTCCTTACAGGTAACTTCACTTTGTTGAACTGTCACAGTCCTTACATGTAACTTCACTTTGTTGAACTGTCACAGTCCTTACAGGTAACTTCACTTTGAACTGTCACAGTCCTTACAGGTAACTTCACTTTGTTGAACTGTCACAGTCCTTACAGGTAACTTCACATTGTTGAACTGTCACAGTCCTTACAGGTAACTTCACTTTGTTGAACTGTCACAGTCCCTACAGGTAACTTCACTTTGTTGAACTGTCACAGTCCTTACAGGTAACTTCACTTTGAACTGTCACAGTCCTTACAGGTAAATTCACTTTGAACTGTCACAGTCCTTACAGGTAACTTCACTTTGTTGAACTGTCACAGTCCTTACAGGTAACTTCACTTTGTTGAACTGTCACAGTCCTTACAGGTAACTTCACTTTGTTGAACTTTGAACTGTCACAACTAGAAATGATACACCTTCACTCAACACATGCATGTGCGTGCACACAGGCCCTGTCACTCACTGGGCACACCAGCCACACACACACACAGTGCTGTCAGTTCAGTAAGAGCGTGGAGAGCTGGTGGTGTGTCCCAGATCTCTCTCTCCCTCCCCCCCCCCCCCCCCATGGCCCCCCTCCACACGGGGTACACACAGTAATAGAGGAGTGGTGGTGTGTCCCAGATCTCCCTCTCCCTTCCCCCCCCATGGCCCCCCTCCACACACACAGGGTACACACAGTAATAGAGGAGTGGTGGTGTGTCCCAGATCTCCCTCTCCCTCCCCCCCCCATGGCCCCCCTCCACACACACAGGGTACACACAGTAATAGAGGAGTGGTGGTGTGTCCCAGATCTCCCTCTCCCTCCCCCCCCCCCATGGCCCCCCTCCACACACACAGGGTACACACAGTAATAGAGGAGTGGTGGTGTGTCCCAGATCTCTCTCTCCCTCCCCCCGCACCCCCCCCCCCCCCCCCCGCCCCATGGCCCCCCTCCACACACACAGGGTACACACAGTAATAGAGGAGTGGTGGTGTGTCCCAGATCTCCCTCTCCCTCCCCCCCCCATGGCCCCCCTCCACACACACAGGGTACACACAGTAATAGAGGAGTGGTGGTGTGTCCCAGATCTCTCTCTCCCTCCCCCCGCACCCCCCCCCCCCCCCCCGCCCCATGGCCCCCCTCCACACACACAGGGTACACACAGTAATAGAGGAGTGGTGGTGTGTCCCAGATCTCTCCCTCCCCCCTCCCCCCATGGCCCCCCTCCACACACACAGAGTACACACAGTAATAGAGGAGTGGTGGTGTGTCCCAGATCTCCCTCTCCCTCCCCCATGGCCCCCCTCCACACACACAGGGTACACACAGTAATAGAGGAGTGGTGGTGTGTCCCAGATCTCCCTCTCCCTCCCCCATGGCCCCCCTCCACACACACAGGGTACACACAGTAATAGAGGAGTGGTGGTGTGTCCCAGATCTCCCTCTCCCTCCCCCCCCCCCCATGGCCCCCCTCCACACACACAGGGTACACACAGTAATAGAGGAGTGGTGGTGTGTCCCAGATCTCCCTCTCCCTCCCCCCCCCCCCATGGCCCCCCTCCACACACACAGGGTACACACAGTAATAGAGGAGTGGTGGTGTGTCCCAGATCTCTCTCTCCCTCCCCCCGCACCCCCCCCCCCCCCCCCCCCCCCCGCCCCATGGCCCCCCTCCACACACACAGGGTACACACAGTAATAGAGGAGTGGTGGTGTGTCCCAGATCCAGCTGGAGAAGATCCGACAGGCAGAGAACGAAGTGCGATGGCAGCACGAGGACGATGTGGAGGACTGCAACAACTGTCGCCAGCCTTTCTCAGTCACCAAGCGAAAGGTCAGTGTCACTGTCTCTCCCTCCTCTGTCACCAAGCGAAAGGTCAGTGTCACTGTCTCTCCCTCCTCTGTCACCAAGCGAAAGGTCAGTGTCACTGTCTCTCCCTCCTCTGTCACCAAGCAAAAGGTCAGTGTCACTGTCTCTCCCTCCTCTGTCACCAAGCGAAAGGTCAGTGTCACTGTCTCTCCCTCCTCTGTCACCAAGCGAAAGGCCAGTGTCACTGTCTCTCCCTCCTCTGTCACCAAGCGAAAGGCCAGTGTCACTGTCTCTCCCTCCTCTGTCACCAAGTGAAAGGTTTTGACAGTTAAAAATTTTTCCATGTTTTCCTCATGGGGTAGCATAACAATTGCAGCTACGCTGGGCATTGTGAATGTTTCAAGGGTCAAATGAAAACTTTCTTCATGAGATTCCGTAACAACACACTCCACAGTGAGGTGGAAATTTTTGGAGCAAACTAGATTATGACAATGGCTTTTACCATTGCTGAAGTGATTGAAATGCTTCATAGTGAAGGTTTCAACATCAACAAGGATGATGAAGAAGGAATAAAGTATCTGCAGTGAAGAAAGTTAAGAGCAAGAAGATACTGACAGTGACTCAGCTTCTGAAAGCAGTGAAGAGAGGGTGGGCGTTCACACCACATGAGGAGTGGGGTCAGTGGGTCAAGTACAATGAGTTTCATTCAGTTACTTTATGTTTTATATTTTTGGTGATTTTTTTTCCTAACCCTAACAAATGAGTCATCCGTAGGGAAAAGCAAGGGAGAAAACTATTCGTCTGGAGTGAGTGAGAGGGGAGGAACACCTACACACTTTTTTTGCTTTTTTCCCCCTGTATTACCAATCTAAATATGGTCCTTCTCTTATGTTCATACCATGTATTCCAGTGGCATTTGTTCTTCCCTGTCGGTACCAGATGGATACCCATGTGTTACTTCTTTGTGGGTAAAAACCTGTCCTTGTTGACAGGATAAACATTGGGTGAGAGGCCCCCTCCCCCCCACACACACCCCCTTTTGCCTCTTGGACCTTCCCACTGAAAAGGGCCATCACTCACTCATGGGTGGAGTCAGAAAGACTGGGCTGTACACAGGCCTCAGGTAAACAGGAAACACAGCGGCTGGTGGCCACCAGTGTCAAAAAGGGCCTCAGGTAAACAGGAAACACAGCGGCTGGTGGCCACCAGTGTCAAAAAGACAGGGCTGTACACAGGCCTGAGGTAAACAGGAAACACAGCGGCTGGTGGCCACCAGTGTCAAAAAGGGCCTCAGGTAAACAGGAAACACAGCGGCTGGTGGCCACCAGTGTCAAAAAGGGCCTCAGGTAAACAGGAAACACAGCGGCAAGTGCCCACCAGTGTCAAAAAGGGCCTCAGGTAAACAGGAAACACAGCGGCTGGTGGCCACCAGTGTCAAAAAGACTGGCCTGTACACAGGCCTCAGGTAAACAGGAAACACAGCGGCTGGTGGCCACCAGTGTCAAAAAGGGCCTCAGGTAAACAGGAAACACAGCGGCAAGTGCCCACCAGTGTCAAAAAGGGCCTCAGGCAAATAGGAAACACAGCGGCAAGTGCCCACCAGTGTCAAAAAGGGCCTCAGGTAAACAGGAAACACAGCGGCTGGTGGCCACCAGTGTGGCTTCATGCTGATAGTGGGGTCATTTTACTCTTGATTGAAAAGGATGATTGTACGCAGCATGTCACATCTGGCATGCCTGCATTGTAAGACACAGAACATTATCTTTCCCAGTGATTAACTCAGTGCCCCCTGAATGGCCCCATAGTGCCCTGTTCTCAGTGTCCCCTGAATGGCCCCATAGTGCCCTGTTCTCAGTGCCCCCTGAATGGCCCCCTGTTCTCAGTGTCCCCTGAATGGCCCCATAGTGCCCTGTTCTCAGTGTCCCCTGAATGGCCCCATAGTGCCCTGTTCTCAGTGCCCCCTGAATTGCCCCCTGTTCTCAGTGTCCCCTGAATGGCCCCCTGTTCTCAGTGTCCCCTGAATGGCCCCCTGTTCTCAGTGCCCCCTGAATGGCCCCATAGTGCCCTGTTCTCAGCGCCCCCTGAATGGTCCCATAGCCCCCTGTTCTCAGTGTCCCCTGAATGGCCCCCTGTTCTGTGTCCCCTGCATGGCCCCCTGTTCTCAGTGTCCCCTGAATAACCCCATAGTGCCCTGTTCTCAGTGTCCCCTGAATGGCCCCATAGTGCCCTGTTCTCAGTGTCCCCTGAATGGCCCCCTGTTCTGTGTCCCCTGAATGGCCCCATAGTGCCCTGTTCTCAGTGTCCCCTGAATGGCCCCATATTGCCCTGATCTCAGTGCCCCCTGAATGGCCCCGTAGTGCCCTGTTCTGTGTCCCCTGCATGGCCCCCTGTTCTGTGTCCCCTGAATGGCCCCATAGTGCCCTGTTCTCAGTGCCCCCTGAATGGCCCCATAGTGCCCTGTTCTCAGTGTCCCCTGAATGGCCCCATAGTGCCCTGTTCTCAGTGCCCCCTGAATGGCCCCATAGTGCCCTGTTCTCAGTGCCCCCTGAATGGCCCCATAGTGCCCTGATCTCAGTGCCCCCTGAATGGCCCCATAGTGCCCTGTTCTTGGTGTCCCCTGAATGGCCCCCTGTTCTCAGTGCCCCCTGAATGGCCCATAGTGCCCTGTTCTCAGTGTCCCCTGAATAGCCCCATAGTGCCCTGTTCTCAGTGCCCCCTGAATTGCCCCATAGTGCCCTGTTCTCAGTGCCCCCTGAATGGTCCCCTGTTCTCAGTGCCCCCTGAATGGCCCCATAGTGCCCTGTTCTCAGTGCCCCCTGAATGGCCCCATAGTGCCCTGTTCTCAGCACCCCCTGAATTGCCCCATAGTGCCCTGTTTAATTACACATACTTAACCGTGACCCAACTAGTGCAGACTCCGGCAGGGGTCTGACATTCCTGTCCTGTGCAAACTACTATCCGCCTATGCGGAGCAGACGAAACTACGGCCGATAACCTCCCGGAAGTAGGTAACCTCCCCTTTGTCCCGCTGGTTATCGCCCTCTTTTTCCGGCAGCCATCATGACTCCTGTACCTGTGCTCTTCATACGGCTAAGTTTTTTCGTATTTTCTGTCTGTCTGTCGATCCTCTGGCGTTCTTGTTTGTGGTCAAATTATGTCTCCAACCAGGTCACATAATTATGTAGCTCGATTGGGGAATCGTGCTAAAATTAAGGCGCGATCGCAATCGATTCGCTGACACTCTGGGCCCTCTACTACTGGCCCTCTAAACAACGCCAACCCGCCGCCTTCTCCACTTCCTCCGCTCCCTCCGGTCGACTCCAGACCTCCGCCACCTCCTCTGGTGACTTCTAGAGGTTTGTGGTCACACACTCAGGTCAGTGTTACCTTTCATGTCATTTTTATCGATCCGCGAACTCAATCGACGCGATCCGCGTTTTCTCGGCCCTGCCAGTCGGCAGTGTACGAGTCGATCTCCTCTATCTCTTTATCATACCCACAGTTGCACCAATGGAATGGCCACAATCCCTTGGGGACAAAAAAAAAAAAAAAAAAAAAAGAAAAAAAAGGCAGCTTGTCTTGGATCCGCACGTTAGACTGGGCCCTATGTGCGATGCGTCCGTGGTGGCGGCCGTGACATCGGATCACGCGACCCCCCACGCGGCTTGCCTCGACCGTCTCGGATCCAATAGCGACCGAGGCGTGTAGGGATGCCCTCCCCTGGTGTAGGGAGGAAGGTGGACCACTAGGGGACACGCTTGCCCATACGCGTGCACCCCCCCCCCCCTCCTTGTCCGGATCACCCGATCCAAGGGAGGCAACCCCTGCTTCGGCACCCTTGCCGGTGACTGCCGCAGTTATTTCCCTTGCACCGGCACTGCTCCTCGCCTTCAGTGCGAGCGTGTGCACGGTCCTACCAAGCTATGCGGTGATGACCCCATTTGCCACACCGCCGAGTGCTGCTGTTTCCCATCCACTAATGGTGTCTCAGCAAGCTACTCAACTAAACAATCAGCAACTCATCGCTAAACTTGCTGCAGCAATTATGCACCACTCTGCCTTCTGGTGCGGCGCCTTGCGCCCACAGAGCAGGTACGTGCACGCCCATTGGAACTTTGGCAGTGTTGGATTCTTCTGCCCCATTGCCTAACTCTGCTGTTTCCCAGACTGATATTGGCACTTCCACGTTGAAGTACCTCTTATATCATATCATATATCAATATCAAGGCGTGCAAGCCTGACAAGGCCTTTTACCCGCTTGAAGTGGGGAAGAAAAAGAGAGTCCCCACGTATGTCTGTTGCATTTTTCAACATTGAGTGCGCAGTGCCTGAAAAATCAGAAAATATGTAAAGGAGTTTTGTTTTTAAGTTTTCACAATGAATATCAAGATAATTCTTAAACGTATTAATACCTCGATCCTGCCTCTCGGCAGTGCTCGGGCCGATCTTGTCTATCACTTTATCCGTCAACACACAACTGACAACCGAACGTCGGTCCTCTCGCAGGAGCTATTCGCGAGATTGGACCGCCGTTCAGCAACAGGGGATGTGCATCTCAGTGCCCCCTGAATGGCCCCATAGTGCCCTGTTCTCAGCACCCCCTGAATTGCCCCATAGTGCCCTGTTCTCAGTGCCCCCTGAATGGTCCCCTGTTCTCAGTGTCTCCTGAATTGCCCCATAGTGCCCTGTTCTCAGTGCCCCTGAATAGCCCCATAGTGCCCTGTTCTCAGTGCCCCCTGAATGGCCCCATAGTGCCCTGTTCTCAGTGTCCCCTGAATAGCCCCATAGTGCCCTGTTCTCAGTGCCCCCTGAATGGCCCCATAGTGCCCTGTTCTCAGTGTCCCCTGAATGGCCCCCTGTTCTCAGTGCCCCCTGAATTGCCCCATAGCCCCCTGTTCTCAGTGCCCCCTGAATGGCCCCATAGTGCCCTGTTCTCAGTGCCCCCTGAATTGCACCCTGTTCTCAGTGCCCCCTGAATTGCCCCCTGTTCTCAGTGCCCCCTGTTCTCAGTGCCCCCTGAATTGCCCCCTGTTCTTAGTGCCCCCTGAATTGCCCCCTGTTCTCAGTGCCCCCTGAATGGCCCCCTGTTCTCAGTGCCCCCTGAATGGCCCCATAGCCCCCTGTTGTCAGTGCCCCCTGAATTGCCCCCTGTTCTCAGTGCCCCCTGAATGGCCCCCTGTTCTCAGTGCCCCCTGAATGGCCCCATAGCCCCCTGTTCTCAGTGCCGCCTGAATGGCCCCATAGCCCCCTGTTCTCAGTGCCCCCTGAATAGCCCCCTGTTCTCAGTGCCCCCTGAATAGCCCCCTGTTCTCAGTGCCCCCTGAATGGCCCCCTGTTCTCAGGGCCCTGTTCAGTCTGTGTACCACTGGGTCACTGAGTAAGGCCTGCTGAATACACTGTCTTTACTTTCACTTCCAGCTGTCCCATAATTCACTGAGCGTGGTAGTACATCAGTTGTTTCCTACTGTAGCTGCCGTTTTGATGTTGGTAGTACATCAGTTGTTTCCTACTGTAGCTGCCGTTTTGATGTTGGTAGTACATCAGTTGTTTCCTACTGTAGCTGCCGTTTTGATGTTGGTAGTACATCAGTTGTTTCCTACTGTAGCTGCCGTTTTGATGTTTGAAATACATCAGTTGTTTCCTAATGTAGCTGCCGTTTTGATGTTTGAAGTACATCAGTTGTTTCCTACTGTAGCTGCCGTTTTGATGTTTGAAGTACATCAGTTGTTTCCTACTGTAGCTGCCGTTTTGATGTTTGAAATACATCAGTTGTTTCCCACTGTAGCTGCCGTTTTGATGTTTGAAGTATGTCAATGGGCTGAGTGATCAAGTTTTTAAGTTGATGATTTTTTAGGGGGGGACAAAAATGGCTGAGAAATATTGTTTAGACTTGCCTTCAATCATGGGCAACTGTTACAATGAGTCTATATTTAGAACTGAGTATTCAGAGGATGAAAACATGTGCATACGTACAAAACAGATCACGCATTTTCATAATTTTCTGTTTTCACACACTTTGAGATGTTGTCAAGAACACATTGGATCTTTTCTTTTCTTTTTTTGATCATTTTTCATAATTGAAATGTTCCCAGTTCACTGTGATAGATAACAGGACAACATTTTGTGCATGCTGTGAGCAGCACCACTGCCGGCACTGTGGGCGGATCTTCTGTGCGGACTGCACGACGAAGGCGGTGCAGAGTGGGCCGGCGCGTCGCCCGGCCAAGGTGTGCGACGTGTGCCACACCATCCTGGTGAAGGACGCCACGCCCTACTTCAGCACAGAGCCCCCCGCCACACCCGACTGATGTGTCCCTCACACACACAAACACACACACACATACACACACACACACACACCTCGTCCTGTCCTTGCCTGTCCTACATCCCCCTCCCCACCCCTATCCCTTCGCATGCAGACATTTCCAGCGTGCATCCTGAAGACGTGGTGGCCAGGGTGTTGGTTGGACAGGGGGATGGGGGTGGGCACTGGCAAGGGTTTACCTCCTCGCTGTCCCCCCCTCCCCCACCACTTCTCCCCCCTTGCCCCCCTCCCCCACCCCCCCCTCCTCCCCCCCCACCACTCCCCCCCCTCCCCCACCACCACTTCTCCAGCCCTGCCTCACCACTTTTCTCCCCCCCACCCCCACCCGGACCCTTCCCCAGTCAGTTCCCAACACGGCCAGGGTGGTGTGAGGGTGGTGTGGCGGGCTGCCCTCAGTGTGCCAGTGGTCGTGGTTCGTTCCTCACGTTAACCCCACTACTCAACAACACTTTCAACTGAAGCGTCTGTGTGATTTGACTCGCCGCACTACTTTCCTTGTTTATCTGGGTTTTTGTTTGTTTGTTTTGTTAACCAGTTTGACCTAAAGGCGGATTATTCAGATCAACATGAGCTGGAGCTGTGTTTGTGTGTGTGTGTACTACAAAGAAAGAAAGAGTGTGTATAAATTTATGTCCATGTGTGTGTGTGTGCACGTATGTATGTGCATGTGCAAGTGGATGTTTGCAGGTACAAGTATCTATATGTGTGAATGTGAAAAGTGTTTACAAGTGTCAGGTGTAAATATTTGTTATATGTTTGAATGGTATGAATGTGCATGTGCATGCATGCACATGGGGTGTGTATGCCTGTGTACATATGTTTTGTTTACGTATGACAGTGTGTTTGAACATTGTGTCAGCCAACTGCTAGAGTTTTAGCAGGATGTTAGTCATGCTTGGAGACTTCATAGGATGATGTCTCCATGGAAACCTCAGAATTCACTGGGAACAGCATGTCGCTAACAAAGAGCTGAGCAGATGCACAGGCAAGGTGAAACAGAGACGTTGGAGGTGGCTGGACCACGTCCTGGGGATGAACAAAACCACACATCTGTACGCTGCCCTCAGATTGGCACCACAGAGAAGTAAGAGAGACAGATTACTAGACACATGGAGAAGAGAGACAGACCACATGGAGAAGAAAGAGAGACAGACCTCTGGGCACATGGAGAAGAAACACAGACAGACCTCTGGGCACATGGAGAAGAAACACAGACAGACCTCTGGGCACATGGAGAAGAAAGACAGACAGACCACATGGAGAAGAAAGACAGACCTCTGGGCACATGGAGAAGAAAGACAGACCACTGGGCACATGGAGAAGAAAGACAGGCAGACCTCTGGGCACATGGAGAAGAAAGACAGGCAGACCTCTGGGCACATGGAGAAGAGAGACAGACAGACCACATGGAGAAGAAAGACAGACCTCTGGGCACATGGAGAAGAAAGAGAGACAGACCACATGGAGAAGAAAGACAGACCTCTGGGCACATGGAGAAGAAAGAGAGACAGACCACATGGAGAAGAAAGACAGACCTCTGGGCACATGGAGAAGAAAGACAGACCTCTGGGCACATGGAGAAGAAAGACAGACCACTGGGCACATGGAGAAGAAAGACAGGCAGACCTCTGGGCACATGGAGAAGAAAGAGAGACAGACCACATGGAGAAGACCTGTGGAAGGAGACGACAACAGCAAGGCAAGATCTGGAACAGAATCAGCTGACACGCTCAGGAACGAAATGACTGCAGATTTGTTGGTGCCTTATGCTGCATGTGGAACAAAGAGCAGTAAGAGAGTGGGCAATAGGACAGTTACTTCTCCCTACCCATAGTGAGACCCTGAAGACAGTTCTCCCTACCCACAGTGTGAACCTGGAGACAGTTACTTCTTCCTACCCATAGTGTGAACCTGGAGACAGTTCTCCCTACCCACAGTGTGAACCTGGAGACAGTTACTTCTCCCTACCCATAGTGTGAACCTGGAGACAGTTCTCCCTACCCACAGTGTGACCCTGGAGACAGTTCTCCCTACCCATAGTGTGAACCTGGAGACAGTTCTCCCTACCCATAGTGTGAACCTGGAGACAGTTCTCCCTACCCACAGTGTGAACCTGGAGACAGTTACTTCTCCCTACCCATAGTGTGAACCTGAAGACAGTTCTCCCTACCCACAGTGTGAACCTGGAGACAGTTCTCCCTACCCATAGTGTGAACCTGGAGACAGTTACTTCTCCCTACCCACAGTGTGAACCTGGAGACAGTTACTTCTCCCTACCCATAGTGAGACCCTGAAGACAGTTCTCCCTACCCACAGTGTGAACCTGGAGACAGTTACTTCTTCCTACCCATAGTGTGAACCTGGAGACAGTTCTCCCTACCCACAGTGTGAACCTGGAGACAGTTACTTCTCCCTACCCATAGTGTGAACCTGGAGACAGTTCTCCCTACCCACAGTGTGACCCTGGAGACAGTTCTCCCTACCCACAGTGTGAACCTGGAGACAGTTCTCCCTACCCATAGTGTGAACCTGGAGACAGTTCTCCCTACCCATAGTGTGAACCTGGAGACAGTTCTCCCTACCCACAGTGTGAACCTGAAGACAGTTCTCCCTACCCACAGTGTGAACCTGGAGACAGTTCTCCCTACCCACAGTGTGAACCTGGAGACAGTTACTTCTCCCTACCCATAGTGTGAACCTGAAGACAGTTCTCCCTACCCACAGTGTGAACCTGGAGACAGTTCTCCCTACCCACAGTGTGAACCTGGAGACAGTTCTCCCTACCCACAGTGTGAACCTGGAGACAGTTCTCCCTACCCACAGTGTGAACCTGGAGACAGTTCTCCCTAGCCACAGTGTGAACCTGGAGACAGTTACTTCTCCCTACCCACAGTGTGAACCTGGAGACAGTTCTCCCTACCCACAGTGTGAACCTGGAGACAGTTCTCCCTACCCATAGTGTGAACCTGGAGACAGTTCTCCCTACCCACAGTGTGAACCTGGAGACAGTTCTCCCTACCCACAGTGTGAACCTGGAGACAGTTACTTCTCCCTACCCACAGTGTGAACCTGGAGACAGTTCTCCCTACCCACAGTGTGAACCTGGAGACAGTTCTGCCTACCCACAGTGTGAACCTGGAGACAGTTCTCCCTACCCATAGTGTGAACCTGGAGACAGTTACTTCTTCCTACCCACAGTGTGAACCTGGAGACAGTTACTTCTTCCTACCCACAGTGTGAACCTGGAGACAGTTACTTCTCCCTACCCACAGTGTGAACCTGGAGACAGTTACTTCTCCCTACCCACAGTGTGAACCTGAAGACAGTTACTTCTCCCTACCCACAGTGTGAACCTGGAGACAGTTACTTCTCCCTACCCATAGTGTGAACCTGGAGACAGTTACTTCTCCCTACCCACAGTGTGAACCTGGAGACAGTTACTTCTCCCTACCCACAGTGTGAACCTGAAGACAGTGGACTGGTCAGAGTGTGAACCTGAAGACAGTGAAGACAGTGGACTGGTCAGAGAGTGAACCTGAAGACAGTGGACTGGTCAGAGAGTGAACCTGAAGACAGTGAAGACAGTGGACTGGTCAGAGAGTGAACCTGAAGACAGTGAAGACAGTGGACTGGTCAGAGAGTGAACCTGAAGACAGTGAAGACAGTGGACTGGTCAGAGAGTGAACCTGAAGACAGTGGAGACAGTGGACTGGTCAGAGAGTGAACCTGAAGACAGTGAAGACAGTGGACTGGTCAGAGTGTGAACCTGAAGACAGTGGAGACAGTGGACTGGTCAGAGAGTGAACCTGAAGACAGTGGACTGGTCAGAGTGTGAACCTGAAGACAGTGGAGACAGTGGACTGGTCAGAGTGTGAACCTGAAGACAGTGGACTGGTCAGAGAGTGAACCTGAAGACAGTGGACTGGTCAGAGTGTGAACCTGAAGACAGTGGACTGGTCAGAGAGTGAACCTGAAGACAGTGGACTGGTCAGAGTGTGAACCTGAAGACAGTGAGGACAGTGGACTGGTCAGAGTGTGAACCTGAAGACAGTGAGGACAGTGGACTGGTCAGAGTGTGAACCTGAAGACAGTGGACTGGTCAGAGTGTGAACCTGAAGACAGTGAAGACAGTGGACTGGTCAGAGTGTGAACCTGAAGACAGTGGACTGGTCAGAGAGTGAACCTGAAGACAGTGAAGACAGTGGACTGGTCAGAGTGTGAACCTGAAGACAGTGGACTGGTCAGAGTGTGAACCTGAAGACAGTGGAGACAGTGGACTGGTCAGAGTGTGAACCTGAAGACAGTGGACTGGTCAGAGAATGAACCTGAAGACTGTGGACTGGTCAGAGAGTGAACCTGAAGACCGTGGACTGGTCAGAGAGTGAACCTGAAGACAGTGGAGACAGTGGACTGGTCAGAGAGTGAACCTGAAGACAGTGGAGACAGTGGACTGGTCAGAGTGTGAACCTGAAGACAGTGAAGACAGTGGACTGGTCAGAGAGTGAACCTGAAGACAGTGGAGACAGTGGACTGGTCAGAGAGTGAACCTGAAGACAGTGGAGACAGTGGACTGGTCAGAGTGTGAACCTGAAGACAGTGGACTGGTCAGAGAGTGAACCTGAACACAGTGGAGACAGTGGACTGGTCAGTGTGAACCTGAAGACAGTGAAGAAGTGGACTGGTCAGAGAGTGAACCTGAAGACAGTGGAGACAGTGGACTGGTCAGAGAGTGAACCTGAAGACAGTGGACTGGTCAGAGAGTGAACCTGAAGACAGTGGAGACAGTGGACTGGTCAGAGGCTACTGAAGACAGTCTCTGCTGTAAGCAGCACTAGGTCCCATTGCCTGGAGCTCACACAGCAGTGAAGGTCCTGCCTGGAGTGGGATGGAAGGCTTGGCTGTGATGTTGAAATAAGGTGGTTTTTGTTGTTTGTTTTCATATGGAGGGGGAGGGGGGGAGGGTCAGAATTGTTTGTTGCCTAAGTGCTCAGAAAATGGAGAATGTGAACATGGCTTGAAGTGTACTTGTTCTTGAATTTTGTTGGTGTTTTCATTTATTTATTTCCCTTTTTTACTCTTTTTTTTTTTCAAATAGATATTGTAAAGCATGTCATGCTTCATCCCCAGGCCACATCAGTGACTGCAGTGGCTTGCGATGTGTAGAGTAGTACCCATCTCTCTTTCCTTTTCTTCCTCTCTCTCTCGGGTTTGGTGTTGAAGGACGCGCTGTGACAGTCGCAACATTTTGCTCTCACACACACACACACACACACACACACACACACACGTCAGTGCAACGGCTACCCCTGTCAGTTGTTTTGCCCACCTTGTGACTGTTTTTGTTTGTTTGTTTTTCCAGAATGTTTAAACAACAACACCTGTTTGGAGAGAGAAACAGGGACTTTGGTGTGAGTGGGTGTGAAGACCAGGGGAGAGTGTGTGTGTTCTAAGGGGAGGGAACAGTGGTCAGGTGTGAAGACCAGGAGAGAGAGAGTGTGTTCTAAGGGGAGGGAACAGTGGACAGGTGTGAAGACCAGGAGAGAGAGAGAGAGTGTGTTCTAAGGGGAGGGAACAGTGGACAGGTGTGAAGACCAGGAGAGAGAGTGTGTGTTCTAAGGGGAGGGAACAGTGGACAGGTGTGAAGACCAGGAGAGAGAGAGAGAGTGTGTGTTCTAAGGGGAGAGAACAGTGGACAGGTGTGAAGACCAGGAGAGAGAGAGAGAGTGTGTGTTCTAAGGGGAGGGAACAGTGGACAGGTGTGAAGACCAGGAGAGAGAGAGTGTGTTCTAAGGGGAGGGAACAGTGGACAGGTGTGAAGACCAGGAGAGAGAGAGTGTGTTCTAAGGGGAGGGAACAGTGGACAGGTGTGAAGACCAGGAGAGAGAGAGTGTGTTCTAAGGGGAGGGAACAGTGGACAGGTGTGAAGACCAGGAGAGAGAGAGTGTGTTCTAAGGGGAGGGAACAGTGGACAGGTGTGAAGACCAGGAGAGAGAGAGTGTGTTCTAAGGGGAGGGAACAGTGGACAGGTGTGAAGACCAGGAGAGAGAGAGTGTGTTCTAAGGGGAGGGAACAGTGGACATTTGAAGGGAAGAAAGGGGACTGTCAACATGCCGCGACAGGAAAGGTCAAGGCTATATGTGTGTCATGACAAGAAAGGTCAAGGCTGTCTATATGTCATCACAGTAAAGGTCAAGGCTGTCTATGTGTTATTACAGTAAAGGTTAAGCTGTCTGACATTTGTTTGTGGGGGTGTGAACATACATGTGTTGGGAGGTAGGGGTGGGGTAGAGGCATATGTATATGTGTGTGTGTAAGAATGGGTTGGACTGCTTTGGTGTGTATGAGTATCAAACAGGTGTGTGGCCAGCGTGGCATCTGGAAAAGGCCTTCTGTCTGAGTGGAACTCTTGAGTGCAAATGTGTTGAGGAACAGTGGTGGTGCAGTGGTGGTGAAGGTTGTGACGGCAGATTGGAGGAGAAAAGAACAGTGTCCCTAACGAGGCAAGAGGTGGGGAGAGAGAGAGAGCGAGCTGAGTGTCTGCTGTTGGTTAGTGCGGAGGCCCTGTCTGGGCACTGTGGGGCCCTGTCTGGGCACTGGGGCCCTGTCTGGGCATTGTGAGGCCCCGTCTGGGCACTATGAGGCCCCGTCTGGGCACTGGGGCCATGTCTTTTTTGTTTGTTTTTTGTTCATTGATGGATGAATTTTAGTTTTCAGGGTATGATGATGTCGTTTTTTTAATTAATCAGTTAAACCCATTCAGTGACAGGTAAAAGAAAAAGATATTAAAACAAAAACCAGAAGAAAGTAGTGTTTAAGTTCTTATTCCATATCCAGAACAACCAGCCAAAAATTTAGAAAACTGTCTGGATATATACCACTGTGGATAAACTGTGTGAATTTTCAGCCTTCTTCAGTTATTTCACTTGTTTTGATGATGCCATCTGAACACATAAATATCACACACATGGTAACACTGGGCATGCAAGTCAAACATCACAGTAGCAAACAGAGGTGTCCGTGTGCAGAACTGGTCTTCACTGGCATGCTGCCACTACTCACCGCTGGCATGTGGAAACAAATGGCCCCAGTTCACGTAAATAGAATACGTCATGTGAGTGTTGAGCTCTGTGTGTGTGTGTGTGTGTGGTGCACAGGTGTGCAGAGAGGTGCGTGTGGAAGTGGAGAAACGTGTGTGTAGTGCAGGATACATGGTGATGTGTGTGAAGAGAGAGTGGAGTGCAGGATACATGGTGATGTGTGTGAAGAGTGTGGAGTGCAGGATACATGGTGATGTGTGTGAAGAGAGAGTGGAGTGCAGGATACATGGTTATGTGTGTGAAAAGAGAGTGGAGTGCAGGATACATAGTGATGTGTGTGAAGAGTGTGGAGTGCAGGATACATGGTGATGTGTGTGAAGAGAGAGTGGAGTGCAGGATACATGGTGATGTGTGTGAAGAGAGTGTGGAGTGCAGGATACATGGTGATGTGTGTGAAGAGAGAGTGGAGTGCAGGATACATGGTGATGTGTGTGAAGAGAGTGGAGTGCAGGATACATGGTGATGTGTGTGAAGAGTGTGGAGTGCAGGATACATGGTGATGTGTGTGAAGAGAGAGTGGAGTGCAGGATACATGGTGATGTGTGTGTGAAGAGAGTGTGGAGTGCAGGATACATGGTGATGTGTGTGAAGAGAGAGTGGAGTGCAGGATACATGGTGATGTGTGTGTGAAGAGAGTGGAGTGCAGGATACATGATGTGTGTGAAGAGTGTGGAGTGCAGGATACATGGTGATGTGTGTGAAGAGAGTGGAGTGCAGGATACATGATGATGTGTGTGAAGAGAGAGTGGAGTGCAGGATACATGGTGATGTGTGTGAAGAGAGAGTGGAGTGCAGGATACATGGTGATGTGTGTGTGAAGAGAGTGTGGAGTGCAGGATACATGGTGATGTGTGTGAAGAGAGAGTGGAGTGCAGGATACATGGTGATGTGTGTGTGAAGAGAGTGGAGTGCAGGATACATGGTGATGTGTGTGAAGAGAGTGGAGTGCATGATACATGGTGATGTGTGTGAAGAGAGAGTGGAGTGCAGGATACATGGTGATGTGTGTGAAGAGAGTGTGGAGTGCAGGATACATGGTGATGTGTGAAGAGAGAGTGGAGTGCAGGATACATGGTGATGTGTGTGAAGAGAGTGGAGTGCAGGATACATGGTGATGTGTGAAGAGAGAGTGGAGTGCAGGATACATGGTGATGTGTGTGAAGAGAGTGGAGTGCAGGATACATGGTGATGTGTGAAGAGAGAGTGGAGTGCAGGATACATGGTGATGTGTGTGAAGAGTGTGGAGTGCAGGATACATGGTGATGTGTGTGAAGAGAGAGTGGAGTGCAGGATACATGGTGATGTGTGTGAAGA
Source organism: Babylonia areolata (assembly GCF_041734735.1). Classification (NCBI taxonomy): domain Eukaryota; kingdom Metazoa; phylum Mollusca; class Gastropoda; order Neogastropoda; family Buccinidae; genus Babylonia; species Babylonia areolata. Next base: position 1,478,571 of record NC_134887.1, read on the forward strand.
GTGTGGAGTGCAGGATACATGGTGATGTGTGTGAAGAGAGTGGAGTGCAGGATACATGGTGATGTGTGTGAAGAGAGTGGAGTGCAGGATACATGGTGATGTGTGTGAAGAGTGTGGAGTGCAGGATACATGGTGATGTGTGTGAAGAGAGAGTGGAGTGCAGGATACATGATGATGTGTGTGAAGAGAGTGGAGGTCAGGATACATGGTGATGTGAAGAGAGAGTGGAGTGCAGGATACATGGTGATGTGAAGAGAGAGTGGAGTGCAGGATACATGGTGATGTGTGTGAAGAGTGTGGAGTGCAGGATACATGGTGATGTGTGTGAAGAGAGTGGAGTGCAGGATACATGGTGATGTGTGTGAAGAGAGTGGAGTGCAGGATACATGGTGATGTGTGTGAAGAGTGTGGAGTGCAGGATACATGGTGATGTGTGTGAAGAGAGAGTGGAGTGCAGGATACATGGTGATGTGTGAAGAGAGAGTGGAGTGCAGGATACATGGTGATGTGTGTGAAGAGAGAGTGGAGTGCAGGATACATGATGATGTGTGTGAAGAGTGTGGAGTGCAGGATACATGGTGATGTGTGTGAAGAGAGAGTGGAGTGCAGGATACATGGTGATGTGTGTGAAGAGAGAGTGGAGTGCAGGATACATGATGATGTGTGTGAAGAGAGAGTGGAGTGCAGGATACATGGTGATGTGTGAAGAGAGAGTGGAGTGCAGGATACATGGTGATGTGTGTGAAGAGAGAGTGGAGTGCAGGATACATGATGATGTGTGTGAAGAGTGTGGAGTGCAGGATACATGGTGATGTGTGTGAAGAGAGAGTGGAGTGCAGGATACATGGTGATGTGTGTGAAGAGAGAGTGGAGTGCAGGATACATGATGATGTGTGTGAAGAGAGAGTGGAGTGCAGGATACATGGTGATGTGTGTGAAGAGTGTGGAGTGCAGGATACATGGTGATGTGTGTGAAGAGAGAGTGGAGTGCAGGATACATGGTGAAGAGTGTGGAGTGCAGGATACATGGTGATGTGTGTGAAGAGAGAGTGGAGTGCAGGATACTTGGCGGTGTGCATGTACCGCTGCCCTGTTGCTTGGTGTGTGTGTGTGTGTGACTTTTGCTTTTTAATCTGTGGGCATACTCACAGCACACACTAAGTGCAGGAGAGTGTGCCTACGAGTGTTCACTCATTCAAGGTCATACTAATTTGCGCAGCAAAATTTTACTCCCTTTTGTATCTTCAGATGGCCATGTTAGCTCCCTTTTGTATCTTCAGGTGGCCGTTTTTGCTGACTTGATTGAAAGAAAGGTGACGGGATGATTGAATGCCAGTTGTTAGCATGTGGTGGAAAGGGGTAACGACTGAAAGAGACAGTGGAAGTAGAGAGCTAAGACTGGAAGAGACAGTGGAAGTAGAGAGCTAAGACTGGAAGAGACAGTGGAAGTAGAAGAGACAGTGGAAGTAGAGAGCTAAGACTGGAAGAGACAGTGGAAGTAGAGAGCTAAGACTGGAAGAGACAGTGGAAGTAGAAGAGACAGTGGAAGTAGAGAGCTAAGACTGGAAGAGACAGTGGAAGTAGAGAGCAAAGACTGGAAGAGACAGTGGAAGTAGAGAGGAGAGACTGGAAGAGACAGTGGAAGTAGAAGAGACAGTGGAAGTAGAGAGCTAAGACTGGAAGAGACAGTGGAAGTAGAGAGGAGAGACTGGAGAAGAGAGAGAGACCCTGTTGAGTGGGAGGACATCAAGTTGAGGAAACTGGGAAAGGGTTAACGTCATTGGAGACCATAGCAGTGTGCATCAGGACACAATGCCAACAATAATTATTGTGAAATGTGGTTTTCTTTTAAGTCTTGGCCTTTATGTTTGATCGGAAACCAATTGCTGTTGAAGACTAAGTATGACCGTCAGAACTGCAGGGGAGGCAGCTGATTCTTTCTCTCTCTCCCTCTCTCTCTCTCTGGAAGAGAAGGACAGTCCATGCGCGGAAAGTGGGGTCAGTGAAGAGAGTTGTGTGGGAGGAACAGGTTTTGATGTGTGCCGTGTGACTGACTCACAGTGGTGCAATGACGGCGGACTGCAGACAGGGGTGCCATTGGTCATGCTGGTGTTGTTGGTCAGCTATGTGTCATTTGGATATATTTATTTATTGGTCAGAATCATTGGTGTGCTCACTTTTCTGCTCATGTCGGGGCAAGCTCGGAGTTGTACAGTGCGGGTCGCAGAGAGAGCGCAAGTCTGGATCTGCATATCTGTATATTAGATTTTGTGTTTGGATGTGTGACTTTAGTGCGTGTTATTAGTTTGCATGTGTGTGCGTTGTGTGTAAATGCGCGTGTACCTGGGGTATGCGTTTGTGTCACACTGTAAATGTCACTGTCATTATCTCTCTGAATAAAATTCATGCTTCAACTACAGCGGCAAATAGTTTCGTCTGAATATTCGGGCGCGTACGCGTGTGGTTGTGTGTGTGTGTTGGAGTGTGTTTGTATGACCGTGCGTGCATATGTCTGCCTTCCCATTGATCCGAGAAACAAATCAATGACTACAATCAGTGTTCCGCTGATGCTTCTTAACAGAGACATGAACAACTTGTCACTACTGTCAAGGACTGTGTGGCAAGGCAAGAAGTTGATTTCACTGATGTGCCCCAGAGCGCATCGAAACATAATACACCAGCATCAAACACACCCCACAATCATGAGAACCTGGCACGTCAAGCGAAGAGAGCAAAGCGCGTTAACACTACCTGGACAGCCCTTCCCAGGACACCAGGAAGCAGACGCAATAGAGGAAGGCTAGAGAACACCTGGCGCAGAACAGGTGAAGGAGAGCGCAAGACCCTAAAGCATACCTGGACAACCAGAGACCGGCCTGAAACACTCGAGAGTGGCGGTTCTTCCTTGCTGCCCAATATACCACAGGGCATAACGAGTTATGCAGACATACAAAAAGTTCTGCCCAATATACCACAGGGCATAACGAGTAACGTCACAGGAAGAAACAATGTCCATTGTGTCAGTGTGTGTGTTGGTCAGTTTTCGGATGGTCTCATAGACGAGGTGTCAAAGCATGCGGACTGATCCATATATGCTACACCCCGTCTGTTGTACATGATAATGAACGAAGAAAGGAGAAAGAAAAAGAACAATCACTGATGAGCGGCACGGAGACTTGACCTTCCCATGATAACAATCACTGATGAGTGTTACAGAGACTGGACCTTCCCATGATAACAATCACTGCCGAGTGTTACAGAGACATGACCTTCCCATGATAACAATCACTGCCGAGTGTTACAGAGACTGGACCTTCCCATGATAACAATCACTGCCGAGTGTTACAGAGACTTGACCTTCCCATGATAACAATCACTGATGAGTGTTACAGAGACATGACCTTCCCATGATAACAATCACTGACGAGTGTTACAGAGACATGACCTTCCCGTCATAACAATCACTGATGAGTGTTACAGAGACTGGACCTTCCCATGATAACAATCACTGACGAGTGTTACAGACTTGACCTTCCCATGATAACAATCACTGCCGAGTGTTACAGACTTGACCTTCCCATGATAACAATCACTGCCGAGTGTTACAGAGACATGACCTTCCCATGATAACAATCACTGCCGAGTGTTACAGAGACATGACCTTCCCATGATGACAATCACTGACATGTGTTACAGAGACTTGACCTTCCCATGATAACAATCACTGCCGAGTGTTACAGAGACATGACCTTCCCTAAAACAGATCCCTGTGGGACTCCATGTTCCAATTAACGGGTTCAGACTGGAAATTATCAACAATGTCAGACTGAAATCGATCAGTGAGATAAGATTTGAACCAGTTTTGAACAGTGCCGTTGATACCAAATGTAAAATGAAGACGGGAAAGAAGGATTGAATGGTCTATCATGTCAAAGGCGGCTGACAAGTCGAGAAGAGTGAGAAGGGAGATCTGGCCTGAGTCGGAAGCTAGCAGTAGGTTATTCAGGATGTGGAGGAGAGTGGTTTCGGTACTGTGGTCAGCGCGATAGGCAGACTGAAAGGGGTGGATGAGGTTGTTAAAACAAAGGGGTGGTTGTTGAGCTGCTTCAGGGCAGCTTTTTCAAGGAGTTTGGACAGGAATGGAAGATTAGAAAATGGTCGATAGTTTTCAGTTCAAAATGTTTGCATGAAGGTTGGATTTCTTCAGAAGAGGCTGGACGCTTGCAGTTTTGAAAGTGGATGGAAGCGTTCCAGTGAGAAGGGATGAGTTGACAATACTGGTGATTGTGGGGAGAAGCTGTGAGACACACTGGGAAAAGACAGAGGCTGGTATAGGATCGAGCTCACATGATTTTATTGTCATTTCTTTCAGGATTTCATGGGTTTCTGTTTCAGTCAGTGGATGAAAGGAATGGAGAGGAGTGCCGTTGAATTGAGGATCAGGAAAAGCAGGTTGGTGAGGCATTTCATCCAAGATGGCACGAATGTCAAAAAAGAAAGAGGAGAAGACGTTGGGGAGCTCATATCAAATGTAGGCAGAAGGAAGAGGAGTCTTTTTTTTTTTTTTTTGTTTTGTTTGTTTGGTGGATTGTGTTTTTTATTCGTTCTGTGAACGCACTGAATTGACAAAGAGCTGTTGTAATGTTTATATCTAGCTTGATGATGAAAGGCGCGGCGCTTTGAACCGCATTAGTACTGGATATTGTGCCATAGAAAAGTTATGAATTATCATTTTTGTCATTATTACTATTATTATCATCATTATTAAGTTATTATTATTATTGCTTATTCACTATTATTGTTATTATTATCACAGTTACTTATTATCACCATTATTATTAGTATTATTATTATTATTGCCGAGTGTTACAGAGACTTGACCTTCCCATGATAACAATCACTGCCGAGTGTTACAGAGACATGACCTTCCCATGATAACAATCACTGCCGAGTGTTACAGAGACTGGACCTTCCCATGATGACAATCACTGCCGAGTGTTACAGAGACTTGACCTTCCCATGATAACAATCACTGCCGAGTGTTACAGAGACTGGACCTTCCCATGATGACAATCACTGCCGAGTGTTACAGAGACTTTCTTGACCTTCCCATGATAACAATCACTGCCGAGTGTTACAGAGACATGACCTTCCCATGATGACAATCACTGGCGAGTGTTACAGAGACTTGACCTTCCCATGATAACAATCACTGCCGAGTGTTACAGAGACTGGACCTTCCCATGATGACAATCACTGCCGAGTGTTACAGAGACATGACCTTCCCATGATGACAATCACTGCCGAGTGTTACAGAGACATGACCTTCCCATGATAACAATCACTGCCGAGTGTTACAGACTTGACCTTCCCATGATAACAATCACTGCCGAGTGTTACAGACTTGACCTTCCCATGATAACAATCACTGCCGAGTGTTACAGACTTGACCTTCCCATGATAACAATCACTGCCGAGTGTTACAGACTTGACCTTCCCATGATAACAATCACTGCAGAGTGTTACAGACTTGACCTTCCCATGATAACAATCACTGCCGAGTGTTACAGAGACATGACCTTCCCATGATGACAATCACTGACATGTGTTACAGAGACTTGACCTTCCCATGATAACAATCACTGCCGAGTGTTACAGAGACTTGACCTTCCCATGATAACAATCACTGCCGAGTGTTACAGAGACTTGACCTTCCCATGATAACAATCACTGCCGAGTGTTACAGACTTGACCTTCCCATGATAACAATCACTGCCGAGTGTTACAGAGACTTGACCTTCCCATGATAACAATCACTGACGAGTGTTACAGAGACTGGACCTTCCCATGATAACAATCACTGCCGAGTGTTACAGAGACATGACCTTCCCATGACAATCACTGCCGAGTGTTACAGAGACTGGACCTTCCCATGATGACAATCACTGCCGAGTGTTACAGAGACTTGACCTTCCCATGACAAACACTGACAAGTGTTACAGAGACTTGACCTTCCCATGACAATCATTGACGAGTGTTACAGAGACTTGACCTTCCCATGATAACAATCACTGACGAGTGTTACAGAGACTGGACCTTCCCATGATAACAATCACTGCCGAGTGTTACAGAGACTTGACCTTCCCATGACAATCATTGACGAGTGTTACAGAGACTTGACCTTCCCATGACAATCACTGCCGAGTGTTACAGAGACTTGACCTTCCCATGATAACAATCACTGGCGAGCGGCACGGAGACTTGACCTTCCCATGATATAAATCCAAGGCGCTGATCTGTATGTACGTCATCTTTCCTGTCTGTCAGCGTCTCTTTGCCTCTTACACTCTCATCCCTCTAACTGCCTGTGCGCTGTGTGTGTGTGTGTGTGTGTGTGTGTGTGTGTGTGTGTGTGTCTTTGCCGAACTGAGGAGAAGCCTCTTCAGATGGGACCCCTCAAAGAAAGGTGACGAAACGTGTCATGTGCATCCAGCTCGTTCTGCCCTAGAAGCCTTTTCCTCGGGAACCGCGTCACTAACAAACTCTGCCCTCTTTCAACTGAAAGCGAAACTAAAAACCTACCTCTTTCAAATGGCATTTGGATGTGAGGAAACAGAAGTTTGTCAGTCTCCTCCTACCCTCTTCACTCCCCTTGATCAAGTTGTGCACTCTCCACTCCCTGCACTGAAGTTTTCACACAGTGTGTGTGCCGTGAATACATGTATACTGTGTATGCGCGCGCGCATGTGTTTGCGAGTGTAGGGCATATTTTGTACATATTTATGTGTTTATTCAAGGACAACGCCAAGATTCCTGACTGAACTGGAAAGAGGGATGGATGTACTGCTAAGTTTGATTGTGTCAGTTGTAATGGAGCAGAGGTTTTGTTTAGTTCCTATGATTGCTGCTTCAGTTTTGTCCGCGTTAAATTGTCAACTTATTTAGAGTCATCCAGTTTTGAATGTCCAGGAAGCAGCCGGATGTTTCTTGCAAGAACGATGACAATTTTTTAGGGGTATCACTCTTCTGGAGTTGAGTGTCATCAGCATAAGAATGATGACTGACATTATGGCGGTTGATAATTTCAGCGAGAGAAGCAGTGTACAGTGTGAAGAGCACTGGGCCTAAAACAGATCCCTGTGGGACTCCATGTTCCAATTAACGGGTTCAGACTGGAAATTATCAACAATGACAGACTGAAATCGATCAGTGAGATAAGATTTGAACCAGTTTTGAACAGTGCCGTTGATACCAAATGTAAAATGAAGACGGGAAAGAAGGATTGAATGGTCTATCATGTCAAAGGCGGCTGACAAGTCGAGAAGAGTGAGAAGGGAGATCTGGCCTGAGTCAGAAGCTAGCAGTAGGTTATTCAGGATGTGGAGGAGAGTGGTTTCGGTACTGTGGTCAGCGCGATAGGCAGACTGAAAGGGGTGGATGAGGTTGTTAAAACAAAGGGGTGGTTGTTGAGCTGCTTCAGGGCAGCTTTTTCAAGGAGTTTGGACAGGAATGGAAGATTAGAAAATGGTCGATAGTTTTCAGTTCAAAATGTTTGCATGAAGGTTGGATTTCTTCAGAAGAGGCTGGACGCTTGCAGTTTTGAAAGTGGATGGAAGCGTTCCAGTGAGAAGGGATGAGTTGACAATACTGGTGATTGTGGGGAGAAGCTGTGAGACACACTGGGAAAAGACAGAGGCTGGTATAGGATCGAGCTCACATGATTTTATTGTCATTTCTTTCAGGATTTCATGGGTTTCTGTTTCAGTCAGTGGATGAAAGGAATGGAGAGGAGTGCCGTTGAATTGAGGATCAGGAAAAGCAGGTTGGTGAGGCATTTCATCCAAGATGGCACGAATGTCAAAAAAGAAAGAGGAGAAGACGTTGGGGAGCTCATATCAAATGTAGGCAGAAGGAAGAGGAGTCTTTTTTTTTCTTTTTTTTTTTGTTTTGTTTGTTTGTTTGGTGGATTGTGTTTTTTATTCGTTCTGTGAACGCACTGAATTGACAAAGAGCTGTTGTAATGTTTATATCTAGCTTGATGATGAAAGGCGCGGCGCTTTGAACCGCATTAGTACTGGATATTGTGCCATAGAAAAGTTATGAATTATCATTTTTGTCATTATTACTATTATTATCATCATTATTAAGTTATTATTATTATTGCTTATTCACTATTATTGTTATTATTATCACAGTTACTTATTATCACCATTATTATTAGTATTATTATTATTATTGCCTGTCAACAGTGCGGCCGTATTTGCCTTTAGACAGCGTTCTCATCTGTGGTCCGATTCACTTATATTACTTCATCTTTTGCGACGGATTTCTGTGATCGAGTCATGGTGATGGTGACGTGAGTCACGTGCAGTGTGACGGATTTCTATTATCAGGGTGATGGTGACGTGAGTCACGTGAAGTGCAGTGTGACGGATTTCTGTGATCGAGTCATGGTGATGGTGACGTGAGTCACGTGAAGTGCAGTGTGACGGATTTCTATGATCGAGTCATGGTGATGGTGACGTGAGTCACGTGAAGTGCAGTGCGACGGATTTCTGTGATCATGGTGATGGTGACGTGAGTCACGTGAAGTGCAGTGTGACGGATTTCTATGATCATGGTGATGGTGACGTGAGTCACGTGCAGTGTGACGGATTTCTATGATCATGGTGATGGTGACGTGAGTCACGTGCAGTGTGACGGATTTCTATGATCATGGTGATGGTGACGTGAGTGAAGTGCGGTGTGACGGATTTCTATGATCATGGTGATGGTGACGTGAGTGAAGTGCGGTGTGACGGATTTCTATGATCATGGTGATGGTGACGTGAGTCACGTGAAGTGCAGTGTGACGGATTTCTATGATCATGGTGATGGTGACGTGAGTGAAGTGCGGTGTGACGGATTTCTATGATCCGAAGGGATCGGCGTTTAACCGGCAGAAAAAGCCTCTGGGAGAAGGGATTGTTTAACCGGCAGAAAAAGCCTCCCCGGCCTGTCACACACGTTAGGGTACTGAAGTGGTTTTCAGAAAATGAAGTTTCTAAACTTTAGGAAAATTCAGTTGAAAGAGAAAAGAAAAGAAACTAGGAGAAGAAGAAAACCACTCTGAACACACTGTGGCTGACACACGTTCAAGTATATGCAATGTGCGTGCTTGAACACCGCTAAATCACCCGGAATGCCTAAGGTTGCTCAGTGTTGTCTCAGTATCCGTCCAAGTTGTTCACATGAGTCATATGGGTCAGTACGTAATGGCCTGCAAAACTGAACACGTGATTTTGTGTTTGTATTAGCACACAGCGCGGGCGTAGTAGCTGACCGAGTGGTTAAAGTGTTGGACTTTCAACTGACTTGGACTTACAAACTGAACTTGAGGTCATGACTACACGGCCGGTACATCGACATCAACAAAATGTAAAGAAAAAGTATGCCGGGATTATTATATACATGAAATACAAGAAAGTGAGAAACAAATGCTTGTGGTTTTGCCAAAGAAAAAGAAAAAGCTGGGACCTTGAACAAGTATTTTGCTACTGTCTGGCTCCGCGACTAAGCCATCATAGTTTTGTCGTTAGTATGGGGCTCAGTAGGTGGTGTCTTTACTGTAGTACGCTAAATCAGAACAGGCACCACTGAACGCCATCGAAGTGACAGAGCAGCAGCACAGGGTCTCCTCTGGTGTGTGGCCTCAGGGCGACCTAACACACTCGATGATTCCCTGCGGACTGCCGACGCTGGTAACGTGACGGACGAACCCGGGTGTGGCCGTGTATGGAGGAATCTAAATGAGCGGCGTGGGAGTAATGCCACTGAAACGGTGCAGATGATGGGGCAGAAAAAAAGTTTTTTTGCAACTCTTGTCTCTTTCCCAAGCATGGAAGAACATGCTTGAGTGCAATTCACGAACAAGTCGGTCACGGTCACGGGACCTTCCACACACTCAGGGCCACTCAAACCCCAAGTGAATGGGCTTGAGAAGGCGGAACAGATATAATGCGCATGCGCAATCATTCTGCTTGTTTTGCACGTCACTGCGTTAGTCCGGTCTTGTTTGTGTGCGTGTTGTTTTGCGTTGGAGCATCCAGCATCCAACGTTGGGAACCAGAACATCGAGACGAGACTAATGATTATTTTCGATCTACGTCGTCTATTCCAGTGTGCTGACAACTGTCAAGAGGCCGGTGCTGTTATTTTTTAAAATTATTTTAAAATATTTTTTACCTTCGACAGTCTTTGTTTACATCGCCTGTTTTGTGACTGTGCTGGAGGAGGGGAGAGAATGTGAGGGAGGGGGTTGTATTCTCAATGGCTACCGAAGTGAACGGAGAGAAGGCGGGTGAACTTGCAACTGTCGACTTTTGTGAGCGGCATGCCTCCAGTTCTGCTCATAATTTTGTGCGAGATTTCATCGCATTCGATCGAAACACACCTGTTGCAGGCAGGTCCAG
>NC_134887.1:1494021-1506521 GCF_041734735.1 Babylonia areolata
CTGTCCATAGAAAGGTCTCATCTGTCTGTCTTTGTCAGGGTTCTGTCCATAGAAAGGTCTTATCTGTCTGTCTTTGTCAGTGTTCTGTCCATAGAAAGGCCTCATCTCTGTCTGTCTTTGTCAGTGTTCTGTCCATAGAAAGGTCTCATCTGTCTGTCTTTGTCAGTGTTCTGTCCATAGAAAGGTCTTATCTGTCTGTCTTTGTCAGTGTTCTGTCCATAGAAAGGCCTCATCTCTGTCTGTCTTTGTCAGTGTTCTGCCCATAGAAAGGCCTCATCTCTGTCTGTCTTTGTCAGTGTTCTGTCCATAGAAAGGTCTCATCTCTGTCTGTCTTTGTCAGTGTTCTGTCCATAGAAAGGTCTCATCTCTGTCTTTGTCGGTCTGTCCATACAAAGGTCTCATCTCTGTCTGTCTTTGTCAGGGTTCTGTCCATAGAAAGGTCTCATCTCTGTCTGTCTTTGTCGGTCTGTCCATACAAAGGTCTCATCTCTGTCTGTCTTTGTCAGGGTTCTGTCCATAGAAAGGTCTCATCTCTGTCTGTCTTTGTCAGTGTTCTGTCCATAGAAAGGTCTCATCTCTGTCTGTCTTTGTCAGTGTTCTGTCCATAGAAAGGTCTCATCTGTCTGTCTTTGTCAGTGTTCTGTCCATAGAAAGGTCTTATCTGTCTGTCTTTGTCAGTGTTCTGTCCATAGAAAGGTCTCATCTCTGTCTGTCTTTGTCAGTGTTCTGTCCATAGAAAGGTCTCATCTCTGTCTGTCTTTGTCAGTGTTCTGTCCATAGAAAGGTCTTATCTGTCTGTCTTTGTCAGTGTTCTGTCCATAGAAAGGTCTTATCTGTCTGTCTTTGTCAGTGTTCTGTCCATAGAAAGGTCTCATCTCTGTCTTTGTCAGTGTTCTGTCCATAGAAAGGTCTCATCTCTGTCTTTGTCAGTGTTCTGTCCATAGAAAGGTCTTATCTGTCTGTCTTTGTCAGTGTTCTGTCCATAGAAAGGCCTCATCTCTGTCTGTCTTTGTCAGTGTTCTGTCCATAGAAAGGTCTTATCTGTCTGTCTTTGTCAGTGTTCTGTCCATAGAAAGGTCTCATCTCTGTCTGTCTTTGTCAGTGTTCTGTCCATAGAAAGGTCTTATCTGTCTGTCTTTGTCAGTGTTCTGTCCATAGAAAGGCCTCTTCTCTGTCTGTCTTTGTCAGTGTTCTGTCCATAGAAAGGTCTTATCTGTCTGTCTTTGTCAGTGTTCTGTCCATAGAAAGGTCTCATCTCTGTCTGTCTTTGTCAGTGTTCTCATTTCATGTATACATGTCTCCTTCACTTTCATTAGTTTCAGTCGCAGCACACACACAAAAAATCACACACATGCCAAACACACACACACACACGCACACGCACACGCACACACACACATGTACACATCCAAATCCACACAGACGCATGTAAGTTCTGAAAGAGAGACACACACTCACACATGAACATTTGAATGCACATCACAAAGTAAAAGTGGACAGATGTCAAATTAGAGAGGAAAAGTCACACCCATGCACACCCCCCCCCCCAAACCCACACACACAAACACATAGACACCCCCCCCCCCTCCTGCGTCCCCCCCCCCCCACACACACACACACCGCCAGCACATACATGCAAGTTGACTGACTGACAGATTTTCATAAATGATATAGATCAGTGCTTGAATGAATATAATATTGTATACTATTGTAGACTTTGTACCCATCTTAATGGTAATCAGTGTGGAGTGGTTGATGTTCAACCCCCAGATCCATGTAGCTGTGACTGTGTGCAGTCCCTGAAGCCCAGGAACGGTCTGTTCTGCCTGCTGATCCATGTAGCTGTGACTGTGTGCAGTCCCTGAAGCCCAGGAACGGTCTGTTCTGCCTGCTGATCCATGTAGCTGTGACTGTGTGCAGTCCCTGAAGCCCAGGAACGGTCTGTTCTGCGTGCTGATCCATGTAGCTGTGACTGTGTGCAGTCCCTGAAGCCCAGGAACGGTCTGTTCTGCGTGCTGATCCATGTAGCTGTGACTGTGTGCAGTCCCTGAAGCCCAGGAACGGTCTGTTCTGCGTGCTGATCCATGTAGCTGTGACTGTGTGCAGTCCCTGAAGCCCAGGAACGGTCTGTTCTGCCTGCTGATCCACGAGGTGCGAGAAACCTCCGCCCTGGAGATGCCCGACAGAGAAAACACCTTGGTGCTGAAGGGGGAGGGTCCCGTGGAGTACGTCATCGAGGCGCCAGATGCTGCAGAACTCCGCCTGTGGCTGCACTCCATACGTCAGTGCATGGCCTCTGCAGGCGACTCCCTTTCCTCCGAAGAGTTGGCTGCCATGTAAGTCGCACGCAGGCACGTGAGTGTGTGTCACAGCAAGCTTTGTGCAGGCAGGGCAGTCTGGAAACGTCTTGGGGGAGAATGATAGAATCGCTTCCAGGGCCAGAGAACTGTGTGTGGGGGGGGGGATGAGAGAACCACTTCCAGGGCCAGAGAAATGTTGGGGGTGGGGGGTGGTGGTGAGAGAACCACTTCCAGGGCCAGAGAAATGTTGGGGGGGGGGGGGGGGGGGGGGAATGAGAGAACCACTTCCAGGGCCAGAGAAATGGGGAGGGGGGGGGATGAAAGAACCGCTTCCAGGGCCAGAGAAATGTGGGGGGGGGGGGGGGGGGGGATGAGAGAACCGCTTCCAGGGCCAGAGAAATGGGGGGGGGGGGGGGGGGGGGGAATGAGAGAACCGCTTCCAGGGCCAGAGAAATGGGGGTGGTGGTGAGAGAACCGCTTCCAGGGCCAGAGAAATGGGGGTGGTGGTGAGAGAACCGCTTCCAGGGCCAGAGAAATGGTGGGGGGGGGGGGGATGAGAGAACCGCTTCCAGGGCCAGAGAAATGTTGGAGGGGGGGGGAGTGAGAGAACCACTTCCAGGGCCAGAGAAATGTTGTGGGGGGGGCGGGGGTGTGTGTGTGTGAGAGAACCGCTTCCAGGGCCAGAGAAATGGTGGGGGGAGGGGGGGATGAGAGAACCACTTCCAGGGCCAGAGAAATGTTGGGGGGGGGGGGGGGGGGATGAGAGAACCGCTTCCAGGGCCAGAGAAATGTTGGGGGGTGGGGGGGGATGAGAGAACCACTTCCAGGGCCAGAGAAATGTTGGGGGGTGGGGGGGGATGAGAGAACCGCTTCCAGGGCCAGAGAAATGTTGGGGGGGGGGGGGGATGAGAGAACCACTTCCAGGGCCAGAGAAATGGGGGGGGGGGGGGATGAGAGAACCGCTTCCAGGGCCAGAGAAATGTTGGGGGGGGGGCGGGGGATGAGAGAACCGCTTCCAGGGCCAGAGAAATGTTGGGGGCGGGGGGAGGGATGAGAGAACCACTTCCAGGGCCAGAGAAATGGGGGGGGGGGGGGATGAGAGAACCACTTTCAGGGCCAGAGAAATGTTGGGGGCGGGGGGAGGGATGAGAGAACCGCTTCCAGGGCCAGAGAAAAGGGGGGGGGGGGATGAGAGAACCGCTTCCAGGGCCAGAGAAATGTTGGGGGGGGGGGGGGGGGATGAGAGAACCACTTCCAGGGCCAGAGAAATGGGGGGGGGGGGGGATGAGAGAACCACTTTCAGGGCCAGAGAAATGTTGGGGGCGGGGGGAGGGATGAGAGAACCGCTTCCAGGGCCAGAGAAAAGGGGGGGGGGATGAGAGAACCGCTTCCAGGGCCAGAGAAATGTTGGGGGCGGGGGGAGGGATGAGAGAACCGCTTCCAGGGCCAGATCTGGGGGGAAATAGATTTAGCCCTTTAGGGTCTGCAAAAGTCTTGGAATTTTGGTAAAGCGGTATTGGGATAAAAGAAAAGAAAATGTCCATCATATGTAACAGGTCTTTGACATTGGCAGTCAGTGAACGGGAAGAAGCGAAGCGACAGTCCACTCTGATCCTTGTGCTGAACTGTTTCTGATCACACAGTCCTGACTGCTGATCTGACCATGCTGTGAAGAAACACAGCCTGTTCAAACATACACTTGTTTGTGTGCATGGTATGTCATGCTGGAATGCTTATACATACGTGTATGTGTAATGTTTAGATTTTAAGCCCCTTCACTGCCGGAGATGAATAGACAGACAGTAGATCTGAAAGACAGGACAAGAATCAGTGAAGAAATTGTGACAAAGGACTGAGAGTTTGCATTGTATTCATGCTTGAATGGGGAGCCAGTGAAGGGAAGTGAGTAGGGGAGTGATGTGTTGACGTTTCTTTGCTTTGAGAGTCAGTTGTGCTGCAGAGTTTTGAACTTTTTGAAGTTTGTCAACATGATGATTTTATTCTAAAGTAAAAGCTGTGTCTCACAGGCGCATGATGATTTTTTTATTTTTAAGTAAAAGCTCTGTCTCACCAGCACCTGATGATTTTAAGTTTATTATAAAGCAAAATCTCTGTCCCATAGGCACCTGATGATTTTATTCTTAAGTAAGGTGTCCGATGATTTTATTATCAAGGCACTTAATTATTTCATAATGAAGGTAAATGTGGAGCCTCATGTGGAGTGATGGCCTAGAGGTAATGCGTCCGCCTAGGAAGCGAGAGAATCTGAGCGCGCTGGTTCAAATCACGGCTCAGCTGCCGATATTTTCTCCCCCTCCACTAGACCTTGAGTGGTGGTCTGGACGCTAGTCATTCAGATGAGATGATAAACCGAGGTCCCATGTGCAGCATGCACTTAGCGCACGTAAAAGAACCCATGGCAACAAAAGGGTTGTACCTCGCAAAATTCTGTAGAAAAATCCACTTCGATAGGAAAAAAAAATGCACGCAGGAAAAAACAAAAAAATGGGTGGCACTGTAGTGTAGCGACGTACTCAGAGCAGCCTGAATTTCACACAGAGGAATCTGCTGTGATAAAAAGAAATACAAATACAAATAAAGCTCTTTCCCACAGGCACCTACTCATTTTATAATAAAGTAAAGCTCTGTCTTTCAGGCGCCTGATGTCTGCCGGGCGTCTGATGATTTTATTCCGGGCGTCTGATGATTTTATTCTAAGGTAAAGCTGGTGTCTCACAGGCGTCTGATGATTTTATTCTAAGGCAAAGCTGGTGTCTCACAGGCGTCTGATGATTTTATTCTAAGGCAAAGCTGGTGTCTCACAGGCGTCTGATGATTTTATTCTAAGGCAAAGCTGGTGTCTCACAGGCGTCTGATGATTTTATTCTAAGGCAAAGCTGGTGTCTCACAGGCGTCTGATGATTTTATTCTAAGGTAAAGCTGGTGTCTGACAGGCGCCTGATGATTTTATTCTAAGTTAAAGCTGGTGTCTGACAGGCGCCTGATGATTTTATTCTAAAGTAAAGCTGGTGTCTCACAGGCGCCTGATGATTTTATTCTAAGTTAAAGCTGGTGTCTGACAGGCGTCTGATGATTTTATTCTAAGGTAAAGCTGGTGTCTCACAGGCGCCTGATGATTTTATTCTAAGTTAAAGCTGGTGTCTCACATGCGTCTGATGATTTTATTCTAAAGCAAAGCTGGTGTCTCACAGGCGTCTGATGATTTTATTCTAAAGTAAAGCTGGTGTCTGACAGGCACCTGATGATTTTATTCTAAAGCAAAGCTGGTGTCTCACAGGCGCCTGATGATTTTATTCTAAAGTAAAGCTGGTGTCTCACAGGCGTCTGATGATTTTATTCTAAAGTAAAGCTGGTGTCTCACAGGCGCCCAAGGTTACCGACTGCCCCATCCGGATCCATTGAACGAAAAGGTCAGCTGTTGTCTGTGTCATCGTTGTCTGTGTCTGTTGTCATTGTTTGTGTCATTGTTGTCTGTATGTTGTCATTGTTGTTTGTGTCATTGTTGTCTGTGTCTGTTGTCATTGTGTCATTGTTATCTGTATGTTGCCATTGTTGTTTGTGTCATTGTTGTCATTGTTGTCTGTTGCCATTGTTGTCTGTATCTTTGTTGTCATTGTTGTCTTTGTGTCGTTGTTGTCATTGTTTGTGTCATTGTTGTCTGTATGTTGTCATTGTTGTTTGTGTCATTGTTGTCTGTGTCTGTTGTCATTGTTTGTGTCATTGTTATCTGTATGTTGCCATTGTTGTTTGTGTCATTGTTGTCTGTTGTCATTGTTGTCTGTTGCCATTGTTGTCTGTATCTTTGTTGTCTTTGTGTCGTTGTTGTCATTGTTTGTCTCTGTGTGTCGTTGTTGTCATTGTTTGTCTGTGTCTCTGTTGTCTGTTTCATTGTTGTCATTGTTTGTTTCATTATTGTCTGTTGTCATTGTTATTGTTTGTTGTCATTGTTATTGTCTGTTGTCATTGTTGTCTGTTTCATTGTTGTCTGTTTCATTATTGTCTGTTGTCATTGTTATTGTCTGTTGTCATTGTTGTCTGTTTCGTTGTTGTCTGTTTCACTTTTGTCATTGTTGTCTGTTATCATTGTTGTCTGTTTCATTGTTATTTGTTGTCATTGTTGTCTGTTTTGTTGTTTTCTGTTATCATTGTTGTCTGTTTTGTTGTTTGTTGTCTTGTCATTGTTGTCTGTTTCGTTGTTGTCATTGGTGTTGTCTTTGTTATTGTTGTCCATGTCATTGGAGTTGTCTTTGTTATTGTTGTCCATGTCATTGGTGTTGTCTGTGTCATTGTTGTCCATGTCATTGGTGGTCTCTTTGTCATTGTTGTCCATGTCATTGGTGTTGTCTGTGTCATTGTTGTCCATGTCATTGGTGTTGTCTGTGTCATTGTTGTCCATGTCATTGGTGTTGTCTGTGTTATTGTTGTCCATGTCATTGGTGTTGTCTGTGTCATTGTTGTCCATGTCATGGGTGCTGTCTGCCATTGTTGTCCATGTCATTGGGGTTGTCTTTGTTATTAGTGTCCATGTCATGGGTGTTGTCTTTGTTATAGTTGTCCTTGTCGTTGTCTATGTTATTGGTGTCCATGTCATGGGTGTTGGCGGTGTCCTTGTTGTCCATGTCATGGGTGTTGTCTTTGTTATAGTTGTCCATGTCATTGTCTATGTTATTGTTGTCCATGTCATGGGTGTTGGCGGTGTCCTTGTTGTCCATGTCATTGTCTATGTTATTGGTGTCCGTGTCATGGGTGTTGGCGGTGTCCTTGTTGTCCATGTCATTGTCTATGTTATTGGTGTCCATGTCATGGGTGTTGGCGGTTGTCCTTGTTGTCCATGTCATTGTCTATGTTATTGTTGTCCATGTCATGGGTGTTGGCGGTGTCCTTGTTGTCCATGTCATTGTCTATGTTGTCCATGTCATGGGTGTTGGCCATGTCCTTGTTGTCCATGTCATGGGTGTTGGCAGTGTCTTTGTTGTCCATGTCATTGTCTATGTTATTGGTGTCCATGTCATGGGTGTTGGCTGTGTCCTTGTTGTCCATGTCATTGTCTATGTTATTGGTGTCCATGTCATGGGTGTTGGCGGTGTCCTTGTTGTCCATGTCATTGTCTATGTTATTGGTGTCCATGTCATGGGTGTTGGCGGTGTCCTTGTTGTCCATGTCATTGTCTATGTTATTGGTGTCCATGTCATGGGTGTTGGCGGTGTCCTTGTTGTCCATGTCATTGTCTATGTTATTGGTGTCCATGTCATGGGTGTTAGCGGTGTCTTTGTTGTCCATGTCATTGTCTATGTTATTGGTGTCCATGTCATGGGTGTTGGCGGTGTCCTTGTTGTCCATGTCATTGTCTATGTTATTGGTGTCCATGTCATGGGTGTTGGCGGTGTCCTTGCTGTCCATGTCATTGTCTATGTTATTGGTGTCCATGTCATGGGTGTTGGCTGTAGTATGGTGTAGTTGTTTGTATTGTTATTGTTATTATTGCTAGTTAATGCTTGCCTTCCTCAGGTTTCTCTTCTTCAGCACCAGGTAGGCAGCCTTGAGTTCATCAGCTCTGTGGTGGGCTTCCAGTTGTTTTGCTGTAATTGTTTCGTCCGAAGGTATGTGTGCATGCCTGCATGTGTGTGTGTGTGTGTGTGTGTGTGTGTGTAAACAGATGCCTTTGTTTCGGGTGATTTTTAGGTGTTGGGTTGCATATGTCCTTTGTTTAAGACCCCACACAAAGTTCTCTTTCGGAAGCTGACAGACACGACCAGAGTGTTTGCGATAGTGACGTGGTGTGTGGAACTGTGTGATGCAGAAAACCACCCACTGTCTGCCGGCCATCGCAGCTCCTCCCAGGGTAGTCTGGGTAATTCCAGTGCCGACCTGGCACCACGGCCTGCCCCTCGGCCCAGGAGCATGGTTCAGCCGACCGCCCTGTTGGCCTCCCACACCTCCAGCACCACTGACATGGCGGCAGGGCCACGTGGTGACACTGCTTCTGGTCAGCTTCCACCAGTCAATGAACCAGTGGATGGATTCAGTCTTATTTTGTTGGGGTTATAGATTAATGAACCAGTGGATGGATTCAGTCTTATTTTGTTGGGGTTATGGATTAATGAACCAGTGGATGGATTCAGTCTTATTTTGTTGGGGTTATAGATTAATGAACCAGTGGATGAAGGATTCAGTCTTATTTTGTTGGGGTTATAGATTAATGAACCAGTGGATGGATTCAGTCTTATTTTGTTGGGGTTATAGATTAATGAACCAGTGGATGGATTCAGTCTTATTTTGTTGGGGTTATGGATTAATGAACCAGTGGATGGATTCAGTCTTATTTTGTTGGGGTTATAGATTAATGAACCAGTGGATGGATTCAGTCTTATTTTGTTGGGGTTATAGATTAATGAACCAGTGGATGAAGGATTCAGTCTTATTTTGTTGGGGTTATAGATTAATGAACCAGTGGATGGATTCAGTCTTATTTTGTTGGGGTTATAGATTAATGAACCAGTGGATGAAGGATTCAGTCTTATTTTGTTGGGGTTATAGATTAATGAACCAGTGGATGGATTCAGTCTTATTTTGTTGGGGTTATAGATTAATGAACCAGTGGATGAAGGATTCAGTCTTATTTTGTGTACAAAACAGTACACCACAACATGACATGACAGAATACAACATGACATGACAGTGTGGTGACTGACTGGTGCGGTGACTGGCTGACTGACTGGTGCCGTGACTGACTGACTGGAGCGGTGACTGACTGACTGGTGCACTGACTGTCTGACTGGTGCGGTGACTGACTGACTGGGACTGACTGACTGGTGCGGTGACTGACTGACTGGTGCGGTGACTGACTGACTGGAGCGGTGACTGACTGACTGACTGGTGCGGTGACTGACTGACTGGTGCACTGACTGACTGACTGGTGCACTGACTGACTGACTGGTGCGGTGACTGACTGACTGGAGCGGTGACTGACTGACTGACTGGTGCGGTGACTGACTGACTGGTGCGGTGACTGACTGACTGGTGCACTGACTGACTGACTGGAGCGGTGACTGACTGACTGGTGCGGTGACTGACTGACTGACTGGTGCACTGACTACTGACTGACTGGTGCACTGACTACTGACTGACTGGAGCGGTGACTGACTGACTGGCTGGAGCGGTGACTGACTGACTGGCTGGAGCGGTGACTGACTGACTGGCTGGAGCGGTGACTGACTGACTGGTGCACTGACTGACTGACTGGAGCGGTGACTGACTGACTGGTGCACTGACTGTCTGACTGGAGCGGTGACTGACTGACTGGAGCGGTGACTGACTGACTGACTGGTGCACTGACTACTGACTGACTGACTGGTGCGGTGACTGCTGACTGACCGACTGGTGCGGTGACTGACTGACTGGTGCACTGACTGTCTGACTGGAGCGGTGACTGACTGGTGCACTGACTGACTGACTGGTGCACTGACTACTGACTGACTGGTGCCGTGACTGACTGACTGGAGCGGTGACTGACTGACTGACTGGAGCGGTGACTGACTGACTGGTGCACTGACTGACTGACTGGTGCACTGACTGACTGACTGGTGCACTGACTACTGACTGACTGGTGCACTGACTACTGACTGACTGGTGCACTGACTGACAGTGTATGGTGACTGGTGCAGTGACTGACTGACTGACTGGTGCACTGACTAACTGGTGCACTGACTGACTGGTGCACTGACTGACTGACTGACTGGTGCACTGACTACTGACTGACTGGTGCGGTGACTGACTGACTGGTGCACTGACTGACAGTGTATGGTGACTGGTGCGATGACTCACTGACTCGTGCACTGACTGACTGGTGCACTGACTGACTGACTGACTGGTGCACTGACTACTGACTGACTGGTGCGATGACTGACTGACTGGTGCACTGACTGACTGACTGACTGGTGCACTGACTACTGACTGACTGGTGCGGTGACTGACTGACTGACTGACTGGTGACTGACTGACAGTGTATGGTGACTGGTGCGATGACTCACTGACTCGTGCACTGACTGACTGGTGCACTGACTGACTGACTGACTGGTGCACTGACTGACAGTGTATGGTGACTGGTGCGATGACTGACTGACTGGTGCACTGACTGACTGACTGACTGGTGCACTGACTGACTGACTGACTGGTGCACTGACTGACAGTGTATGGTGACTGGTGCACTGACTGACTGACTGGTGACTGACTGACTGACTGGTGCACTGACTGACTGACTGACTGACTGGTGCACTGACTGACTGACTGACTGGTGCACTGACTGACAGTGTATGGTGACTGGTGCACTGACTGACTGACTGGTGCACTGACTGACTGACTGACTGGTGCAGTGACTGACTGACAGTGTATGGTGACTGGTGCAGTGACTGACGTATGTGGTGACTGGCTGTGTGTGTCAGACCAGGACGGGGGAGGGGAGGGGTCTGTGGACTGCCGGCTGAAGGAGTACCCCTGGTTCCATGGCACCCTGTCGCGGGCGGACGCGGCCCAGCTGGTCCTGCAGCAGGGACCCTCGGGGCATGGAGTCTTCCTGGTCCGCAAGAGTGAGACCCGCACCGGGGAGTACGTGCTCACCTTCAACTTCCAGGGTCGGGCCAAGGTCAGTGGCTGCCGTGGTCACCGTTACCACCCAGGAGGTTGTCTGGCGTATTTGAGGGGGGAGGGGAGGGAGGTTGGCAGATGGGGGTTGTTTGAATAAGTGTGCTTTCTTGTTTTTTGTTTTTTGTACAGGTCTGGTGCTAATGCGTCCGTCTACAGTGTTAGTGTCCACAGGTTCAAGTCTCATATACACACCAGGATTTTCTTTTTCAAGTAGTGGTTTAGATGCTAGAGTCGCTAGACCAAGGTTCGGTGTGCAGCATGCGGATGGCACATGTGAAGGTGCCCACGGCAATAAAAGGGTTCGTCCCTGGTGAAATTGTGTTTCAAAATCCACATTGATACTGTAGTTAGTGATTCACTGGCAGACAGAAAAACGAAGAAGTAATAAAAGGGGGTTGTGCTGCACTGTGGCATCTCTCTCTCCGTGGGGAGAGCTGTCCACATTTCTCTCTCCGTGGGGAGGGCAGTCCACATTTCTCTCTCCGTGGGGAGGGCAGTCCACATTTCTCTCTCCGTGGGGAGAGCTGTCCACATCTCTCTCTCCGTGGGGAGAGCTGTCCACATTTCTCTCTCCGTGGGGAGGGCAGTCCACATCTCTCTCTCCGTGGGGAGAGCTGTCCACATTTCTCTCTCCGTGGGGAGGGCAGTCCACATCTCTCTCTCCGTGGGGAGAGCAGTCCACATTTCTCTCTCCGTGGGGAGGGCAGTCCACATCTCTCTCTCCGTGGGGAGAGCAGTCCACATCTCTCTCTCCGTGGGGAGGGCAGTCCACATCTCTCTCTCCGTGGGGAGGGCAGTCCACATCTCTCTCTCCGTGGGGAGAGCAGTCCACATTTCTCTCTCCGTGGGGAGGGCAGTCCACATTTCTCTCTCCGTGGGGAGGGCAGTCCACATCTCTCTCTCCGTGGGGAGAGCAGTCCACATTTCTCTCTCCATGGGGAGAGCAGTCCACATTTCTCTCTCCATGGGGAGAGCAGTCCACATTTCTCTCTCCATGGGGAGAGCAGTCAATCCACATTTCTCTCTCCATGGGGAGAGCAGTCCACATTTCTCTCTCCTTGGGGAGGGCAGTCCACATTTCTCTCTCCATGGGGAGAGCAGTCCACATTTCTCTCTCCATGGGGAGAGCAGTCAGTCCACATTTCTCTCCATGGGGAGAGCAGTCCACATTTCTCTCTCCATGGGGAGAGCAGTCAGTCCACATTTCTCTCCATGGGGAGAGCAGTCAGTCCACATTTCTCTCTCCTTGGGAAGAACAGTCCACATTTCTCTCTCCATAGGAAGAACAGTCCACATTTCTCTCTCCTTGGGAAGAACAGTCCACATTTCTCTCTCCTTGGGAAGAGCAGTCCACATTTCTCTCTCCTTGGGAAGAACAGTCCACATTTCTCTCTCCTTGGGAAGAACAGTCCACATTTCTCTCTCCTTGGGAAGAACAGTCCACATTTCTCTCTCCTTGGGAAGAACAGTCCACATTTCTCTCTCCTTGGGAAGAACAGTCCACATTTCTCTCTCCATGGGGAGAGCAGTCCACAT
>NC_134887.1:1511521-1566521 GCF_041734735.1 Babylonia areolata
TTAAATATTGTGTGTTGGTGAGTTGACATGAAAACCAGTTCTACAATGTTTAAATATTGTGTGTTGGTGAGTTGACATGAAAACCAGTTGTGCAGTTTGAAAAGAGTGGAGCGTTGGTGAGTTGACATGAAAACCAGTTGTGCAGTTTGAAAAGAGTGGAGCGTTGGTGAGTTGACATGAAAACCAGTTGTGCAGTTTGAAAAGAGTGGAGTGTTGGTGAGTTGACATGAAAACAAGAGAGGCAAGGCCTTCGACTCACTTTGATACTCTGAAAGAAAAAAGAAAAGAAAAAAATCATTAAAATGTGTTCTGTATTTATTATTAATAAGCTTCAGGTTAAAAAAGTTTTTTTTTAAAGACTTGAGTGCAGATTGGAACCCGGCATGATCAGGTGGGAAGAAATTGTCTGTCTTACTGCACTATTGCCGATCTATGAATGACGTTCAAAAATTAACATTTAAGCATGCTTTTTAAGGGCTATAAATCAATTGTGGTATTCGAAGTGATAACGCTGTTTAAATCATATCATTTTGGTGTATCTTGGGCATTTAAAAATTCTTTAAGGACAATTAAGAACTCTTTAAAGTCCACGGTAAAGGAGACATGGTAATCACAACATTAGCCATTTTTCTCTGGATCTAGATAAATGAACAAGTTTAGGTACACCCGCTGGTAAAATATGACACGGTCGATTCAATTTCTCTTTTATGTTCATTCTAGTTAACTGAGTATCCACTTTAAAAGATTCATATGCAGTCAACATGTCGATGATGTAGTCTGTGTCACTGTATGTGTTCTGTCCAGAATTTGTATTTCTTTCCATCTAATTGCGAACAAGAAAATGAAGGTCACGCCGTCACTCACAAAGCATTGCCAGTGCCACTGCAGCTGGGATGTGGTTATGTGCTGTTTTCGGAATCCCGGAAATGGCCTAAACAAAATAAACCGTTAATGATACGGGAAACACAGCTTAATTCGGGAGACTTACAAACTCTTATTGGTATGACTGTGAAGACTTTTTTCCCTGTGATTTTTAAGCCAAATTTGGTTTTGACGGACATTTCCAGAGAAAATGGCAATGTTAAAGTTAACCACAGACACACAAACACACACACACACACAACCGAACACCGGGTTAAAACATAGACTCACTTTGTTTACACAAGTACGTCAACCAGTGGAGAAGTGTGTGAAAAGAGTGGAGTGGAGTGTTTGTGAGTTCACATGAAAACCATTGGAGCAGTGTGTGAAAAGAGTGGAGTGGAGTGGAGTGTTTGTGAGTTCACATGAAAACCATTGGAGCAGTGTGTGAAAAGAGTGGAGTGGAGTGGAGTGTTTGTGAGTTCACATGAAAACCATTGGAGCAGTGTGTGAAAAGAGTGGAGTGGAGTGTTTGTGAGTTCACATGAAAACCATTGGAGCAGTGTGTGAAAAGAGTGGAGTGGAGTGGAGTGTTTGTGAGTTCACATGAAAACCATTGGAGCAGTGTGTGAAAAGAGTGGAGTGGAGTGTTTGTGAGTTCACATGAAAACCATTGGAGCAGTGTGTGAAAAGAGTGGAGTGGAGTGTTTGTGAGTTCACATGAAAACCATTGGAGCAGTGTATGAAAAGAGTGGAGTGGAGTGTTTGTGAGTTCACATGAAAACCATTGGAGCAGTGTATGAAAAGAGTGGAGTGGAGTGGAGTGTTTGTGAGTTCACATGAAAACCATTGGAGCAGTGTATGAAAAGAGTGGAGTGGAGTGGAGTGTTTGTGAGTTCACATGAAAACCATTGGAGCAGTGTGTGAAAAGAGTGGAGTGGAGTGGAGTGTTTGTGAGTTCACATGAAAACCATTGGAGAAGTGTGTGAAAAGAGTGGAGTGGAGTGGAGTGTTTGTGAGTTCACATGAAAACCATTGGAGAAGTGTGTGAAAAGAGTGGAGTGGAGTGTTTGTGAGTTCACATGAAAACCATTGGAGCAGTGTGTGAAAAGAGTGGAGTGGAGTGTTTGTGAGTTCACATGAAAACCATTGGAGCAGTCACAGTGCTCAAGACTGCTGCCTGATGTGAAATACGACAGTGGTGTTGGCCATGGTGTCTGATAGTGGTTATGTGTCAGCTATGGTGTTGGCCATGGTGTCTGATAGTGGTTATGTGTCAGCTATGGTGTTGGCCGTGGTGTCTGATAGTGGTTATGTGTCAGCTGTGGTGTTGGCCATGGTGTCTGATAGTGGTTATGTGTCAGCTATGGTGTTGGCCATGGTGGTGTCTGATAGTGGTTATGTGTCAGCTGTGGTGTTGGCCATGGTGTCTGATAGTGGTTATGTGTCAGCTATGGTGTTGGCCATGGTGGTGTCTGATAGTGTTTATCTGTCAGCTGTGGTGTTGGCCATGGTGTCTGATAGTGGTTATGTGTCAGCTATGGTGTTGGCCATGGTGTCTGATAGTGGTTATGTGTCAGCTATGGTGTTGGCCATGGTGTCTGATAGTGGTTATGTGTCAGCTGTGGTGTTGGCCATGGTGGTGTCTGATAGTGGTTATGTGTCAGCTGTGGTGTTGGCCATGGTGGTGTCTGATAGTGGTTATGTGTCAGCTGTGGTGTTGGCCATGGTGGTGTCTGATAGTGGTTATGTGTCAGCTATGGTGTTGGCCATGGTGTCTGATAGTGTTTATCTGTCAGCTGTGGTGTTGGTCATGGTGTCTGATAGTGGTTATGTGTCAGCTGTGGTGTTGGCCATGGTGTCTGATAGTGGTTATGTGTCAGCTGTGGTGTTGGCCATGGTGGTGTCTGATAGTGGTTATGTGTCAGCTATGGTGTTGGCCATGGTGGTGTCTGATAGTGGTTATGTGTCAGCTGTGGTGTTGGTCATGGTGTCTGATAGTGGTTATGTGTCAGCTATGGTGTTGGCCATGGTGGTGTCTGATAGTGGTTATGTGTCAGCTATGGTGTTGGCCATGGTGTCTGATAGTGGTTATGTGTCAGCTATGGTGTTGGCCATGGTGTCTGATAGTGTTTATCTGTCAGCTGTGGTGTTGGTCATGGTGTCTGATAGTGTTTATCTGTCAGCTATGGTGTTGGCCATGGTGTCTGATAGTGGTTATGTGTCAGCTATGGTGTTGGCCATGGTGTCTGATAGTGGTTATGTGTCAGCTATGGTGTTGGCCATGGTGTCTGATAGTGGTTATGTGTCAGCTGTGGTGTTGGCCATGGTGGTGTCTGATAGTGGTTATGTGTCAGCTATGGTGTTGGCCATGGTGTCTGATAGTGGTTATGTGTCAGCTATGGTGTTGGCCATGGTGTCTGATAGTGTTTATCTGTCAGCTATGGTGTTGGCCATGGTGTCTGATAGTGGTTGTGTGTCAGCTATGGTGTTGGCCATGGTGGTGTCTGATAGTGGTTATGTGTCAGCTGTGGTGTTGGCCATGGTGTCTGATAGTGGTTATGTGTCAGCTATGGTGTTGGCCATGGTGTCTGATAGTGGTTATGTGTCAGCTATGGTGTTGGCCATGGTGGTGTCTGATAGTGGTTATGTGTCAGCTATGGTGTTGGCCATGGTGTCTGATAGTGGTTATGTGTCAGCTATGGTGTTGGCCATGGTGGTGTCTGATAGTGGTTATGTGTCAGCTGTGGTGTTGGTCATGGTGTCTGATAGTGGTTATGTGTCAGCTATGGTGTTGGCCATGGTGGTGTCTGATAGTGGTTATGTGTCAGCTATGGTGTTGGCCATGGTGTCTGATAGTGGTTATGTGTCAGCTATGGTGTTGGCCATGGTGTCTGATAGTGTTTATCTGTCAGCTGTGGTGTTGGTCATGGTGTCTGATAGTGTTTATCTGTCAGCTATGGTGTTGGCCATGGTGTCTGATAGTGGTTATGTGTCAGCTATGGTGTTGGCCATGGTGTCTGATAGTGGTTATGTGTCAGCTATGGTGTTGGCCATGGTGTCTGATAGTGGTTGTGTGTCAGCTATGGTGTTGGCCATGGTGGTGTCTGATAGTGGTTATGTGTCAGCTATGGTGTTGGCCATGGTGTCTGATAGTGGTTATGTGTCAGCTATGTGTTGGCCATGGTGTCTGAATAGTGGTTATGTGTCAGCTATGGTGTTGGCCATGGTTGGTGTCTGATAGTGGTTATGTGTCAGCTATGGTGATGTCCATGGTGTCTGATAGTGGTTATGTGTCAGCTGTGGTGTTGGCCATGGTGGTGTCTGATAGTGGGTTATGTGTCAGCTATGGTGTTGGCCATGGTGTCTGATAGTGTTTTATCTGTCAGCTGTGGTGTTGGTCATGGTGTCTGATAGTGGTTATGTGTCAGCTGTGGTGTTGGCCATGGTGTCTGATAGTGGCTTATGTGTCAGCTGTGGTGTTTGGCCATGGTGGTGTCTGATAGTGGCTTATGTGCGTCAGCTATGGTGTTGGCCATGGTGTCTGATAGTGGGTTATGCGTCAGCTATGGGTGTTGGCCATGGTGGTGTCTGATAGTGGTTATGAGTCAGCTATGGGTGTTGGCAATGTGGTCTGATAGTGTTTATCTGTCAGCTGTGGTGTTTGGCTCATGCTGTTCTGATAGTGTTTATCTTCAGCTATGGTCGTTGGCCTGGTGTCTGGATAGTGGTTATGTGTCAGCTATGGTGTTTGGCCATGGTGTCTGATAGTGGGTTATGTGTCAGCTGTGGTGTTGGCCATGGTGGTGTCCTGATAGTAGGGTTATGTGTCAGCTATGGTGTTGGCCATGGGTTCTGATAGCGAGTTATGTGTCAGCTATGGGTTGGTCCCAGGCGGGTTCTGATACGTGTTTACTCTGTCAGCTATGGGTGTGGCCACTGAGCTGTCTGATAGGTGGTTGTGTGTCAGCTATGGTGTTGAGGCCCAGGGTGGGTGTCTGATAGTGGTTATGTGTCAGCTTGTGGTGTTGGCCATGGTGTCTGATTAGTGGTTATGTGTCAGCTATGGTGTGGGCCATGGTGGTGTCTGATAGTGGGTTATGTGTCATGCTCTGTTGGTGTCTGAGCCATGGTGTCTGATCTCTGGTTATGTGTCAGCTCATCGGTTGTTGGGCCATGGTGTCTGATAGCATGGTTATGTGTCGAGCTTATGGTGGTTGGCCATGGTGTCTATAGTGGTTATTGTCAGCTATGGTGTTTGCCATGTGGTGTCTGATAGTGGTTATGTGTCAGCTATGGTGTTGGGCCATGGTGTCTGATAGTGGGTATGTGTCAAGCTGTGGTGTGGGCCATGGTGGGTCTGATAGTGGTTATGTGTCAGCTATGGTGTTGGCCATGGTGTCTGATAGTGGTTATGTGTCCTCTATGGGTGTTGGCCATGGTGTCTGATAGTGGTTATGTGTCAGCTATGGTGTTGGCCATGGTGGTGTTCTGATAGTGTTTTATCTGTCAGCTGTGGTGTTGGCCATGGGGTCTGATAGTGTTATGTGTCAGCTATGGTGTTGGCCATGGTGTCTGATAGTGGTTATGTGTCACTATCGTGTTGGCCATGGTGTCTGATAGTGGTTATGTGTCAGCTGTGTGTTGGTCATGGGGTGTCTGATAGTGGGTTATGTGGTTCACTATGGTGTTGGCATGGGTGTCTGATAGTGGTTATGTGTCAGCTATGGTGTTGGCCATGGTGGTGTCTGATAGTGTTTATGCTTCAGCTATGGTGTTGCCATGGTGTCTGATAGTGGTTATGTGTCAGCTTGGTGTTGCCATGGGGTGTCTGATAGTTGTGTAGTGTCAGCTGTGGTGTTGCCATGGTGTCTGATAGTGGTTATGTGTCAGCTGTGGTGTTGGCCATGGGGTGTCTGATAGTGGGTTATGTGTCAGCTATGGTGTTTGGCCATGGTGTCTGATAGTGGTTTAGGTGTCAGCTATGGTGTTGGCCTTGGTGGTGTCTGATAGTGGTTATGTGTCAGCTATGGTGTTGGCCATGGTGGTGTCTGATAGTGGGTTATGTGTCAGCTGTTGGTGTTGGCCATGGGTGTCTGATAGTGGGTTATGTGTCAGCTATGGTGTTGGCCATGGTGTCTGATAGTGTTATGTGTCAGGCTGTGGTGTTGGCCATGGTGTCTGATAGTGGTTATGTGTCAGCTGTGGTGTTGGCCGTGTGTCTGATAGTGGTTATGTGTCAGCTGTGGTGTTGGCCATGGTGTCTGATAGTGGTTATGTGTCAGCTATGGTGTTGGCCGTGGTGTCTGATAGTGGTTATGTGTCAGCTGTGGTGTTGGCCATGTGTGTCTGATAGTGGTTATGTGTCAGCTATGGTGTTGGCCATGGTGGTGTCTGATAGTGGTTATGTGTCAGCTATGGTGTTGGCCATGGTGTCTGATAGTGGTTATGTGTCAGCTGTGGTGTTGGTCATGGTGTCTGATAGTGTTATGTGTCAGCTGTGGTGTTGGCCATGGTGTCTGATAGTGGTTATGTGTCAGCTGTGGTGTTGGCCATGGTGGTGTCTGATAGTGGTTATGTGTCAGCTATGGTGTTGGCCATGGTGTCTGATAGTGGTTATGTGTCAGCTATGGTGTTGCCATGGTGTCTGATAGTGTTTATCTGTCAGCTGTGTGTTGGTCATGGTGTCTGATAGTGTTTATCTGTCAGCTATGGTGTTGGCCATGGTGTCTGATAGTGGTTTATGTGTCAGCTATGGTGTTGGCCATGGTGTCTGATAGTGGTTATGTGTCAGCTATGTGTTGGCATGTGTCTGATAGTGGTTATGTGTCCAGCTGTGGTGTTGGCCATGGTGGTGTCTTGATAGTGGTTATGTGTCAGCTATGGTGTTGGCCATGGGTGTCTGATATGTGTTTATCTGTCACTATGGTGGTTGGCCATGTGGTCTGATAGTGGTTGTGTGTCAGCTATGGTGTTGGCCATGTGGTGTCTGATAGTGGTTATGTGTCAGCTGTGGTGTTGGGGCCATGGTGTCTGATAGTGGTTATGTGTCAGCTATGGTGTTGGCCATGGTGTCTGATAGTGGTTATGTGTCAGCTATGGTGTTGGCCATGGTGGTGTCTGATAGTGGTTATGTGTCAGCTATGGTGTTGGCCATGGTGTCTGATAGTGTTATGTGTCAGCTATGGTGTTGGCCATGGTGTCTTGATAGTGGTTATGTGTCAGCTATGGTGTTGGGGCCATGGTGGGTGTCTGATAGTGGTTATGTGTCACTGGTGTGTTGGCCATGGTGTGTCTGATAGTGTTATGTGTCAGCTATGGTGTTGGCCATGGTGTCTGATAGTGGTTATGTGTCAGCTATGGTGTTGCCATGGTGTCTGATAGTGGTTGTGTGTCAGCTATGGTGTTGGCCATGGTGTCTGGATAGTGGTTATGTGTCAGCTATGGTGTTGGCCATGGTGTCTGATTAGTGGTTATGTGTCAGCTATGGTGTTGGCCATGGTGTCGGATAGTGGTTGTTGTCAGCTATGGTGTTGGCCATGGTGGTGTCTGATAGTGGGTTATGTGTCAGCTATGGTGTTGGCCCCAGGGTGTCTGATAGTGGTTATGTGTCAGCTATGTGTTGGCCATGTGTCTGATAGTGGGTTATGTGGCAGCTATGGTGTTGGCCATGGTGGTGTCTGATAGTGGGTTATGTGTCAGCTATGGTGGTTGTCCATGTGTCTGATAGTGGTTATGTGTCAGCTGTGGTGTTGGCCATGGTGTGTCATGATAGTGGTTATGTGTCAGCTATGGTGTTGGCCATGGTGTCTGATAGTGTTATTCTGTCAGCTGTGGTGTTGGTCATGGTGTCTGATAGGGTTTATGGTCAGCTGTGGTGTTGCCATGGTGTCTGATAGTGGTTATTGTCAGCTGTGGTGTTGCCATGGTGGTGTCTGATATGGTTATGTGTCAGCTGTGGTGTTGGCCATGGTGTCTGATAGTGGTTATGTGTCAGCTATGGTGTTGGCCATGGTGTCTGATAGTGGTTATGTGTCAGCTATGGTGTTGGCCATGGTGTCTGATAGTGGTTATGTGTCAGCTATGGTGTTGGCCATGGGGTCTGATAGTGGTTATGTGTCAGCTATGGTGTTGGCCATGGTGGTGTCTGATAGTGTTTATCTGTCAGCTGTGGGTGTTGGCCATGGTGTCTGATAGTGGTTATGTGTCAGCTATGGTGTTTGCCATGGTGTCTGATAGTGGTTATGTGTCAGCTATGGTGTTGGCCATGGTGTCTGATAGTGGTTATGTGTCAGCTATGGTGTTGGCCATGGTGTCTGATAGTGGGTTATGTGTCAGCTATGGTGTTGGCCATGGTGGTGTCTGATAGTGGTTATGTGTCAGCTATGGTGTTGGCCATGGTGTCTGATAGTGTTTATCTGTCAGCTGTGGTGTTGGTCATGGTGTCTGATAGTGTTTATCTGTCAGCTATGGTGTTGGCCATGGTGTCTGATAGTGGTTATGTGTCAGCTATGGTGTTGGCCATGGTGTCTGATAGTGGTTATGTGTCAGCTGTGGTGTTGGCCATGGTGGTGTCTGATAGTGGTTATGTGTCAGCTATGGTGTTGGCCATGGTGTCTGATAGTGGTTATGTGTCAGCTATGGTGTTGGCCATGGTGTCTGATAGTGTTTTATCTGTCAGCTATGGTGTTGGCCATGGTGTCTGATAGTGTTTGTGTCAGCTATGGTGTTGGCCATGGTGGTGTCTGATAGTGGTTATGTGTCAGCTGTGGTGTTGGCCATGGTGTCCTGATAGTGGTTATGTGTCAGCTATGGTGTTGGCCATGGTGGTGTCTGATAGTGGTTATGTGTCAGCTGTGGTGTTGGCCATGGTGTCTGATAGTGGTTATGTGTCAGCTATGGTGTTGGCCATGGTGTCTGATAGTGGTTATGTGTCAGCTATGGTGTTGGCCATGGTGTCTGATAGTGGTTATGTGTCAGCTATGGTGTTGGCCATGGTGTCTGATAGTGGTTATGTGTCAGCTATGGTGTTGGCCATGGTGGTGTCTGATAGTGTTTATCTGTCAGCTGTGGTGTTGGCCATGGTGTCTGATAGTGGTTATGTGTCAGCTATGGTGTTTGCCATGGTGTCTGATAGTGGTTATGTGTCAGCTATGGTGTTGGGCCATGGTGTCTGATAGTGGTTATGTGTCAGCTGTGGTGGTTGGTCATGGTGTCCTGATAGTGGTTATGTGTCAGCTATGGTGTTGGCCATGGTGTCTGATAGTGGTTATGTGTCAGCTGTGGTGTTGGCCATGGTGGTGTCTGATAGTGGTTATGTGTCAGCTATGGTGGTTGGCCATGGTGTCTGATAGTGGTTATGTGTCAGCTGTGGTGTTGGCCATGGTGTCTGATAGTGGTTATGTGTCAGCTGTGGTGTTGGCCATGGTGTCTGATAGTGGTTATGTGTCAGCTGTGGTGTTGGCCATGGTGGTGTCTGATAGTGGTTATGTGTCAGCTATGGTGTTGGCCATGGTGTCTGATAGTGGTTATGTGTCAGCTATGGTGTTGGCCATGGTGTCTGATAGTGTTTATCTGTCAGCTGTGGTGTTGGCCATGGTGTCTGATAGTGGTTATGTGTCAGCTATGGTGTTGGCCATGGTGTCTGATAGTGGTTATGTGTCAGCTGTGGTGTTGGCCATGGTGTCTGATAGTGGTTATGTGTCAGCTGTGGTGTTGGCCATGGTGGGTGTCTGATAGGTGGTTATGTGTCAGCTGTGGTGTTGGCCATGGTGTCTGATAGTGGTTATGTGTCAGCTATGGTGTTGGCCATGGTGTCTGATAGTGGTTATGTGTCAGCTGTGGTGTTGGCCATGGTGGTGTCAGAAAAGTGTCCCCACCTTCTGGAAATTGGTGAACTAGAAATGTCCTCTCTCTGGCTGTCTTTCTCTCTGGCTTTCTCTGTTCTTTCTGGTGTCACCTCCAGGCTGACTTTGCGCCATGCTGGTCCACTCACCTGTAGATTGTTACTATGTTGTGTGGCTCTTAGGATGTGTGAGTTGACCATTGGCAGTTATGGGTGCCTGTTTTTGTACGTCATTCTATTGTGTATAATCATGTTTGTGTTCTGGTTCTTGTGGTGGGTTTTGTTGTTTGTTTTTAGTCCTCTGACGTAAAATTGACAGAACGATCATTGTCAGAAGCATATCCCAGGTTGAGGTGCATGAGTAAGACTGCTTGTGCCGAATTTTCTTTTCCAGGTTGTTTATTTCCAAGGTCATTTGGGAGCAATATTCACTGTTTTAAGCCCTGATAATCACATAGTGACCTGGTTCACTTGGGTTGGTTGGGGGAAAAGCAACAAGGATGAAGAAATGCTTGTGCATCAATAGTTCTGTTTATAATGGTGGTATCAGAAACTTTTTTAAACGAGTGAAAAAAAGTGAGATGTGTGTGTGTGAGAACTGGAAATGAGAAATGTTTTACTGTACATCAGCCTTGGGCCACAATACAAAGGATGACTTGTGTTGGGGAGGGGGCAGAACAAAGGTTCTTTCATGTGCGTCCTGCGTGCTGAGGAACTGTGTGTGTGGGAGAGAGTGATGGTTATGTGAGCACTTGGACTTGACATAAAATGATGGTTGTGGTGGTATCAGTACTGTGTGTGAGAGAGAGCGTGATGGTTATGTGAGCACTTGAACTTGACATAAAATGATGGTTGTGGTGGTATCAGTACTGTGTGTGAGAGAGAGAGTGATGGTTATGTGAGCACTTGAACTTGACATAAAATGATGGTTGTGGTGGTATCAGTACTGTGTGTGAGAGAGAGCGTGATGGTTATGTGAGCACTTGAACTTGACATAAAGAGAGAGAGAAGAGAGAGTGTAGGATACATGTGTGAGAGAGAGAAGAGAGAGTGTAGGATACATGTGTGAGAGAGAGAAGAGAGAGTGTAGGATACATGTTTGAGAGAGAGAGAAGAGAGAGTGTAGGATACATGTGTGAGAGAGAGAGAAGAGAGAGTGTAGGATACATGTGTGAGAGAGAGAGAGAAGAGAGAGTGTAGGATACATGTGTGAGAGAGAGAGAGAAGAGAGAGTGTAGGATACATGTGTGAGAGAGAGAGAAGAGAGAGTGTAGGATACATGTGTGAGAGAGGGAAGAGAGAGTGTAGGATACATGTGTGAGAGAGAGAAGAGAGAGTGTAGGATATGTGTGTGAGAGAGAGAGAGAAGAGAGAGTGTAGGATACATGTGTGTGAGAGAGAGAGAAGAGAGAGTGTAGGATACATGTGTGAGAGAGAGAGAAGAGAGAGTGTAGGATACATGTGTGAGAGAGAGAGAAGAGAGAGTGTAGGATACATGTGTGAGAGAGAGAAGAGAGAGTGTAGGATACATGTGTGAGAGAGAGAGAAGAGAGAGTGTAGGATATGTGTGTGAGAGAGAGAGAAGAGAGAGTGTAGGATATGTGTGTGAGAGAGAGAAGAGAGAGTGTAGGATACATGTGTGTGAGAGAGAGAAGAGAGTGTAGGGTACATGTGTGTGAGAGAGAGAGAGAAGAGAGAGTGTAGGATATGTGTGTGAGAGAGAGAGAGAAGAGAGAGTGTAGGATATGTGTGAGAGAGAGAGAGAGAAGAGAGAGTGTAGGATACATGTGTGTGAGAGAGAGAGAAGAGAGAGTGTAGGATACATGTGTGAGAGAGAGAGAAGAGAGAGTGTAGGATATGTGTGTGAGAGAGAGAGAAGAGAGAGTGTAGGATACATGTGTGAGAGAGAGAGAGAAGAGAGAGTGTAGGATACATGTGTGAGAGAGAGAGAAGAGAGAGTGTAGGATATGTGTGTGAGAGAGAGAAGAGAGAGTGTAGGATATGTGTGTGAGAGAGAGAAGAGAGAGTGTAGGATACATGTGTGTGAGAGAGAAGAGAGAGTGTAGGATACATGTGTGTGAGAGAAGAGAGAGTGTAGGATACATGTGTGTGAGAGAGAGAGAAGAGAGTGTAGGATACATGTGAGAGAGAGAGAGAGAAGAGAGAGTGTAGATACATGTGTGTGTGAGAGAGAAGAGAGAGTGTAGGATACATGTGTGAGAGAGGGAGAGAGAAGAGAGAGTGTAGGATACATGCGTGTGAGAGAGAGAGAAGAGAGAGTGTAGGATACATGTGTGTGAGAGAGAGAAGAGAGAGTGTAGGATATGTGTGTGAGAGAGAGAAGAGAGAGTGTAGGATATGTGTGTGAGAGAGAGAAGAGAGAGTGTAGGATACATGTGTGAGAGAGAGAAGAGAGAGTGTAGGATACATTGTGTGAGAGAGAGAGAAGAGAGAGTGTAGGATACATGTGTGTGAGAGAGAGAGAGAGAAGAGAGTGTAGGATACATGTGTGAGAGAGAGAAGAGAGAGTGTAGGATACATGTGTGTGAGGAGAGAGTGTAGGATACATGTGTGTGAGAGAGAGAGAAGAGAGAGTGTAGGATACATGTGTGAGAGAGAGAAGAGAGAGTGTAGGATACATGTGTGTGAGAGAGAGAGAAGAGAGAGTGTAGGATACATGTGTGTGAGAGAGAGAAGAGAGTGTAGGATACATGTGTGTGAGAGAGAAGAGTGTAGGATACATGTGTGTGAGAGAAGAGAGAGTGTAGGATACATGTGTGTGAGAGAGAGAGAAGAGAGAGTGTAGGATACATGTGTGTGTGAGAGAGAGAAGAGAGAGTGTAGGATATGTGTGTGAGAGAGAGAAGAGAGAGTGTAGGATACATGTGTGTGAGAGAGAAGAGAGAGTGTAGGATACATGTGTGTGAGAGAGAGAGAAGAGAGAGTGTAGGATACATGTGTGAGAGAGAGAAGAGAGAGTGTAGGATATGTGTGTGAGAGAGAGAGAAGAGAGAGTGTAGGATATGTGTGTGAGAGAGAGAAGAGAGAGTGTAGGATACATGTGTGTGAGAGAGAGAAGAGAGTGTAGGATACATGTGAGAGAGAGAGAGAAGAGAGAGTGTAGGATACATGTGTGAGAGAGAGAAGAGAGAGTGTAGGATATGTGTGTGAGAGGATATGTGTGTGAGAGAGAGAAGAGAGAGTGTAGGATATGTGTGTGAGAGAGAGAAGAGAGAGTGTAGGATACGTGTGTGAGAGAGAGAAGAGAGAGTGTAGGGATACATGTGTGTGAGAGAGAGAAGAGAGAGTGTAGGATATGTGGTGAGAGAGAGAAGAGAGAGTGTAGGATACATGTGTGTGAGAGAGAGAGAAGAGAGAGTGTAGGATACATGTGTGTGTGAGGAGAGAAGAGAGAGTTTAGGATACATGTGTGAGAGAGAGAGAAGAGAGAGTGTAGGATACATGTGTGAGAGAGAGAAGAGAGAGTGTAGGATACATGTGTGTGAGAGAGAGGGAAGAGAGAGTGTAGGATACATTGTGTGTGAGAGAAGAGAGAGTGTAGGATATGTGTGTGAGAGAGAGAGAAGAGAGAGTGTAGGATACATGTGTGAGAGAGAGAGTGTAGGATACATGTGTGAGAGAGAGAGAAGAGAGAGTGTAGGATACATGTGTGAGAGAGAGAAGAGAGAGTGTAGGATACATGTGTGTGAGAGAGAGGGAAGAGAGAGTGTAGGATACATGTGTGAGAGAGAGAAGAGAGAGTGTAGGATATGTGTGTGAGAGAGAGGGAAGAGAGAGTGTAGGATACATGTGTGAGAGAGAGAGAGAGAGAAGAGAGTGTAGGTTACATGTGTGAGAGAGGGAAGAGAGAGTGTAGGATACATGTGTGTGAGAGAGAGAAGAGAGAGTGTAGGATATGTTGTGTGAGAGAGAGAAGAGAGAGTGTAGGATACATGTGTGTGAGAGAGAGAAAAGAGAGTGTAGGATACATGTGTGTGAGAGAGAGAGAAGAGAGAGTGTAGGATACATGTGAGAGAGGGAGAGAGAAGAGAGAGTGTAGATACATGTGAGAGAGAGGGAGAGAGAAGAGAGAGTGTAGGATACATGTGAGGGAGAGAGAAGAGAGAGTGTAGGATACATGTGAGAGAGAGGGAGAGAGAAGAGAGAGTGTAGGATACATGTGAGAGAGAAGAGAGAGTGTAGGATATGTGTGTGAGAGAGAAGAGAGAGTGTAGGATATGTGTGAGAGAGAGAGAGAGAAGAGAGAGTGTAGGATACATGTGTGTGAGAGAGAGAGAAGAGAGAGTGTAGGATTACATGTGTGAGAGAGAGAGAAGAGAGAGTGTAGGATATGTGTGTGAGAGAGAGAGAAGAGAGAGTGTAGGATACATGTGTGAGAGAGAGAGAGAAGAGAGAGTGTAGGATACATGTGTGAGAGAGAGAGAAGAGAGAGTGTAGGATATGTGTGTGAGAGAGAGAAGAGAGAGTGTAGGATATTGTGTGAGAGAGAGAAGGAGAGAGTGTAGATACATGTGTTTGAGAGAGAAGAGAGAGTGTAGGATACATGTGTGTGAGAGAAGAGAGAGTGTAGGATACATGTGTGTGAGAGAGAGAGAAGAGAGTGTTAGGATACATGTGAGAGAGAGAGAGAGAAGAGAGAGTGTAGGATACATGTGTGTGTGAGAGAGAAGAGAGAGTGTAGGATACATGTGTGAGAGAGAAGAGAGAGTGTAGGATACATGCGTGTGAGAGAGAGAGAAGAGAGAGTGTAGGATACATGTGTGTGAGAGAGAGAAGAGAGAGTGTAGGATATGTGTGTGAGAGAGAGAAGAGAGAGTGTAGGATATGTGTGTGTGAGAGAGAAGAGAGAGTGTAGGATACATGTGTGAGAGAGAGAAGAGAGAGTGTAGGATACATGTTGTGTGAGAGAGAGAGAAGAGAGAGTGTAGATACATGGTGTGTGAGAGAGAGGAGAGAAGAGAGAGTGTAGGATACATGTGTGAGAGAGAGAAGAGAGAGTGTAGGATACATTGTGTGGAGAGAGAAGAGAGAGTGTAGGATACATGTGTGTGAGAGAGAGAGAAGAGAGAGTGTAGGATACATGTGTGAGAGAGAGAAGAAGAGTGGAGGATACATGTGTGTGAGAGAGAGAGAAGAGAGGAGTGTAGGATACATGTGTGTGAGAGAGAGAAGAGAGTGTAGGATACATGTGTGTGAGAGAGAAGAGTGTAGGATACATGTGTGTGAGAGAAGAGAGAGTGTAGGATACATGTGTGTGAGAGAGAGAGAAGAGAGAGTGTAGGATACATGTGTGTGTGAGAGAGAGAAGAGAGAGTGTAGGATATGTGTGTGAGAGAGAGAAGAGAGAGTGTAGGATACATGTGTGTGAGAGAGAAGAGAGGAGTGTAGGATACATGTGTGTGAGAGAGAGAGAAGAGAGAGTGTAGGATACATGTGTGAGAGAGAGAAGAGAGAGTGTAGGATATGGTTGTGAGAGAGAGAGAAGAGAGAGTGTAGGATATGTGGTGTGAGAGAGAGAAGAGAGAGTGTAGGATACATGTGTGTGAGAGAGAGAAGAGAGTGTAGGATACATGTGAGAGAGAGAGAGAGAAGAGAGAGTGTAGGATACATGTGTGAGAGAGAGAAGAGAGAGTGTAGGATATGTGTGTGAGAGAGAGAAGAGAGAGTGTAGGATATGTGTGTGAGAGAGAGAAGAGAGAGTGTAGGATATGTGTGTGAGAGAGAGAAGAGAGAGTGGTAGGATACGTGTGTGAGAGAGAGAAGAGAGAGTGTAGGATACATGTGTGTGAGAGAGAGAAGAGAGAGTGTAGGATATGTGTGTGAGAGAGAGAAGAGAGTGTAGGATACATGTGTGTGAGAGAGAGAGAAGAGAGAGTGTAGGATACATGTGTGTGAGAGAGAAGAGAGAGTGTAGGATACATGTGTGAGAGAGAGAGAAGAGAGAGTGTAGGATACATGTGTGAGAGAGAGAAGAGAGAGTGTAGGATACATGTGTGTGAGAGAGAGGGAAGAGAGAGTGTAGGATACATGTGGTGAGAGAGAGAGAGAGTGTAGGATATGTGTGTGAGAGAGAGAGAAGAGAGAGTGTAGGATACATGTGTGAGAGAGAGAGAAGAGAGAGTGTAGGATACATGTGTGAGAGAGAGAGAAGAGAGAGTGTAGGATACATGTGTGAGAGAGAGAAGAGAGAGTGTAGGATACATGTGTGTGAGAGAGAGGGAAGAGAGAGTGTAGGATACTTTGTGAGAGAGAGAAGAGAGAGTGTAGGATACATGTGTGAGAGAGAGGGAAGAGAGAGTGTAGGATACATGTGTGAGAGAGAGAGAGAGATAGAGAGTGTAGGTTACATGTGTGAGAGAGGGAAGAGAGAGTGTAGGATACATGTGTGTGAGAGAGAGAAGAGAGAGTGTAGGATATGTGTGTGAGAGAGAGAAGAGAGAGTGTAGGATACATGTGTGTGAGAGAGAGAGAAGAGAGAGTGTAGGATACGTGTGTGTGAGAGAGAGAGAAGAGAGAGTGTAGGATACATGTGAGAGAGGGAGAGAGAAGAGAGAGTGTAGGATACATGTGAGAGAGAGGGAGAGAGAAGAGAGAGTGTAGGATACATGTGAGGGAGAGAGAAGAGAGAGTGTAGGATACATGTGAGAGAGAGGGAGAGAGAAGAGAGAGTGTAGGATACATGTGAGAGAGAAGAGAGAGTGTAGGAGAGGTGTGTGAAAGCAGCTACAGCTGAACTGTGGAGTTGTGTTGGGGCCTGGAGCTGTGATGGTGAATGGCAAAGTTCTGTGATGTTGACATTCAGGAGGTGGTTGCAGTTCAGTTAATTCTGGAGGGACCTGCTTCATGAGGTGATCAAACAGTGGTCATCGTTACTGTCATGTCCAGAGACACACGCATAAATACGGTTTTTAATTGCTCCTGGTTGTGATGTTGACTTGGACTTATACATTGTCTTCCGCTTTTTTTCATTCTTTTTTCTCGCTCTTTTTGTGTGCTTTTTGGCTATAGAATTATAACCTTGTATGGAGACCGCCCTTTCTTGGAACATGATCAATATTTGGGGTGTCGGTGTCTTGCAGGTTTTAATAAGTTTAAATGTAAACCTTCACCACGTTGTGTGGACCTGTATGTGCACTCAGAGACCGCAGTGAGCACATTGTGCATGCAGGTTTATATATGTGCTCTGTATGTGTTGTGGGTGATGTGCTTGTCATGTGTCTTTTTCTGGGTGCGTAAATCACAAATGTAGGCATGGCTTTGTTGTGTATGTTTGTGTGTGAATTACATGCATGGGTGTCTTTGTGTCTTTGTAATGTGCATGCACATGTGTGCACACACACACTGCCATACACCGCACCCCCCACTCATTGTGCATGTATTGGGTAGCGGTCAGTATTTCTCTCCTGGAAATTCTGCATTGGGAAACTTTGTCCTTTCATTTCAGTGCGTTTCCTTTCTTCCAAACACCCCCTCCCCTGATTTTCCCCCAACTGTCCCTCCTGAACCCCCCCCCCTGACTCTTACCCAACTGTCTCCCTCCTGAACCCCCCCCCCTGACTCTTACCCAACTGTCCCTCCTGACTCCCCCCCCCCCCTGACTCTTACCCAACTCCCCCTCCTGACTCCCCCTGACTCTTACCCAACTCCCCCTCCTGACCCCCCCCCCCCCCCTGACTCTTACCCAACTCCCCCTCCTGACTCCCCCTGACTCTTACCCAACTCCCCCTCCTGACTCCCCCTGACTCTTACCCAACTCCCGCCTCCTGAACCCCCCCCCCCCCCTGACTCTTACCCAACTGTCCTCCTGACCCCCCCCTGACTCTTACCCAACTGTCCCTCCTGACCCCCCCCCCCCCCGCCCCCCCCCCCCTGACTCTTACCCAACTGTCCTCCTGACCCCCCCCCTGACTCTTACCCAACTGTCCCTCCTGACCCCCCCCCCCCCCTGACTCTTACCCAACTGTCCCTCCTGACCCCCCCCCCCATGACTCTTACCCAACTGTCCCTCCTGACCCCCCCCCCCCCCTGAATCTTACCCAACTGTCCCTCCTGACCCCACTCCCCCCACCCTCTGACTTACCCAACTCCCCCTCCTGACCCCCCACCCCCCCACCCACACCCTGACTCTTACCCAACTGTCCCTCCTGACTCCCCACCCCCCCCCCACCCCCTGACTCTTACCCAACTGTCCCTCCTGACTCCCCACCCCCCCACCCACCCCCTGACTCTTACCCAACTCCCCCTCCTGACTCCCCCCTGACTCTTACCCAACTCTCCCTCCTGACTCTCCCTCCCCTGAATCTCCCCGCTGACTCTCCCTCGACTCTCCCCCCCTGACTGTCCCTCCCCTGACTGTCCCTCCCCTGACTCTCCCTCCCCAAACTCTCCCTCCCCTGACTGTCCCTCCCCCACTCTGCCTCCCCTGACTGTCCCCCCCCCTGACTGTCCCTCCCCCAACTCTGCCTCCCCTGACTGTCCCCCCCCCTGACTGTCCCTCCCCCAACTCTGCCTCCCCTGACTGTCCCCCCCCCCGACTGTCCCTCCCCAACTCTCCCTCCCCTGACTCTCCCTCCCCTGACTGTCCCCCCCTGACTGTCCCCCCCCAACTCTCCCTCCCCTGACTGTCCCCCCCCCAACTCTCCCTCCCCTGACTGTCCCCTCCCTGACTGTCCCTCCCCTGACTGTCCCTCCCTTGACTGTCCCCTCCCCTGACTGTCCTCCCCCAACTCTCCATCCCCCAACTCTCCCTCCCCTGACTCTCCCTCCCCTGACTGCCCCTCCCCTGACTGTCCCTCCCCCAACTCTGCCTCCCCTGACTGTCTGTCCCTCCCCTGACTGTCCCTCCCCCCAACTCTCCCTCCCCTGACTGTCCCCCCCCAACTCTCCCTCCCCTGACTGTCCCTCCCCTGACTGTCCCTCCCCCAACTCTGCCTCCCCTGACTGTCCCTCCCCTGACTGCCCCTCCCCCCAACTCTCCCTCCCCTGACTGTCCCCCCCAACTCTCCCTCCCCTGAGTGTCCCTCCCCTGACTGTCCCTCCCCTGACTGTCCCCCCCCCCCCCAACTCTCCCTCCGCTGACTGTCCCCCCCCCCAACTCTCCCTCCCCTGACTGTCCCCCCCCCCAACTCTCCCTCCCCTGACTGTCCCCCCCCCCAACTCTCCCTCCCCTGACTGTCCCCCCCAACTCTCCCTCCCCTAACTGTCCCCCCCCCAACTCTCCCTCCCCCGACTGTCCCCTCCCTGACTGTCCCCCCCAACTCTCCCTCCCCTGACTGTCCCTCCCCTGACTGTCCCCTCCCTGACTGTCCCTCCTCTGACTGTCCCTCCCCCAACTCTCCCTCCCCTGACTGTCCCCCCCCCCCCACTCTCCCTCCCC
Source organism: Babylonia areolata (assembly GCF_041734735.1). Classification (NCBI taxonomy): domain Eukaryota; kingdom Metazoa; phylum Mollusca; class Gastropoda; order Neogastropoda; family Buccinidae; genus Babylonia; species Babylonia areolata. The sequence continues at coordinate 1,530,625 of NC_134887.1, forward strand.
TGACTGTCCCTCCCCTGACTGTCCCTCCCTGACTGTCCCTCCCCCGACTCTCCCTCCCCTGACTGTCCCCCCCCCCACTCTCCCTCCCCTGACTGTCCCTCCCCTGACTGTCCCCCCCCCCCTGACTGTCCCTCCCCTGACTGTCCCTCCCCTGACTGTCCCCCCCAACTCTCCCTCCCCTGACTGTCCCTCCCCTGACTGTCCCTCCCCTGACTGTCTCCTCCCTGACTGTCCCTCCCTGACTGTCCCTCCCCCAACTCTCCCTCCCCCAACTCTGCCTCCTCCCTGACTGTCCCTCCCTGACTGTCCCTCCCCCAACTCTCCCTCCCCCAACTCTCCCTCCCCTGACTGTCCCCCCCTGACTGTCCCTCCCTGACTGTCCCTCCCCCAACTCTCCCTCCCCCAACTCTCCCTCCCCTGACTGTCCCCTCCCTGACTGTCCCTCCCCTGACTGTCCCTCCCCCCAACTCTCCCTCCTCTGACTGTCCCCTCCCTGACTGTCCCTCCCCTGACTGTCCCCTCCCTGACTGTCCCTCCCTGACTGTCCCTCCCCCCAACTCTCCCTCCCCCAACTCTCCCTCCCCTGACTGTCCCCTCCCTGACTGTCCCTCCTCTGACTGTCCCTCCCCCAACTCTCCCTCCCCTGACTGTCCCCCCCACTCTCCCTCCCCTGACTGTCCCTCCCCTGACTGTCCCTCCCTGACTGTCCCTCCCCCGACTCTCCCTCCCCTGACTGTCCCCCCCCCACTCTCCCTCCCCCTGACTGTCCCTCCCCTGACTGTCCCCCCCCCTGACTGTCCCTCCCCTGACTGTCCCTCCCCTGACTGTCCCCCCCAACTCTCCCTCCCCTGACTGTCCCTCCCTGACTGTCCCTCCCCTGACTGTCTCCTCCCTGACTGTCCCTCCCTGACTGTCCCTCCCCCAACTCTCCCTCCCCCAACTCTCCCTCCCCTGACTGTCCCCTCCCTGACTGTCCCAACCTGACTGTCCCTCCCCCAACTCTCCCTCCCCCAACTCTCCCTCCCCTGACTGTCCCCTCCCTGACTGTCCCTCCCCTGACTGTCCCTCCCCTGACTGTCCCTCCCCCCAACTCTCCCTCCTCTGACTGTCCCCTCCCTGACTGTCCCTCCCCCACTGTCCCTCCCCCAACTCTCCCTCCCCTGACTGTCCCCTCCCTGACTGTCCCTCCCCCAACTCTCCCTCCCCTGACTGTCCCCTCCCTGACTGTCCCTCCCCCCAACTCTCCCTCCCCTGACTGTCCCTCCCCCCAACTCTCCCTCCTCTGACTGTCCCCTCCCTGAGAGTCCCTCCCCCACTGTCCCTCCCCCAACTCTCCCTCCCCTGACTGTCCCCTCCCTGACTCTCCCTCCCTGACTGTCCCTCCCCTGACTCTATGTTTATTGTCGAGTGTTATGTAAGTTCATTGTCGAGTGCTTTGCATGTTCATTGATGAGTAAGATGTTCATTACCAAGTCATATGTTCATTGTTGAGTGTAAGACGTTCATTACCAAGTCATATGTTCATTGTTGAGTGTAAGACGTTCATTACCAAGTCATATGTTCATTGTTGAGTGTAAGATGTTCATTACCAAGTCATATGTTACTGTTGAGTGTAGGATGTTCATTACCAAGTCATATGTTCATTTTTGAGTGTAACATGTTCATTACCAAGTCATATGTTCATTGTTGAGTGTAAGATGTTCATTACCAAGTCTTTTATATATATATATATATATATATATATATATATATATATATATATATATATGTATATAAATGTATATATATGTTCATTGTTGAGTGTGATGTGCTCACTGTCTAGTGTAATATGTACATTTTTGGGTGTTGGATGCTCTTTGTCGAGTGAGATGTTCATTTCCAAGTGTTATATATATGTTCATTGTTGACTGTGAGATGTTCATTTTTAGTGAAAGATATTCACTGCCGAGTTTTGAGATATTCACTGCACAGTTTGAGATGCTCATTGTCCAGTTTTAGGCATTGGCTTATGAGTGATGTTAATCGAATGGTAGGTGTTTGTTGAGTGTTAGGGGTTTGCTGATGAATGTTTGATGTTAATGGACTGTTTGGTGTTCATTGTCAAGTGTTGATGTCCATTGTTGAGTTTGAGGTGTTCATTGCCAAGGGTTTGATATTCATTGTCAAGTGTAAGATGTTCGTTGCTGAGGAATCATGCTTGCAAGGTGGTGTTGCCTGGCAAGGCTATCAGCAACATGACTTGATTTTTGAATGTGAAATCAGGTACATGTCTGAATGATGTACGTTTGGGTATTGTTGAAAAATTTATTTATGTCAGTGTCTGAGAGAGAGAGATCTGGACTTTGACAAATCCATGAACACACTGAAATTTAGTGTTGTGTTTGACACTTGAATGGATAGGGAGTCGCAATGAGTACTCACAAAAAAAAAAAAAAAAAAAAAAATCAATCCTGAAATTGTGATATAGAAATGTTGTGACATGTGGGTGATGTTCAGGTACATCTAAAAAATAAAAAAAAATTAATAAAAAAATAAAAACCTACAAAGAAAAATCCTGCATATGTGGCAGCAGCACACAGTTGTTGTGAAGAAACATGGGGTAGTGGGTTGGGACTGGAGACCCAGTGGATATCATGTCTGTTGTCCTGACACTGACATGCTGCAGACAGAAAGAAATAAACTATCACTTCCTTTGTATTGATTTTGTGTGTTGGGTGGTGTGTGTCTGTGTGTGTGTGTTTTGTGCACGCATGCATGTGTATAGGGTGGGGCAGGTTTTGTAGGTTTGTCACTAGAGGGTTGAGCCTTGGTGTCTCACAGTCTGTGAGACTGCCAATTGTTGGTAACTGCCAAATTGTTGGCATCTGTGAGACTGCCAAATTGTTGGTGTCTGTGAGACTGCCAAATTGTTGGTGACTGCCAAATTGTTGGTGTCTGTGAGACTGCCAAATTGTTGGTGTCTGTGAGTCTGCCAAATTGTTGGTGTCTGTGAGACTGCCAAATTGTTGGTGTCTGTGCAAATTGTTGGTGTCTGTGAGACTGCCAAATTGTTGGTGTCTGTGCAAATTGTTGGTGTCTGTGAGACTGCCAAATTGTTGGTGTCTGTGACACTGCCAAATTGTTGGTGTCTGTGAGACTGCCAAATTGTTGATGACTGCCAAATTGTTGTTTGGTGTCATATACTGTACCATGTCAAACTGATGCAAACTAGGCCTGTCGGTTTGCTCTGCTTGGCCAAATTTCGTGCGGCTAACAGTGAAAAGACGAGCCGTCTTGCCCGGTCCGCTCTTAGCCAATCAAATGCCTCTAAAAGCTATAAGTGCTGAATCATTCCTTTGGCCAAGGCTCACCACGCCATCTTGACAGGTTTATGCTCTGTCTCGTCTTAGGCTTTTTTGGGCTATTAAGCGTATTCATTTGGCCTTATTTTGCTGCATGCGGCTTGTGTTTATTGTATTCTTATATTCTGTGTTCTTGATTTGACTTGGCCCCCTTGATTCGTTCGTTTTTCTCTACCTCTAAGTTGTTCCTGTCTTTCCTTTCTCTGTTGGGGATCGGATTTTCGCTGGGTGCCTAAGCGCGGGTACCATGCCTCGTATGCCATCCCACGAAGGCAGAAATCATGAGGCTGGGATTGAGAATCAGCAAGAGACTCTCCCAGGCCTGGAGCTCATGATTCCTCCTGAACGGCCGCGGCGATGTGTCTTTAGACACTCATCGCGGAGGCGACACTCGTACCAGTAAAATGGTCATGAAGTGGGCCGGGGGGAAAGAGGTACGAGCGTCGCCTACCGAGGTGTCCCAGCGCAAGGCAGGGAGAAGGGGAGTGGCAAGTCCTCTCTTGGCAGTGGGGACTCGCAGCTAGGCGCGAACTCCCAAGGGGAGGCTGCGCCCGGCCGTTACCCGGGTCCCCACTCAGAGACGGCCCTAAGGGGCCCCATTGCTGTTCCCCCTCCTCCCTCCTCTGTCGACCCCCCTCCCCACCTCCTTCTGGGGGGGAGAAAATTTTGGTTCCAGGGAGGGACCTCTACTTTGCCCATCCCGGGCCAAGCCACCCCAGTCTCCCCACGGGAGGGGATTCAGGGCGCGTGGCAACCTGCTCTGCAGGTCTTCCCACTATCCGGCCGGTCTCCCCTGCTGGGGGAGGCCCGCACGTGTCAGACGGTTCCGGGCAGTCAGCCCGCTCATCTTCGGGTGGGACTGACGCCCAAGTCGGACCTGACCTCCCTCCGACTTGGCCAGGTTTTTCCCTTCATGGAGGTCAAGGCGCCAGTGACCCTTGGGGTTCGGGTCACAGTATGGCTGGTGCCCACGGGTGGTTACCCCCATTCTACCCGTACTGGGGCGCACCTATGGTGCACGCTGGGTTGCCGGGAGTACCAGGGGCCAACCCCTTGTCCGCTCCCCAGCGGACCCAACCCAGCAGATCTCACAGGGTGACACACACAGCCCCGACAAGTGGGATCAACATCTTGTCGGTCAGGTCGAGCTCCTCAACCAATATTGCCACTCAGTCCACAAATCGGGCCTCTGTCAACCCACAGGTGACCGCTCGGCCCAGGGAGATGAGTGGGTGTTTGTCCCCTCACAGCACTCGTGGGTCCCTCTTGCATCCAGGGATGCCCTCTCTGAGAAGGTGTGGCACCCACCATCCCAAGCATGGTTGGACCTAAGGTCCACACGCTCCCCACCCGCTTCAGACGTCAAGGACATAACAGCTGCGGCCATGGTCCCTGCTCAGGATCGTCCCAGCTCATCCCGCTGGGCTGACTACAGCTCACAGGACGCCCCAGTGGGTACATCCACTTGGGATGGCACCCAGTAGGGGATGGATTGCGAACAAGAGTGGGAGCCCCTGTCTTCGGAAGAGGACGAACAAGTGGATCAGCACTCTTCGCCCCCATCCCAGGGGACAAATTGAGCCCACGCCTCCCTAGGGACCAGCCTGAACCAAACTCGGACTTTGCCGAGCTCGAACTGACCCTCCCCAATAGGGTCACGCATGCCGAATCAGTCCCTCAGGCTACTTTGTTACCCTTGACCCTCCTTACGCCATGTGACTCTAACTCCAGAACCACAAGGCGACTCAGAGTGCCAGAAATGGTGTAGGAATGGCTTAATAAGCCAACCCGCACTGTCAGGGGTGCTGCTTCCATCCCTCCTCCAGGCAGGGAGTCCCTCTCTGCCCCGGGCGCCTTTTCCCCGGGAAAGTTCCTTAAAGATTCCTCCAAGGGAGGGGTGTGGTCCTGGTACACACAGGACCACCCTGCCTACAGGGAAGCAGAGCCCTCCGCACAGGACAGGATGTTGGTCTCACAGCGCACCACCTTCCCCACTTCAGCTACTCTATCCTTTAAAACGTTAGCAGAGTGGGACAGATTGGCCCGCCACTGCCTCCTCGAGGTTTCCACGGCTTACACCTTCTTCGACGCGTTCCTCCTCAGGGCCAATGAGCTGTGGGAACAGCGTCCGGTTAATCAGGACACGGGGTCTCCTTCCTCTGTCCCGCCAGGCCTCTTCACTGACCAAAGACACTTTTGGCACTAGGGTAGCATCTGGTCTCACAGCAGCTGCAGACACAGCTACCAGCCTTCACTTCAATACTGTGCTAGCACGGCGTGATGCCATTCTCCGCCTCTCTAACATTCCTGTGGAGGAGAGGGCTGCCCTGTGGTCCATCCCAGCACAGCAGCACTCCCTCTTCGGCCAGTATGTCAGCCACAGGGCCGAGACAAACAGGGAGGTGGCTTCATATTTAGCCCACACCTCCCAGGGGCGCCAGGGTTCTATGCCATTGAAGAGACCGCCACCAGGGCCCCTCCATATACCACGCCACCAAAGTCAAAGCCACGTGCGCAGAATCAGTGGCAGAGGAATAAACCACCTCATGTCCGTCCAAGCCGACCGGCCATGCCCAAGGCCAGAAGGCAGCACCCCCAATGACTGGGCCCCGATTCAGCACCGCCAGTCGTTCAGCCCCTCCAAGTAGGAAACTTGTCCTGGCATGCACATCAGTGGCGTGCTCTGGGACTCAACGACTGGAATGTATCGGTGCTAGAGTCGGGGTACATGCTGCCTTGGGCGGGGGACCGACCCCCTCTAAGATCTACTCCTCCTTATGTGCCCCGCTTGATGGAACAGGAGAGCATTTCGCACCTACTCCTCATAGGGGCGATATCTCAACTCTCGGACCCGGGCCTCAGTTTTTACGGCCGGTTGCTCGTGATTCCAAAGGTCTCGGGAGGGTGGAGACCAGTCTTGGACTTGGCCCCCCCTCAACAAATTCCTCCCCAAAATCAAATTCCAGATGGACACACAGGCACAGATTCGGGAGACCATTGAACAGGGCGATTGGGCAACCTCTATCGATCTGAAAGATGGTTATTTTCGTATCCTCATCAACCGGCATCCCGTCGGTACCTGAGGTTCGTGTCGAGGAACAAGGTGTTCCAGTTCTCGGCCCTCCCATTTGGTCTGTCCCTTGCCCCTTTCCTGTTTACCAAGGTAGTGCGGGAATTGGTGTCCATCGTCCGGAATCCATTCGTCTCTGTGTGTACCTGGCTGACTGGCTCATTCTGGCCCAGTCGCAGGCCCTGTGCCAGAGTCATACGGCCAGACTTCTAGACCTTTGCTCCCAACTGGGCTTCCTCACGAACCAGGAGAAATGCGATCTGTCCCCAAGTCAGTCTTTCGACTTCTTAGGGATGAGAAAGAAGAGATTCGATACGCAGTCCATGATAGTCTCTCTCGACGCCAGATCGCTGGGACCGTCTGGCAGGCCTCCTCAGCCACTTGCGCCATTCCTCCCAAGCAACAGCGTGGACACTTTCTTCCCTCCTGGGCATGATGGAGTCCATGGCACCTCTCATTCCCCTGGGCAGGGTTCTCAAGCACCCTCTTCAGAGAGGCACTCAGGTTACGGTGGTCCCAGAGCACTCGGCCATGGGATACCCAGATATGTCTGGGCGAGTGGTTCCTCGAGGTGACATCAGAGTGGCTAACCACCTCTTTTCGGACACAGGGGGTGCCCATAGCCCCAACTACTCTTCAGGTGGCACCTCTTCACAGAAGCCTCCTCCCTGGGCTGGGGAACCCACATGGACTCACTCCATGCAGCAGGGACTTGGTCCCTGGAGGAGCACCTATGCCACATCAGTGTTCTGGAACTGGAGGCAGTTCGCAGGGCTCTCCTGCACTTCATGGGGGAGGCCACTGGCTAGACCATCTGCTTGTTCATGGACAATACAATGGTCGCATGTTATGTGAACAAAGGGGGGGGAGTGCACTCGGCAGACCTCTCCCTGCGGACCGAGTCTCTCTCTCTGTTGGTGCCACAGCAAGGGCATTGCACTTTCAGCGAGACACATAGCAGGAAAAGCCAACAGCTTGGCAGATGCTCTCAGCAGGTCCAAGAGTGTCATCCACACAGAGTGGACCCTGGACAAGGACACCCTTCAGGGGGTGTGGGAACGGTGGTTTCGGCTGATGGTGGACCTTTTTGCCACAAAGTTCAACAAGAGACTTCCCACTTATGTCTCTCCGGTCACCGACCCAGAAGCGTGGGCAGTGGATGCTCTCTCTCTAGACTGGAGCAGTCTGATTGCCTACGCGTTTCCTCCCTTTCCAATTCTGTCCAAGGTGATACGGAAAGCCAGATTGGAACGCCCGCAGCTGATCCTCATTGCGCCGAAATGGCCAGCCCAGCCCTGGTTTCCGGACCTTCAGTCCCTGACACATGTTCCACCCCTGGAACACGAAACCAAACCTCATCTGCTGAGGCAGCCTCGTTCGGGCATTCCTCACTCCAATCCTCGACTGCTCCACCTGCACGCATGGCTGCTGTGCGGTCGGAACTGTCAGCATCACCATTGAAGTCTTCGACCCCTCGGTCGGCCTCTGTGTTGGCTGTGCTGACTTAAGGGGGTGCCTCCTCTGACCTCCTCTCCATAGTCACCAAAGCAATGAGGGAGGGAACTGAGACTTTGTATGACTTTAGCTGGAAGAAATGGTTGCGGTGGTGTACAGCTCAAGACGTTCCCCCTACTAACCCTACGAGCATGCAGCTGGCCAACTTTCTGGCTCACTGCTCCTCGGTTCTCAACCTGTCTGCTAGTTCTGTGCGAGGGTACAGGTCTGCCATCTGTACCACCATCAAACAGCTAGGCGGTCCCGCCTTTGAAGCGGATTTCCTGCTCAAAGAGGTGGCTAGGGGTGCTCCTCTGAAGGAAGCTAGAAACCCCAGAAGAGTGCCCCTCTGGGACTTGTTCCTGGTGCTGGATTTCATTCGAAAACAACCCTTCGAGCCATTGGGGACTTTTCCTTTTGACATCCTCACCCTCAAGACCACTTTCCTTCTGTTGCTGGCCACAGGCCGTCATAGAAGCGAGATTCATGGTCTTAGTGGAATGCCACAAGATCTGGCCTTCCACAGAGATGGTTCCATCACTCTTCGTTTCCTTCCAGAGTTTCTGGCTAAGAACCAAGACCCCGAGGTCCCTTCCCCCTCTCTGAGGGTCAGACCTTTGTCTGATATTCTTGTCCAAGATGATAAGGATAGGCATCTCTGCCCTGTTTGGTGTCTCGAATACTATTGGGATAGGTCTCGCCATAGGCGTTCTTCTCAGAGGTGTCTTCTCATCTCCCTCAATGAGAATTACAAGACATCGCTGCAGGCACCATTTCCCGCTGGGTTTCCCAAGTCATTTGTAGAGCCTACTCTCATGCACACAGGGATATCAGCTGTCTTCATCCCAGAGCACACGAAGTGCAGGCCATAGCTACTTTGGCTGCTTCCCAGCACTCAGTGCCACTGCAGCATGTCTTGGAGGCAGCCTTCTGGTGGTCTGAGAATCCCTTCATCAACTTCTACCTCAGGGATTTCTGTATGACCTAGGGGATTTCCTTTGTCGCGGCTAACACTGCCGTCTTGGTTACAAGGGCTCCCCATACGAACCAGTAGGCGTTGCCCTCCTCCATTTGCTTTTAATTCTGCATCAGTTTGACATGGTACAGTATATGACACCAAAAGGAGGAGTTTGTTTTTTCCTCTGTGTTTGGTGATACATATACTCACCATGTCAAACTCGAATGCCCGCCCGTCCGTCCCTGTGTCTCTGCCGTGGTTCTCATGGGGCATTTTTTTTCGATGGCCACAGAATGATTCAGCACTTAAAGCTTTTAGAGGCATTTGATTGGCTAAAAGCGGACCGGGCAAGACGGCTCGTCTTTTCACTGTTAGCCGCGCGAAATTTGGCCAAGCAGAGCAAACCGATAGGCCTAGTTTGCATCAGTTTGACATGGTAAGTATATGTATCACCAAACATGTAGTATAATACAAACTCCTCCTGTGTCTGTGAGACTGCCAAATTGTTGGTGACTGCCAAATTGTTGGTGTCTGTGAGACTGCCACTGTGAGACTGCCAAATTGTTGGTGACTGCCAAATTGTTGGTGTCTGTGAGACTGCCAAATTGTTGGTGACTGCCAAATTGTTGGTGTCTGTGAGACTGCCAAATTGCTGCAGGTGTGCTGTATATCTTTGAGTGGGTGGGTGTGCACAGGTTCTCTGATGGTGGCTCATGTTGGTTCTTGTTTCGTTTCAATCAGTTGCCTGCAATGTATCTTTCATCTTATGTTGATGAAATCACTTATTTGATTGTTTTATCTCATTTATTGAATTGAACATAAATGCTTCACACGAAGCTAGGGTAGGCTGTGGAGGCTTGCTCTGTGTGTTGGGTTTATCCCCGTGTCAGGCGTCTGCTCGTAGCGCCTGCTGCACACGGGGCCTCATTTTATCATCTCACTTGCGCAAAACAAATAATCATGTTTTCTTTTATAGCAGAAGGACATTACAGTAGCAGAAGGCTCACCAGTCTAATGTACAGACTTCAACTGGATGCCATAAAAACAAAATGTACTTCTAAAGTCACTTACATTTGTGATAATGAAATTACCCCTGTGGATATAATCTATGAATGTGAACATTAAAAAACCTATTTGCCTCTTTCATTGACAAAATCTACAGTTCCATCTGCTTCCATTACAAACATTTTATATGACAATCACCTTGTGTTTGAAATAGTTCAGTTAAATTTGGAGCCCATTTGGCTCTTTCTTGTAATTTTAGCGGTTGACTACTTAGTTTTTTTGTTTTTTTAAAATTATTATTTCATATTCTTTTTATGCTAATTGAGGAGAGGAACAGGGAAAGTAGTGACGATTTAAGGCAAGGGTAGGGTGGGGAAGGTGATGGAATTTCGTCTAAAAGTGCAGGCTTCCATTGTCAATTAGACAGTGTCTGTCTTCACAGTGCAGCCTTTATGTTTATGATTAGCTACTTGTTTTCTGCAAGCGCACTGTTACCTGCATTTTGGAGTCATCCCCACCTTCTGCATCAGGGGGTGCCCAAAGGTCCCCCTTCTTCAAGTGGCACTCTTTACAGATGCATCCTCGCCACGGTTGGGAAGCCTACTGGGGCTCACTCCATGCAGCAGGGATTTAGCCCCACAGGAGCCCAAGTGGAACATCACTCTTCTGTAATAGCATACTGTAACAAAATCAAAGAAAGCTTCTCAAGTGGTCATTTGTTTCAGGTTGCTAACCCTTTACTTGGAATGAAAAGATCATCACCGCTTCCCACAATCATTCCACTGTTAGAACCCCAAATCATTTCCTTCAGTACTTTAAGGAAAAAGTCAGTACGATAAGAAACAACCTTGCCTCATCCTAAGCTAAGTTTCCTCCTTTCAGTGAACCCTATTTCCATGGTCGACCTCTCACCCAGTTCACCCCTGTGACTCAAGATGTAGTCAAACGCACAACTCTCTCTTTTCCACTTAAAACATGTGAACTTGATCCCTTCCCTTCAAAGCTATTCATCGATTGCCTTGACATCCTCTTGCCTTTCGTGACTAACATAATGAATGACTGTCTAACTTCTGGAAACTTTCCTGATTCATACAAGTGTTCTCTGGTAAAACCTCTGCTAAAGAAGCCTTCCCTTGATCCCGATGATATGAAAAATTACCACTCTGTTGCAAATCTTCCTTTTCTGTCTAAATTGTTAGAGCGTCTCGTTCTTTTGCAGCTCAGTGACCATTTGACTCATAACAACGTACTCAGCCCTTCCCAGTCAGCATACAGACCTCATCATAGCACTGAAACCACACTTGTAAAGAACATGGATGGTATTTTAACATCCTTTGACAATAGTAAAATCTGTGTTCTTATACTGCTTGATCTTTCTGCTGCTTTTGATACCACTGGCCATGCTATCTTGCTAAACAGACTTAGATACTCCTTTGGCATCTCTGGCTCCGCACTGTCATGGTTCCAATCCTACCTTAAAAACAGAAAAGAAGCAGTCACGGTAAATGGCCATCAATCTTTCCCATCAACACCTATATATGGCGTTCTGCAAGGATCTGTGGTAGGACCTGTTCTGTTTATTCTCCATACTCAACCACTTTTCGATGTTGTCAAAAAACATTCTGTATATCACCATGCCTTTGCTGACGATAACCAGCTTTACAAAGAAACGTTTTTTTCCAATCTTGACGCTTCCATTGGGGAACTTCAACGGTTATTGTTGATGTCAAGGAATCAAAACAAACTACAGTGAAATGATTGTAAAACTGAAGCTATTATTATTTCTTCAAGCAGACCGTCTATGAACAACTCCTTGCCTTCCTCTCTTATAATTGGAGATTCAGATTTAGACTTTGTATTTTCAGTGAAAAATCTGTGTGTGACTGATTCAAACCTCACAATGAAGAAACACATAAACAATCTCTGCAAGGCGAGTGGCTGTTGACAATGTATCACCTTTGGTGAGTGGCTGTGGACAATGTATCACCTTTGGTGAGTGGTGAGTGGCTATGGACAATGTATCACCTTTGGTGAATGGTGAGTGGCTGTGGACAATGTATCACCTTTGGTGATTGGCTGTGGACAATGTATCACCTTTGGTGAATGGTGAGTGGCTGTTGACAATGTATCACCTTTGGTGAGTGGCTGTGGACAATGTATCACCTTTGGTGAATGGTGAGTGGCTGTGGACAATGTATCACCTTTGGTGAATGGTGAGTGGCTATGGACAATGTATCACCTGTGGTGAGTGGCTGTGGACAATGTATCACCTTCAGTAAATGGTGAGTGGCTGTGGACAATGTATCACCTTCGGTGAGTGGTGAGTGTCTGTGGACAATGTATCACCTTCAGTGAATGGTGAGTGGCTGTGGACAATGTATCACCTTCAGTGAATGGTGAGTGGCTGTGGACAATGTATCACCTTCAGTGAGTGGCTATGGACAATGTGTCACCTGTGGTGAGTGGCTGTGGACAATGTATCACCTTTGGTGAGTGGCTGTGGACAATGTATCACCTTTGGTGAGTGGTGAGTGGCTGTGGACAATGTATCACCTTCAGTGAATGGCTGTGGACAATGTATCTCCTTCGGTGAGTGGCTGTGGACAATGTATCACCTTTGGTGAGTGGCTGTGGACAATGTATCGCCTTTGGTGAGTGGTGAGTGGCTGTGGACAATGTATCACCTTCAGTGAATGGCTGTGGACAATGTATCACCTTTGGTGAGTGGTGAGTGGCTGTGGACAATGTATCGCCTTTGGTGAGTGGTGAGTCGCTGTGGACAATGTATCACCTTTGGTGAGTGGTGAGTGGCTGTGGACAATGTATCACCTTCAGTGATTGGCTGTGGACAATGTATCTCCTTCGGTGATTGGCTGTGGACAATGTATAACCTTTGGTGAGTGGCTGTGGACAATGTATCACCTTTGGTGAGTGGCTATGGACAATGTATCACCTTTGGTGAATGGTGAGTGGCTGTGGACAATGTATCACCTTCGGTGAGTGGCTGTGGACAATGTATCGCCTGTGGTGAGTGACTCTGGACAATGTATCACCTTTGGTGAGTGGTGAGTGGCTGTGGACAATGTATCGCCTTTGGTGAGTGGTGAGTGGCTGTGGACAATGTATCACCTTCAGTGATTGGCTGTGGACAATGTATCTCCTTCGGTGATTGGCTGTGGACAATGTATAACCTTTGGTGAGTGGCTGTGGACAATGTATCACCTTTGGTGAGTGGTGAGTGGCTGTGGACAATGTATCACCTTCGGTGAGTGGCTGTGGACAATGTATCACCTTTGGTGAGTGGCTGTGGACAATGTATCACCTTCGGTGAGTGGCTGTGGACAATGTATAACCTTTGGTGAGTGGCTGTGGACAATGTATCACCTTTGGTGAGTGGTGAGTGGCTGTGGACAATATATCACCTTCGGTGAGTGGTGAGTGGCTATGGACAATGTATCACCTTTGGTGAGTGGTGAGTGGCTATGGACAATGTATCACCTTTGGTGAGTGGTGAGTGGCTCTGGACAATGTATCACCTTCGGTGAGTGGTGAGTGGCTATGGACAATGTATCACCTTTGGTGAGTGGTGAGTGGCTATGGACAATGTATCACCTTTGGTGAGTGGTGAGTGGCTATGGACAATGTATCACCTTTGGTGAGTGGTGAGTGGCTCTGGACAATGTATCACTTTCGGTGAGTGGTGAGTGGCTGTGGACAATGTATCACCTTCGGTGAGTGGTGAGTGGCTGTGGACAATGTATCACCTTCAGTAAATGGTGAGTGGCTCTGGACAATGTATCACTTTCGGTGAGTGGTGAGTGGCTGTGGACAATGTATCACCTTCGGTGAGTGGTGAGTGGCTGTGGACAATGTATCACCTTCGGTGAGTGACTATGGACAATGTATCACCTGTGGTGAGTGGCTGTGGACAATGTATCACCTTTGGTGAGTGGCTGTGGACAATGTATCACCTTTGGTGAGTGGTGAGTGGCTGTGGACAATGTATCACCTTTGGTGAGTGGCTGTGGACAATGTATCACCTTTGGTGAGTGGTGAGTGGCTGTGGACAATGTATCACCTTTGGTGAGTGGTGAGTGGCTCTGGACAATGTATCACCTTTGGTGAGTGGTGAGTGGCTGTGGACAATGTATCGCCTTTGGTGAGTGGTGAGTGGCTGTTGACAATGTATCGCCTTTGGTGAGTGGTGAGTGGCTGTTGACAATGTATCATCTTCAGTGAATGGCTGTGGACAATGTATCACCTGTGGTGAGTGGTGAGTGGCTGTTGACAATGTATCGCCTTTGGTGAGTGGTGAGTAGCTGTGGACAATGTATCACCTTCAGTGAATGGCTGTGGACAATGTATCACCTTCGGTGATTGGCTGTGGACAATGTATCACCTTTGGTGAGTGGTGAGTGGCTGTGGACAATGTATCACCTTCGGTGATTGGCTGTGGACAATGTATCACCTTTGGTGAGTGGCTGTGGACAATGTATCACCTTCGGTGATTGGCTGTGGACAATGTATCACCTTTGTTGAGTGGCTGTGGACAATGTATCACCTTTGGTGAGTGGGGAGTGGCTGTAGACAATGTATCACCTTTGGTGAGTGGTGAGTGGCTGTGGACAATGTATCACCTTTGGTGAGTGGTGAGTGGCTGTGGACAATGTATCACCTTTGGTGAGTGGTGAGTGGCTGTGGACAGTGTATCACCTTTGTTGAATGGTGAGTGGCTGTGGACAGTGTATCACCTTTGGTGAATGGTGAGTGGCTGTGGACAACGTATCACCTTCGGTGATTAGCTGTGGACAATGTATCACCTTCGGTGAGTGGTGAGTGGCTGTGGACAATGTATCACCTTCGGTGATTAGCTGTGGACAATGTATCACCTTCGGTGAGTGGTGAGTGGCTGTGGACAATGTATCACCTTCGGTGATTAGCTGTGGACAATGTATCACCTTCGGTGAGTGGTGAGTGGCTGTGGACAATGTATCACCTTCGGTGAATGGTGAGTGGCTGTGGACAATGTATCACCTTCGGTGAGTGGTGAGTGGCTGTGGACAATGTATAACCTTTGGTGAGTGGCTGTGGACAATGTATCACCTTCGGTGAATGGTGAGTGGCTGTGGACAATGTATCACCTTCGGTGAGTGGTGAGTGGCTGTGGACAATGTATAACCTTTGGTGAGTGGCTGTGGACAATGTATCACCTTCGGTGAGTGGCTGTGGACAATGTATCACTTTTTTTTCTTTTTCTGCCCCGTGATCTGCACCGTTTCAGTGGCATTACTCCCATGCCGCTCATTTAGATTCCTCCATACACGGCCCCACCCGGGTTCGTCCGTCACAGTTCCAGCGTCGGCAGTCCGCAGGGAACCATCGATGTTAGGTCGCCAGGAGGCCACACACAGAGGAGACCATGCACTACTGCTGAGTCACTTCGGTGGTGTTCAGTGGTGCCTGTTCTGATTCAACGTACTTAGGACACCACCTACTAAGCCACCTACTAACGACAATAATGGCTTAGTCGCAGAGCCAGACTGAATGAGCGTCCCTCCCAGAGTGGAGACCGCCACCACGTCCCTCAAACAACAGCCCTCCATGAATCTGCCGACACTGAAGACACTGACAGGACACACCCCAAGCACAGAAGTGGGGGGTATGGAAACTGAGGTCACCATGAGAGCAGGGCATGAAAGGCCACAGACATTGAGACTGTTTTGTTTATATTGATGATGAAGGAAGAGGAGGATGACGATGACAATGACGATGTTGCTATGGAGGTCCATTTTGGTTTGGGACTGCGTGACAAGGCTGTACTCTACACTTCCTGTCATAATGATATCCCGGCGTTCACCAGGCCCAAGAGATGCAGACACTTGCAGTGTTGGTCAGGTAATTAGAGCAACACACCCAAATACGCATCCTTGAAGTGGATGACACTCGACTGTGTGGTCCCAGTCTCCCCATTTTTTTAAAATACTGATTTGGTGAGTGGCTGTGGACAATGTATCGCCTTTTATACTGATTTAGTGAGTGGCTGTGGACAATGTATCACCTGTGGTGAGTGGTGAGTGGCTGTGGACAATGTATCGACTTTGGTGAGTGGTGAGTGGCTATGGACAATGTATCGACTTTGGTGAGTGGTGAGTGGCTATGGACAATGTATCGACTTTGGTGAGTGGTGAGTGGCTGTGGACAATGTATCGCCTTTGGTGAGTGGTGAGTGGCTGTGGACAATGTATCGCCTTTGGTGAGTGGTGAGTGGCTGTGGACAATGTATCGACTTTTATACTGATTTGGTGAGTGGCTATGGACAATGTATCACCTTTTATACTGATTTGGTGAGTGGCTGTGGACAATGTATCACCTTTGGTGAGTGGTGAGTGGCTGTGGACAATGTATCGACTTTTATACTGATTTGGTGAGTGGCTATGGACAATGTATCACCTTTGGTGAGTGGTGAGTGGCTGTGGACAATGTATCGCCTTTGGTGAGTGGTGAGTGGCTGTGGACAATGTATCACCTTTTACACTGATTTGGTGAGTGGCTGTGGACAATGTATCACCTTTTACACTGATTTGGTGAGTGGCTGTGGACAATGTATCACCTTTTACACTGATTTGGTGAGTGGCTGTGGACAATGTATCACCTTTTACACTGATTTGGTGAGTGGCTGTGGACAATGTATCACCTTTTACACTGATTTGGTGAGTGGCTGTGGACAATGTATCACCTTTTACACTGATTTGGTGAGTGGCTGTGGACAATGTATCACCTTTTACACTGATTTGGTGAGTGGCTGTGGACAATGTATCACCTTTTATACTGATTTGGTGAGTGGCTGTGGACAATGTATCACCTTTTACACTGATTTGGTGAGTGGCTATGGACAATGTATCACCTTTTACACTGATTTGGTGAGTGGCTGTGGACAATGTATCACCTTTTATACTGATTTGGTGAGTTGCTGTGGACAATGTATCACCTTTGGTGAGTGGTGAGTGGCTGTGGACAATGTATCACCTTTTACACTGATTTGGTGAGTGGCTGTGGACAATGTATCACCTTTTACACTGATTTGGTGAGTGGCTGTGGACAATGTATCACCTTTTACACTGATTTGGTGAGTGGCTGTGGACAGTGTATCACCTTTGGTGAGTGGTGAGTGGCTGTGGACAATGTATCGACTTTTATACTGATTTGGTGAGTTGCTGTGGACAATGTATCACCTTTGGTGAGTGGTGAGTGGCTGTGGACAATGTATCACCTTTTACACTGATTTGGTGAGTGGCTGTGGACAATGTATCACCTTTTACACTGATTTGGTGAGTGGCTGTGGACAATGTATCACCTTTTACACTGATTTGGTGAGTGGCTGTGGACAGTGTATCACCTTTGGTGAGTGGTGAGTGGCTGTGGACAGTGTTGTGTTAATGTCCAAGTCCTGTTTGCAAGCAAGGTCCAGGTAGTATTGTCTCGCCGCAAAAGCAAAATAGCGCATTCCACACTATTTTCTCTCTCAGTCATTCACAGATCAGGACAACTTGATTTTGTCGCACCCACACGAACTGGTACTCCGTCTCTCCGTCCTTCTCTCTCTCTTCAACGTGTGTCAGTCAGTTGTGTGCATTTGCGCCGTTTGACTTCAAATGGATATTGGCGGAGCACGTTAACCAAACTGTGACACCATGCATACGTGGGAACAGACTTTCGCAGTTGGAATTAAAATCATCATATAAAATGTAATCTGTCATTTGTTGGCCCGAATCGGCCAAGGACAAGGGCATTTACAGGCCAGGCGCCAAAAGCCTGCTTCCGACAAAGCCTTGTAACAAAACTGGTTTAACAATCCGGCTTTTTCAAAGAGTTCCACCTCAGTGAACATCAACTGGTGACATGAACTTAACTTTCCACATTAAAAAAGAAAGAGAAAAAATCTGCAAAACCTGGCTCAGACTTGACAACGTTGAATGAAATGATAACTATTTAGCACGTTGATAAACAAGCAAGGAAATAATGATGTATAGTTGTAGGGGGGCAGTTGGTGGCTAAGGGGTTGCTGTGTCATGCACCCATGTAGACTCGTAGTCAGGAGTCAAACCACACTCACGTCCAATTCTCCATTCAATTTTTTATTCATTTTTTATACCAAAACTAAAACAAAAAACAATAACAAAAACAAAACAAAACAAAAAACAAAAACAAAAAACCCCCAAAAGAGAGAAAAAAAAACCCTCTAAAAAATCCTTCAGGACTAAGATGTTTCTCACAGACGCTCGTGTCCGCTGCCTGTCAGCCTCACACACATTCTGCCGGTGAACCTAAGTCACCCAGTCTCTCCCCTTCAACAACGCACCTGCTTGCTCTGTGATGTTGTCTCTCCAGTGGTTGGAACCAAAGTGACCCAGAGCTCTAAGAAGATGCCCAAGGTACTATTTTCATCCTTCCTCAACACACTGTAGTACCCTCAGATTCAGTCCCAACAAAAGTATTATTCACAAAATAATAAACATAACATTTTCTGAAACAAAAACCTAAAGCAAAAACATGAAAAATTCTGACTAACTAGGCGAAATTAGGTTGGTATACAAGAGTAAAGAAAGATATTCCTACACTTCAAATGGCGGGAAAATTAACAAAGGACGCTTACAAGCCCTCATTAATTAGTTCTAGACATTCCAAGACATTAGTCAACTTGGGTCCCCGATAGCTCTGAGGTATGAGCCAAGTGGTCAAAGGCAGATAACCTAGCCCTTCCACTCAGTTCATTTCAGTCGGTAACAATCATTCCTGCTGCATTTGAGAGGCCAATTTATCGTCCTCTCACATAATGATGACATAGAAAATGTTCATATTGATAAACAAGCAAGGAAATAATTATGTATAATGATGACATAGAAAGTGTTCATACTGATAAAAAAAAGCAAGGACTTGAAATAATTATGTATAATAATGACATAGTGTTCATACTGATAAACAAGCAAGGAAATAATTATGTATAATGATGACATAGATAGTGTTCATATTGATAAACAAGCAAGGACTGGAAATAATTATGTATAATGTTGACATAGAAAGTGTTCATAGAGAGAAACAAACGAACAAGATTTTTGCACATCAGTGATGCATAGCAACCTAAATTAACAAGAAAAATATGCTAATAGGGGAAATCGCTGCAATATAATTTCTTTTTGCTGAACTGATATCAGTCTACATGCCTTGTAGCATCTGAGAATCAAACCTAGGACACACACACACACACACACACACACACACACACACACACACACACACACACACAGAGCAGTGGAATGATGCCACCAGACTTCACCTCTACCTCTTCTTCACATCATCAAGGGACACCAATTACAAGATATTAATAGCGAACCCCCCAAGCCCCCCCCCCCCTTCCTCCCTGCAGTTTTAGGTGCCAGAATAATCAATTTGCATGATTGTAGGCCCTCAACAACGAAGAAGAAGAGAGATTCCGAATTGTGGCGAGTTGTTCTTTCCAAGTGGGAACCGCTGCTCTTCAAACTGACAGCGATTCAGGGGAGTTAAGTAGCAAGCCCCACGGGGTTCGTGGAAACAGTTGACGCTCGCCGTGCAATCCTGACCTCCCCTTGGGCGGGCCTGCTGATTCACATGGGGCTGGGTTCTGAGCGAGGAAATGTCACAAGCGCTCAGTGTCCTCCACTGTCTGCAGCGTTGCTGTGGAGGGGTGGAAGGTGACAAACAAGACTTAATGACGTCAAGACCGAAGCCACACTTAAAGGTTCTTAGTCTCCACTTTACGAGTCATATTTCAGACCATACTTTGTCTCAGTGCAATGTTGATGTCAGCTTTCAATGTTCTGTCATAAACACCGGTGCATATTTCCATTCAGTTCTGCCCACTGGCATGCATGACCATGTCAGTAATTTTTGTAAAGCTGCAAACTTAAAAGTGAGAAAAACCCATACTGTTCGACCGTGACCGTACAGTGTCTAGATATTTAACTCAGTATTGAATCAACCACCCAGCTTGTCTGTTCCCTCTTCACTGTCGCGTCTTCGGGTGATTGTAAACAATGCTACAAGAATATTTTTCATAGAGTCAAAAAAAAAAAAAAAAAAAAAAAAAGGGGGGTCACGTCACCCCACTTTTACTTCAACTGACTTCACTGGTTACCCACCCAATACAGAATTCAGTACAAAATTGATACTGCCGATATCAGTGGCTTATAGCTACTATGAAGGATCTCTTCCATCTCACTTGTTAGTTTTCTGTCCTTTATACATGCACCCCTTCCCGTTCTGTCGAGTGTTGTGTTGAACAGTTACTTCCAGTCCCCATAACCATAACCGATATTCAAAGACATCTGGCCAAAGGATCTTTCAGTATCAAGCACCTTCTGTGTGGAACTCTCTTCTTCTGGATCTCTGGCACTCACTTACCAACGCTGTCTGGTCTTTCGACAAAAAAACAAAAACCAACCCAGGCTTAATGGTGTGATGAAGCATAGCTCAGTATTTACATTCTATGGGTGTGATGAAGAATAGCTATTTGCATTCTGTTGGTGTGATGAAGAATAGCTATTTGCATTCTGTGGGTGTGATGAAGAATAGCTATTTGCATTCTATGGGTGTGATGAAGAATAGCTATTTGCATTCTATGAGTGTGATGAAGAATAGCTATTCGCATTATGTGGGTGTGATGAAGAACAGCTATTTGCATTCTATGGGTGTGATGAAAATAGCTATTTGCATTCTATGGGTGTGATGAAGAATAGCTATTTGCATTCTATGGGTGTGATGAAGAATAGCTATTTACATTCTATGGGTGTGATGAAGAATAGCTATTTGCATTCTATGGGTGTGATGAAGAATAGCTATTTGCATTCTATGGATGTGATGAAGAATAGCTATTTGCATTCTATGGGTGTGATGAAGAATAGCTATTTGCATTCTATGGGTGTGATGGAGAATAGCTATTTGCATTCTATGGGTGTGATGAAGAATAGCTATTTGCATTCTATGGGTGTGATGAAGAATAGCTATTTGCATTCTATGGGTGTGATGGAGAATAGCTATTTGCATTCTGTGGGTGTGATGAAGAATAGCTATTTGCATTCTATGGGTGTGATGAAGAATAGCTATTTGCATTCTATGGGTGTGATGGAGAATAGCTATTTGCATTCTATGGGTGTGATGAAGAATAGCTATTTGCATTCTATGGGTGTGATGAAGAATAGCTATTTGCATTCTATGGGTGTGATGGAGAATAGCTATTTGCATTCTGTGGGTGTGATGAAGAACAGCTATTTGCATTCTATGGGTGTGAGGAAGAACAGCTATTTGCATTCTATGGGAGTGATGAAGAATAGCTATTTGCATTCTATGGATGTGATGAAGAATAGCTATTTGCATTCTATGGGAGTGATGAAGAATAGCTATTTGCATTCTATGGGTGTGATGAAGAATAGCTATTTGCATTCTAGGGTGTGATGAAGAATAGCTATTTGCATTCTATGGGTGTGATGAAGAATAGCTATTTGCATTCTATGGGTGTGATGAAGAATAGCTATTTGCATTCTATGGGTGTGATGAAGAATAGCTATTTGCATTCTATGGGTGTGATGAAGAATAGCTATTTGCATTCTATGGGTGTGATGAAGAATAGCTATTTGCATTCTACATTCTATGGGTGTGATGAAGAATAGCTATTTACATTCTATGGGTGTGATGAAGAATAGCTATTCGCATTCTGTGGGTGTGATGAAGAATAGCTATCTGCATTCTATGGGTGTGATGAAGAATAGCTATCTGCATTCTGTGGGTGTGATGAAGAATAGCTATCTGCATTCTATGGGTGTGATGAAGAATAGCTATTTGCATTCTGTGGGTGTGATGAAGAATAGCTATCTGCAGTCTATGGGTGTGATGAAGAATAGCTATCTGCAGTCTTCCTTCCCGGTGTCCCATTGACCCAGCCCACTGTTCCCTCTACTCAAATCAGTCATCATGTAGTGCGTGTGCACGTGGGTGGTTGTTTACTGTCGGTGTGCACGAGTGTCAGTGTGTGTGTGTGTGTGTGTGTGTGTGTGTGTGTGTGTGTGTGTGTCACAGTGTGATGTGTGTGTGTGTGTGACGGAGGGGGGGGGGCCTAGTGCCTGAAACCTGAATGACCCAGGAAACGAATGATGAGCACCGGCCAATGAGTGGCAGCTGTCTACCCAGGTAAGCAGCCTGCTGTGCAAACTGAATGACTAATGTTTGTAAACCGCTTTGAGCTTGGTCTCCAGCTGATCGATGATAGCCGCGGCTATACTGACAAGTATACAGTCACTATCATATCACATCATATCGCACACACACATACACATATGCAGTGTATATATATGCACAAGTGTCACAGCGTGTGTGTGCGCGCTCTGTGTGCGTGCGTAGGGTACATTTTGTGCCTCTGTGTGTGTGTGTGTGTGTGTGTGTGTGCGTGCGCGTGTGGGTGTGCGTGTGTGTGTACTATAATATGATATAGCATCTTTTTGAGTTTAAAATATTTATATATATATATATATAGAGAGAGAGAGAGAGGGGGGGGGGGGGTGAAATCGGTTTATTACGTGACAAGGAGCGGGGGGTCAGAACTGATAATTTTTTATGTTTGGACGGTATCTTGTGTCCAATTTTCCTTTTCGATATTCAGTTACATATGCCAGTGTTCTATTTGTAAACGCCTAGGGCTTATTTTCAAGATTAGGCGCAAATGCTCATAATAATAACAATAATACAATGCTATATATTCACTGGCAGTTCAGTTGTACAGCCGGAAGTGTTTTGGAGCCAGATTTGGACACAAATTTTGTTTGTTTGTTTGTGTTGTTGTTTTTGTTGTTCTTCTTCTTGGTAGTGACTTTTCTATTCCAGAAGGAAAGACAATGCAAGCCTTGGATATGAAAAGCCGGCAAGCTGTCCTTGTATTTTCTTTCCACGGTGTGCCAGGGTTTCAGTTCAGTTGAGACAGCACGCGACGGAGTCATGGATCACTGCTGATCAGGCTGACAACGAACGGGATCATGAAGCCGGCACAGGGCTGAACAATATCCAACAACAATATCTCGCCCTCTGTTTTTAGTTTATTTCATCGTTATACTGATTTCTAAATTTGTCTAGCTCCGAAAATATAACTTGCGTTTATCTATTTTCTTCATCTAACAAACGACAACTAGCCCGCCATCACATTTCGCTTGTTTTCTGAATTGAAGTGCTAGCGGGCCAGATTGCAGCACTATTATGTCAGTGGCTCTCTCTTCAGGTGCTGCCAAAGAATGAGCGGGGAAAGGGATATATCTGACACTAAGAATAAAAAGCGACATCATACGACAGCACAAAAAGCTGTAAGTTTTATAACAGGCCGTGGAAATACCAACTGAAGTTTTCCGCCAAGATTAAAACAAAGCAAAATATGACAAAACAAAACGGCAGGCATGCATACCATACATGAACTGGGAGAAGCACTGATGCACTTCCCGGTTAACGTATCAATTTTCTGGGCAACTGCTCTGTCGCTGTATGAAATTAAATTTTGATTTCTACTTAACGAACAGCTTCTGCTCAACTGATTCTTGGTTCAGTGTTCTCCATTTTGATCTGTGTATTTGGCATGGTTAGTTAATTAAAAATTGACAGGATTGCGCACTTTTTCGATGTGTCGCAGCGCATTAATAATTTTTGAGGCAATGCAAGACCCACAAGGCTAGTGTGACAGGTGGAAAGCTTTCACATTCGTATACAGCCATTCAGCGCTGCTTGTGAAAACGTCCGCGTGTGTAGCAGACGACACAAGGAAGACATATGCCATTCCCATTTTAGGGATTGGAACGTTCGCTGAGAGACTCATTCGGGTCACGCATGCGTAGAATAAACTTCCTTTTCCGCGTTGCGGTGGGGCGTTCATTTCCAACCCTCTGCCTTGACATGCGAAGATTTCTTAGCCTTTTCATGGTGGAATAACTTGCGAACTTTTACAAGGTAAGTGTAGGTTTGGATATTGGCCTAAATAGTTTCATCATAATGTACATAAAATTAATGATCATAAATCAAGGAGCTTAAAAGTGGATCAAAGTTTGTATTCGATACCGGCTGCTACCTCAGAACGTTTATCTCCCTTTGGTTCCTTGTGACGGGTTCGATCGATCTTTTCTACTCAAAACTATGATTTGTGCCTGCATAAAGCGATAAACTGTATTTATCATACCGTTGAGAAAAACGTGGAAGTAATTTAATCTCAACTACTTGCAGTTATTTCATGTATGTTGAACAGATGGCTTTTATGAGACAAAGTAAATTTCGTCACGTCTTCGGCAAACCGGAGAAAAGGGATGGTTGTTACGATGGCATCAGAATCACCAAAAGTTCTTGGGAGTCCACCTATTGCGCTGTCAACCCCAAGTTTGTTGCCATCGTCACAGAAGCGGCCGGCGGCGGTGCATTTCTTGTGCTTCCACTTTCGAAGGTAAGCTAATGTCTCTTGAAGATTGTCGTTTGCTTTCAGTTCATGTGTGTTCCGCATGAGTTGGGCGTATCACCGGGAAGCGACCCGTTCAGTGTTCCATTATATACAGAGTACATTATCACTAACGGATCATGGATGAATGGGTGTGACTCACTCGGTGACTGAATCATTGTTGATGCTTTGTACTATGTGCTCACTGCTTCTAATTTTTTGTGGGCCTGATGTCTTTGTTTGAGAGAGGAGTGGAGCGGCAGCCCTACCGAGCCCCGTGCACAGCAGGGGGCGGAGTTCTCATTTCCTGTGATGCTGATATTGTTCCTTATAGTATTCTAATGTGGCCTAGATGTAATGCTGCAAATATTTTTTTTATATAGATTACATGTAATATATGTATTAAAAAAAAACACTTTTTTTTTCAAAACATCAATTTGCATCAGATAAAAACATAAATAAAATGTTTGATAAATAACACACCAGTCCTGCATGTGTGAGGTGTGACAGTTTATGATTTACTCATTAATCATAATTATTTAGTCTGGTATAGAAGATGAGTTATTGATAATGTTACAGATCACATTACAATGATGATGTGTACGTGCATTTGTATGAAAGTGAAAGTCCTTAGTGAAAAACAATAGATTGCTTCCGCTTTCTGTATGTGGTGTTGTTTGAATATGTTAGAGCTGTGTTTAATCACAAAAGGGTGAAGGTGTATTTTTGTACAAATAAAAAGGAAAGAAAAAAGCAAGAAAGGATAGTGTACAGTGGTGGCCATGAGGTCTGACAGCAGGAAGATAAGGAACAAGTACAGTTCTCATCAGTGCAAGCCAGTAACCTTGTTGACTACTCCGTCTAATTTAAGAAAGGGGAGTTTAGTTATCACAGTGCAGCACAGCTGGACTCTTACTGACAGTACTCTCTATTGTGTTATATTATATTTGACTTTTTTGTCACATTGATGTTTCTGTGTGAAAATGGGTGTGGGCTGCCTATCCCAGGGAGAGTGCATTGATACAGTTTAGCACCACCCTTTTTTTTTTCTTTCCTGCCTGCAGGTGTGTTTGTTTTCCCATCAGAGTAGATTTTTGTATAGAATTTTTTCAGGGACAACCCATTGGTTGTTGTGGGTTCTTTTACATGCACTAAGTGCATGCTGCACATGGGACTTTGGTTAATCATCTCATCTGAATGACTAGTGGCCAGACCACCACTCAGGGTTTAGTGGAGGGGAAGAAAATATTAGCAGGTGTGTGATTTCAAACCTTTGCGCTCAGATTCACCCAATTCCTGGGTGGACGTTTTATCACAATGCTACCACTCCACATCCAGTGAGGCCAGGTCAAAATGCTGTACATGCCCCGTGAACATATTTGTGCATGTGTGTGTGTGTGAGTGTGTGTGAGTGCACACCCTATCAGTAGTGTTATGTGAGAAATAAGTGAATAGGGAAAGAAGTGACAAGAACATAAGAATAACTTTATCATCTCAAAATGTAGTTCCATTACTTAGGCCAAGTGCATAATCACTGCATATACAAGTAAATCTCGTTGTGGAAACAGGATTGTAAAAAACAGATATTGAAAATGTGCTGAAGACAAAATGACAGATGTTTCATTTTAAGTATTGCAATGTGCATGCACCATTTCTCATATTCAAACACTGCAGCCAGTGCAGGTAATATATATCTCAAATGTAAAAACAGAAAGAATCAGTAAACATGTTTCAAATGTATGAGAACATAACACAGTGTATTGCACATTGATTGTATCTATAGAGTCAAATAGAGCAATCACATATGAAATGATATACATATTAAAAACAAAAATAAAACAGTCACACATGTAATGATTTGTATTAAAAACAAACAAACAGCAACAACAACAACAAAACTGAAACAGCAATTGTAGATTTTTTTGTATGCCCACTCTTGTGTCCAGTCACCTACTCACACACCCACTCTCTCTCTGTCAGATTCACAGTCACACATGCACACACACACACATGCACACACACATGCACACACACACAGACACACACACACACACACTCACACAGGATACTCAAACAATGCACTTACATTTGTGTTTTTGCCCTGTTAAATGTTTAATATATATATCTGTTTTTACAATCCTGTTTCCATGTTGAGTGCTTGTCTGTGTTGAAACGGCCAGTAGTGAGATGAAGGAGGACTGTGAGTGTTGTGACTTGTGCCAGTGTTGTGATGCCTTGTAGTCCTGTAAGAAAGAATGTCTGGCAGATATTGTGCTGATTTACAAATTTTACATGTCACTTAAAATCATTTAAAAATGTAAAGTGATCTGAAAAACAAAAAAAGTTGTTGACTCACTTTAGCTTGGTGCCTCAGAGACTTGTTTGAATCATTGTCAACTGTCTGTGTGCATCTGCTGCTTTTATCGTTGTAGTTGTAGCACATGTATATGTAACAAGGTTCTCTACTTTCAAATGTCTAGATGCACATAGTTATGTTTGAAAGAAGAGAACAGTGGTTGAGTGGGAAAAAACCCTCAGTGCGTTTTGTTGGTCTTTGTAATACTATAGTTAAAACTATGAAGCAGAAGTTGAAACTAAACTTATCAGTCAGAAACGTAACTGAAACATGTTTTGCTGAACATTTATACTAAAGTATAAACTATGAAGTAGAAGTTGAAACTTTTGAAGCAGAAGTTGAAACTAAGTATATCACATTATCAGTCAAAAGAGTAACTTAAAACAAATCTCTTGCTTATCATTTATACTGTAATATATTTTTAAACTATGAAGTAGATAAACAGTAAAGCAGAAATGAAACCATGTATACTAGTCAGAAGAGTATTTTAAACAAATATTTTGCTTATCATTTATACTATAATATAAACTATGAAGCAGAAGTTGAAACTCGAGAATATCACTATCAGCCAGAAGAGTTAACTTGAACAAATCTTTTGTTTATCATTTATGGTATTGTGGAAACTATGATTGTATGATTGTATGGTACAGAAGTTGAAACTAAGTGTATGGGTCAGAGTAACTTGAATGGATTTTTTGCAAAAATATTTCTGAGCATAGAAGGTGCAGAAGCAGACAAATGTGCTTTGGAAAATAACTGTTGAGAACAGGGCAAGAAGTCTTAGATTAGTGTTCTGTGGGTTTTATAGTAAGACTTGCCCTTTATAGTACAGTCAAGAAGGCTATAGAATGGGTACCATGTTAGTCTTTTGCTTTGTCAGACTGAAACAAGATATATGGTTATATCTACATGGGTTTTTTTTGTTTGTTTTTGTTTTGCCTGAGCCCTGTTTATAGATGAGCACCATATGAATTCACACTCACAGTCAGCTTATTAAAGCAATGGCTGCAAGTGTTTTCAAACTAAGTGGGTGTGTGCACACATGTTTGTGTATAAAACTAAAACTGTTGTTCGTAACAATGTAAGTTACAAATATATAAAAGTGGTAAGGCCAGAGACAAAAGTATGAAAGCAAATGTTTCTCATGTATTTGTATCTTCAGGTGTTGGCTCCTGTTATTTGGCCCTGTTTTGTACCTTCTGACTGAGTCTAATTAAAACAAAATCTGAATGCAATATGTTTATTTATTAATCTGTTCATATAATCATTTCTTTAACAAGAAGTCAGAAGCTGGTGAAGGGTGCACTCTACAGTGTATGTGTATGTGATACATTCAACTATTATGACAGCTACCATTGTCCTCAAGCCAGGACAGTGTGGGCAAAGGCAGTGAGAGTTTTCCTGGTCCTGTCACTGAGAACTTGTGGGACTGAATACAGTAATGTAACAGTGAGTGGGAAGGAAGAGCAACAGAAGTCAGTGGTGACACTGCCCCAATATGCATCCTGTTCACTCATCCCTGGTCCAGCCATCACACACATAGTGTAGCTGTAGTCCCATGGAGTGGTGGCTTAGTGGTAACACGTCCACCAAAGAAGTGGGAGAATCGGAGTTCATGGGATCGAATCCCACACTCAGTTGTATTTTCTCCCTCTTCACTGGACCGTGAGCTGGGGACTAGGCGCTAGTCATTCGGGTGCTACACAAAATTTTAGTAATTATGTGTTGATGATGAGGATTATTTATGTATTATGATGATGATGATGGTGATTAAAGGCTGTTGATGTCACAGCTGTACAGAGGTTTTGTCATAGTCTGCAGCATGAGTGAAATTGGATGGCAGGACAGAAGACAAGGTTGTTGTGATGCAGAATAGAGTTTCAGTTTCAGTAGCTCAAGGAGGCGTCACTGCGTTTGGACAAATCCATATACATTACACCACATCTGCCAAGCAGTTGCCTGACCAGCAACGTAACCCAACGCGCTTTGTCAGGCCTTGGAAAAAAAAAAGAAAAGATAAATACATTAAAAAAAGAACTACTACTACTAATGATAATATGTATAAGGCGCAAAAACTTGATGAAGTCAACTATAAGCGCACAAAATAAAATAAAATAAATAAAATAAATAAATAAATAAATAAATGATAATATAATTTTTAAAAAAATAAAAAAGACAACAATGATGATAAATAAGCAAATAAATGTAAAAAATGCAGACACACATTCACACATACACACACATATGCATAACAGATATGCACCAAACATGCAGTTTCACAGATATGAAAGCACAGTCAAATACACATAAACGTACATGAGCCTCAACACACACACCCACGCACGCACGCACGCATGCACGCACGCACGCAGATATATACAAAGATATATATATATGCACAGCCGCATGTTCCAATATTCCGTTGCTCCCACAGTGTAGGCATGCATACACACACACACACCCCATCCTCCACACACCCCCGCACACGCACGCACACGCACGCACACACACACATTGAGCACGTGCACAGAACTCTCCTGACACTTGTGTACACTTACACCCTCGCGCATGCACAAACGCACACAAACACACAGACCCACACATACACACACATACACACACGCACAGAGGCTGCCACTGATTGGCCACAAGAAGGATGGGAAAAGATCTCCGATGCCAAGAACGTGGCGTCTAGTGTGTTGCTCAGTCTATTGTATTTGGAAAAGCCCACAGAGACTCTGTTCCGTTTTGAAGAAATTTGCGCAATGTTGGTTTGGAAATGATGCCGATATTTGTTTGATTTGCAAAGCATCATGCTCTACCTTTCATGCTAGACTTATGGCCGCTCCCTCTCTCTGCCTTTATTTCTTTGAGGCGATCGATGGTGTGATGGCCTTGTACCTGTTCTTTTTGATATTCTTTGACTTTTCTGAGGATTTCCGATTTTCCTAGATGTCGGCGGCTCGTTGTTGTTGCGTTACCAGCAAGTCTGTCAGCTCACTCATTTCCCTTAACACCTGCATGTCCCGGGCAGTATGACCGTGTGAGTTTTTTAATCTGAAAGTTGCGCATTGCCTTATGCCACTCTGGGCTTCCCATTCCATTTTAAATTTTCTGTATGAGGTTCATTGAGTCGGTTAGAATCATGGCATGTTGGTTTCCGGGCGTATGGAAGGACGATAGCCACTGGAGGGCATGTGTCACAGCTTCAACTTCCATCGTTAGGCTGGAGGTTGTGACTTTGTAGGCAGCATTCTCTTCCCAAATTGTTTTTCCATTTTGTTTCGCAGTGAATCCCCAACCGGATTGGTCTTTGACTGAGCCATCTGTGTATATGATGATGTCCTCTTCTTTACTGTTTTCTTCTATGAGTAACTTCACTTCCGCATCAGTTTTGCCCTCTGGCCATTCCCGACAATGTCTTCCTAGAGTGGGTGAAATGGCTGTGTTGAATAGATGTTTGAGGTTTTCGGGGTTTTTCTCCCATTCTTTTGTTTCTTTCAGGTCTTGTACTAGTTGTAGTTGGCATACTAGCTGGATCGTGTTTTCTGCTTGCCCCATCCATGATCTTCCTTGTCCTAGACGGCTGCCTTTTGGTTCTTTGACTGCGTCATGCAGTGGGTTTTGAGGGTTTTCTAATGCTTTGAAGTAGGTCTTAACCTGTTCTAACTTGTTTCTGGCCTGCACTGAAGGAAGGTCAAGCAGGTATCGCATGGTTTCCGTGGGCGTGTCTTTTGTTGTTCCAAGGATCAGCCTCATAGCTTCATTTTGAACTCTTTCTAATTTTAGGAGGTTGCTTTGAGATGGTGTTGTTAGCCCAAGTCCGGAGTCAATCACACTGAGGACGAGTGATTGGTATAGCAGGAAGAGGTGGCGTTGTTCAATACCTTTGGTTGCCATTGCTTTTAAGACTGAAAGGCCCTTTTTGCATTTGAGAACAGTATTTTCCGTATGTTTTCTGAAGGTCAGCATCCTGTCGAACTGTACTCCTAGGTAGCGTAGGCTTTCAGTTTTCTCAATCTGAATCCTGTCGAATACACAGGTGGTGGTGATTTGCTCGCAGTTCTGTTGTTGAGGGTGCACAGCAACGTTTGGGCTTTCGCTGGATTGATGGAAGATCCTGTGTCTTTGCACCATTGAGCAATATTGTTTAGTTGTTTCTGGAGGGCTTTAGTTCTTTCCTGAGCATCTTTCGAAGTTTCGAAGACCAGGCCATCGTCCGCAAGAGTAGGCACCCGAGCTATTACATTGTTGTTTAAGTCTGCAAGCCCCTTTGTGTAGATGTTGTAGAGGACAGGTGAGAGTGGAGACCCTTGTGGCAGTCCCATGGATAGTTTAGAAGGTGCAGACATCCAATCTCCGAGGCGTAGGACGACGGTTCTTTCATGAAGCGCTGCTGCTATCCATCTTGTCAGTGTCAAACTTACTCCATACCTTAGTAGCAGCTCCATGAGGTGCGCAAACTGGACTTTATTGTAGGCATCTTCAAGGTCGATTGCTACTGCTAGTGTTTCTTCTTTTCTTTGAAATTCTTCGTATACCTCATATGCAAAAGCAGCTGCATTTTCCCATGTGGACTTGCCTGTTCTGTAACCACCTTGATTTGAAAGGAGAATGTGCCTGTGTTCAAGATCCCTTACAAGTTTCCTGGCTATCATGCGTTCCATGAGCTTTCCAGCAATGTTTTGCATGGTTAGGATTTGGTAGCCGCTTACCTGACAATGGTCCTTTCCTGGTTTTGGTATGTGTTTTAAAAAGCTGTGTGTCCAGTCCTCTGGCACATGTCCATTGCTTCTGTCTTATTCCGATAGCTCCTTGATGTCAGAGTAGCGAACTTTGTCTGGGCCAGGAGCCGATTCTTTCTTGCATTTAGCTATTGCTTCATTTAGATCATCTATTGTCAAGTCATCACCGGGTCCAGTCAGCATAAGGGTTTGGTTTAACTCCTCGACATATTTCTTTTTTTCATCTAAGTTTCTTTGATCACTCTGTTGTATGAAATGTTTGAGCAGGGTGGATCCTTTTTCTTCGTTTGTCTTAAGCTTGGTTCCATCAGTATTTAACATGTCTGGGGTTGTTGTTGTGCTCGTTTTCCCTTCCATGCGACGATAAAATTGCCAGAACTCTGTCAGTGTTGTGTCATAACTGAGTGCCTCGCAAAATTGTTTCCATTTGTCATTTTTGGCCTCTTGAGCAATGACTTCAAACTGTTTAGTTTTTTCTTTCATTTTTGTTTCATTATCTTTGTCTGGAGAAGGTTTTGTTCTTTCCTTTTGCCAAAGTTTGACAGCCGCATGTTTTTCTACCCAGGCTCTCTCTGTGTTGGTATTCCACCATGGGGGCTGAATAGTTTGCATCTGGTTCGGTGCCATTCTTTTGTTTCTTCTGCGTCTTAATTTTTCGATGATGGTTAACGCTTTGGTTTTATACTGGAATGGATCACGCAGAATAGAAAGCAGTGGACGTGGAAGGACAGAGACGGAACCAAGTGGGCTTCGTTCCACTGAGTAACTAGCGTTGACAGTGAGGGAAACATTGTGTGATTGTCACGTTGTGTTGACAGGGGAAAATTGTGTGATTGTCACATTGTGTTGACAGGGGAACATTGTGTGATTGTCACATTGTGTTGACAGGGGAACATTGTGTGATTGTCACATTGTGTTGACAGGGGAACATTGTGTGATTGTCACATTGTGTTGACAGTAAGGGGTGAGTTTGTGTGATTGTCACATTGTGTTGACAGGGGAACATTGTGTGATTGTCACATTGTGTTGACAGGGAAACATTATGTGATTGTCACATTGTGTTGACAGGGGAACATTGTGTGATTGTCACATTGTGTTGACAGTAAGGGGTGAGTTTGTGTGATTGTCACATTGTGTTGACAGGGAAACATTGTGTGATTGTCACATTGTGTTGACAGGGGAACATTGTGTGATTGTCACATTGTGTTGACAGTAAGGGGTGAGTTTGTGTGATTGTCACATTGTGTTGACAGGGAAACATTGTGTGATTGTCACATTGTGTTGACAGGGGAACATTGTGTGATTGTCACATTGTGTTGACAGTAAGGGGTGAGTTTGTGTGATTGTCACATTGTGTTGACAGGGAAACATTGTGTGATTGTCACATTGTGTTGACAGGGGAACATTGTGTGATTGTCACATTGTGTTGACAGTAAGGGGTGAGTTTGTGTGATTGTCACACTGTGTTGACAGGGGAACATTGTGTGATTGTCACATTGTGTTGACAGGGGAACATTGTGTGATTGTCACATTGTGTTGACAGGGGAAAATTGTGTGATTGTCACATTGTGTTGACAGTAAGGGGTGAGTTTGTGTGATTGTCACATTGTGTTGACAGGGAAACATTGTGTGATTGTCACATTGTGTTGACAGGGAAACATTGTGTGATTGTCACATTGTGTTGACAGGGGAACATTGTGTGATTGTCACATTGTGTTGACAGTATGGGGTGAGGTTGTGTGATTGTCACATTGTGTTGGTAGTGAGAGGGAAGATAATCTTGGGACATACATTTTCTGATGTATGTTTCATGGTATCTGTGACATTAGATAAAACATGGAAAACAGTGGACCAGGAAGATGGCAGCACAGTCCTTGTTGTTTAAGTTGGTACATTATCATGATGATGTTACTTTATTACTCTTGTAGATGTCATTGCAATAAGTAAATGTTATTTAATTGCTCTACAGTAATTAGTATTCCACCAAGTTTCCTTTTTAACTTTGATGTGGAACTGATATTACAGAGGAGTAAGTGCCTAGTTATTCTGTGTGTGTGTGTGTGTGTGTGTGTGCGAGTGGTCACAAGTTTGCTGAATGTGGCCTATTACTTCTGTTGATTATTTCAGTCATTGGCTGTGTGTGTAACTATCTGTGTCACAGAGTAGTGCTGTCACAGTCAGTTTGATATTAGCTGTGTTTCTGTTTCCTGCTAGTTAATGTCATTGTTCTGTCGTCCTTGGTACACACAAACCACACTTTTTTGTTTGTCTGTCGGTCTTTATGAAAAAGAACAGAAACAAACAGCAATACATGGTTTGATATGAACCATTGAACAGAAACAAACAGCAATACATGGTTTGATATGAACCATTGAACAGAAACAAACAGCAATACATGGTTTGATATGAACCATTGAACAGAAACAAACAGCAATACATGGTTTGATATGAACCATTGAACAGAAACAAACAGCAATACATGGTTTGATATGAACCATTGAACAGAAACAAACAGCAATACATGGTTTGATATGAACCATTGAACAGAAACAAACAGCAATACATGGTTTGATATGAACCATTGAACAGAAACAAACAGCAATACATGGTTTGATATGAACCATTGAACAGAAACAAACAGCAATACATGGTTTGATATGAACCATTGAACAGAAACAAACAGCAATACATGGTTTGATATGAACCATTGAACAGAAACAATAGGAGAACAAAAAAACAGCCAGAAAACCAACCAACCATCCAAATGATATGATGACATGAATTGACTGTCATGTTATAAGCTGGCCCTGAACAAAAAAAAAACAAACCCAGAACAAAAAAACAGCCAGAAAACCAACCAACCATCCAAATGATATAATGACATGAATTGACTGTCATGTTATAAGCTGGCCCTGAACAAAAAAACAGCCAGAAAACCAACCAACCATCCAAATGATATAATGACATGAATTGACTGTCATGTTATAAGCTGGCCGTCAACACTCAGCTGACAACTGCTGCCAGCCTGTGGAGCACAAAGTGACTTCAAGTGCGGTGGGAAGTGCTGGGCCCAGTGTGTTGGGAAGAGGTGTGCTTGTAGCGGGGGAAGTGTGTGTGTCAGGGTCTGGTGCCTGTACATGTGGCTGGCTGGCCCCTTCTTCACCGCCTGACCCAGCAGGCCACTGATTGGCCGGGCCAAGAGAGCTTAGCTCACCCACTTCCGCCTTCTCATTTCCTTCTCCCTTGACCACAGGGCCAAGAGGGGCGGGCCCTGAAAGATGTCTCTGTATCCGTCTGCTGCCTGGTTATGACGGATGCCTTTGCCTTGTATGGCAATAGCTGGCTGTCTGTGTTGGGGTCGATTGACCAGTCTTGTCTCTTTTCATTCAGTTGTTTTCTGGACGTCAGTTTTTGCTTGTGGGTGGAGCTTTGTAGAGCATTTGTTACCTAGCATCCTTCCCTCCACCCCCACCCCACACACACACGCACATACACATGCACACAGACATGTGCACACATGTGGACACGCACATATGAGCGCGCGCGCGCACACACACACACACACACACACACACAGGTTGATAGTTACAGACTGGATAACAAGGGGTCAGAAGGGTGATGATTGTCGTTGCTGTGATGTCATGACAGTGCCAAGTTGTTGCTTCCTGCTCTTTGTGTGTGTGTGTGTGTGTGTGTGTGTGTGTGTTGTGTGTGTGTGTGTGTGTGTGTGTGGTGTTGTGTGTGTGTGTGTGTGTGTGTCCACATGGCACTCAGGCCTGATGACTTCCTTCCGTGCCCAGGTTCCAAGCTGGTGTGAAACAGTTGGGAGTTGTTGGAGTTGTTGTTGATGTTGTTGATCCTCTCTTTCTGCCTCTGCTGTATTATGTATAGCACTCAGTGCATTTTGTTGTTGTGGCACAGTGCAAGACAGACAGAAGTGTAGGATCAGTTCCCTGTTCGTTTGACTCGGTGTCCAGTGTGCCTGTTTGAAGATTGTCCCCCACCATCTAACCACTCTGCACCTCCGGATGGGGCCCAGGGGGAAGGTGTGGGAAGGAGGGAGAGGTGGAGGGGAAGGGAGAGGGGAGGGGGGTTGTAGGGAAGGAGGGGATGGAGGTGGATTGGGTGTGGAGGGGGCAAGGGTGCCTTTGGATGTCTTGGTTATGTTCACCAATCTTTGATTGGGTGTGGAGGGGGCAAGGGTGCCTTTGGATGTCTTGGTTATGTTCACCAATCTTT
Source organism: Babylonia areolata (assembly GCF_041734735.1). NCBI lineage: Eukaryota > Metazoa > Mollusca > Gastropoda > Neogastropoda > Buccinidae > Babylonia > Babylonia areolata. The sequence goes on from NC_134887.1 coordinate 1,566,324, forward strand.
GATTGGGTGTGGAGGAGGCAAGGGTGCCTTTGGATGTCTTGGTTATGTTCACCAATCTTTGATTGGGTGTGGAGGAGGCAAGGGTGCCTTTGGATGTCTTGGTTATGTTCACCAATCTTTGATTGGGTGTGGAGCGGGCAAGGGTGCCTTTGGATGTCTTGGTTATGTTCACCAATCTTTGATTGGGTGTGGAGGAGG